>NW_028270164.1:22690396-23063560 GCF_037043375.1 Chiloscyllium plagiosum
AGAGAGAGTGTGAGAGAGAGAGTGAGAGAGAGAGAGAGAGAGGAAGGGAGTTTGTGTGTGTGTGTGTGTGTGTGTGTGTGTGTGTGTGTGTGTGTGTGTGTGTGTTGGGAGGTGGAGTAGAATAATCTTAGACTTTTGATAGCACTGAGAAATAGTCCTGGTGTTGGCAGAATCAAGGCAAACACCTGGAGTCTGAAAGCATCACCGTGGGTGCAATGCAAGGTTTGGTTTACAAGTAGATTGTGTGCGTGTGTGTCAGTAACAAGCCAAGTGTTGAGGCACATACAAACAAGGACGAATAGGCCATTCAGCCTCTCCATCCTGCTCAATCACGTAAATAAAATCACAGCAAACCTCATTCTGACCTCATATGCACATTCCCATCTGTCGCTGATAAGCAAGAGGTGAAAGGTTATCAAAAGTCTATCCAGCAGGGTAAACATAAATTCAATCTCTGCCAGAATTGAGCAGAGGCTTACTAAAGGGATCTCTGAAAACAACAATCTGTTTTTTTCCCGCAATTGTGCCTGCACATCAGTCTTGGTTTCTGTCAGTCTGTCTTAGAACA
Organism: Chiloscyllium plagiosum; assembly: GCF_037043375.1. Classification (NCBI taxonomy): domain Eukaryota; kingdom Metazoa; phylum Chordata; class Chondrichthyes; order Orectolobiformes; family Hemiscylliidae; genus Chiloscyllium; species Chiloscyllium plagiosum. The sequence continues at coordinate 22,690,965 of NW_028270164.1, forward strand.
AAATGTTCTATGTATTATCAACAAAATCCAATGGATAATAGAGCTCATTTCATCTCTCTGCTTCATACATTTTTTGAAGTCGACAGAATGTAGCAATTAAAGCTACAACAGATGTGTAATCAGTATGCTGTCATTTTTTTCCTCAAAATAACAAACATTGACAAATCTGTTCCAAAAATCAGAAAGTTAAATTATGTACGTAAATTCAAAATGTTATTCCAAATATTTCCCCATGACATGGCCATTGTTACATCCCTTTGTTCGTTCCCAAGATGTGGGCGCCACAGACAAAGTCAGGCCAGTATTTGCTACATCGTTCTCAAGAAGATGGTGGTGTGCCACCATGTTTAATTCCAGCAGGCCTGTTGGGGAAGGTGCTCTAGAATTTTGACCAAATAACATTAAAGCAATACACACAAATAGGAGGCCTGGAGATGATGATAATGTTGTTGTACCTACTGTCCTCTAGCAGACAGTGGAAGTAATGCTTTTAGGGAGGTAAGATCAAAACAACTGCGGCGAATTGCTACAATGCATCATGCAACATGTCATAATGTTTTGATTCCTTTCCGCACTGAAAGATAAACTGGCATTGGATGCAGTCTGGAGAAGGTTCAGTAAGTTGAGAGTCCAATGGAACTTAGAAGAATCAGAGGAATACTTATCGAAACACACAAGATAGGAACCAGCTTTAGGGACTGAGATAGTAGTATCAGGAAAGAGACAGAGGGTAAAGTCCTTATTTGTAAGCTTTGTAGTTTGTCAGGAACAGCCCGAGGAAGTGAGAACATACGTGGGAGAGAAAGCGAGAGCAAGATCTGATTTGGTGAGTAGTAGGCAAGGTGGAGTAAGTTGTTCCTAATCTATTGTTTGTGGTTGGTAAGGATCACAATGGCAGAGAACCCAGCCCCATGGAATGCTCCTCCTGCAACATGACATCAATCAGGATGGTGAAATCCCATATGGCCATATATGCAGAAAGTGTAGAGCTGCAGCTCCTGATTCACTGCATGGAGCAGCTGGAAATGCAGATGGACAAACTATGCAGCATCCATGATGCTGAAGACATCATGGGTAGCATGTTCAGTGAGCTCATCATATAACAAGGGCTACATAGGCAGAAACGCATTGGGTGACCGCCAGGAAGACCAGTAAGTGGGAGCAGGTAGTGCAGGAGTCCCCTGCAGCCATCCCCATCTCAGGGTTAAGAAGCAACAGCCAAGTTTCTAGTATCACAGTTGGCTCTGCTGAACAGCCAAGGGAGGAACAAGACCAGGAGCGCTTTGGTAACTGGGGACTCAACTGTAATGGCAACTCACAAGTAGTTCTGTGGGTTCAAATGAGACTCTCAAATGGAATGGTGCCTCTCAGATGTCAGGGTCAGGGATGTCTCAGAGGAGCTGCAAGGTGTTCTGAAGGGGAGGGAAAACAGCCAACATTTATGATATATGTCAGTGCCAATGACAAGGGTTTAAAAAAAAAGTCCTGCAACAGGAGCTTAGAGAGTTAGATAGTAGGTTAAAGAGGAAACTACTAAGGTTATAATCTCTGGATCACTTCCAGTACCATTTGCCAAGTATAGGAAAAAGGAGATAGGTTAGATGAATGTATGGCTGAAGGAGCGGTGTAGGAGGGAGGACTTTAGATTTTTGATTTAATGCATGAAGGTGGATGAACTTACAGTTTTGATCAGCATGTGAAAGTATGATATTGTTGCAATCACTGAGATATACTGAAGGAAGGGCAGGACTGGCAGCTCAACATTCCAGGGTATAGAAATTTCAGCCAGAGTAGGGGGAAAGAAGAGGAATCTGAGAGAGGTGGGTCATTACATCACTGATAAAGGAAACCATCACAGCAAGTCATAAGGGAGGATATCTCAGAAGGTTCTTCAAAAGAGGCCATCGGGATAGAGCTTAGAAATAGCGAAAGGGATGATCAATCTGCTGGGATTTTAGGTCTCTCAATAATCAGTGAGCGATTGAGGAACAAATCTAAGAAAATCACAAAAGTGTGAGATAACACAGTTATAATTGTAGTGGATTTCAACTTTGCGAACATCAAGTGGGATCACTCAAGTGTGAAAGGATTAGGTGGAATTTTTAAAGTGCATTAGGAGAGCTTTTTCATGGACTCACTTTCACCCAGTAAGTAGATAGTCCTGTTCAGAGATGGAGCGGTGCTAAACCTATTCCTAGGTAATTAGGCTGGTCAGGTGACTGAGGTGTGAGTAGGTGAGTGTTTTGGAATAGTTAGCATAACCATATTTCAAAAACATTACGGAAAGGATAAGGATAGTGAAGAAATTAAGTATCTAAACAGAGAAAGGCCAATTTCAATATCATTAGACAGGATATGGAAAAAATAGACTGGGAGCAGCTAAGTCTACATTTGAAAAGTGAAAGTCTTTTAAAAGTAGTGCAGGCAACGTTCAGGGCCATTGTGCTTCTCCAAGAGTGAAGGGCAAAAGCAACAAGTTTAGGGAACCCTGGATGTCTCGAGTTGAATTGAACTGAATTTATTGTCATGCGTCATGTCAAGGGATATCAAGAGATTGATAACATATGCTCCCTTTTTGTTTAAGTATACAGAATTAAAAACAGAAGAGGCCTTTCAGAAGTATAGAGTGTGCTGCTTAAAAAAAAAAGAGAGCAAAGAGGAGCTACAAAATATCTTTTGCAGATAGAATTGAAGAAATACTTATAAAAAGCTTTGGAGTTTGTTAAAACCAAGAGGATTACCAGGAAAAGAATGCGACCTAGAGCCAAAAGGAGTAATCCATCTGTGGAGCCAGAGGACATGGGTGAGATCTTAAATGAATATTTTTCATCTGTACTCACAAAAGAGAAAGACAAAGGCATTATCCTCACTGACTACTTCAGAAAGAGGGATCCTACAGCATGTTAAGATTAGTAAGGAGGAGGCTGTACTCATGGATATAAAAGTCCATATATCCCCAGGGCCTGATCAGATGTATCCCATGTTGCTATGGGAAGTAAGGTGGAGCTCTGGCAGAAATTTTAATACTTTGGTGGCCACAGCTGAAGTGCCAGATGACTGGAGGATAGCTAATGCAGTTCCTTTGTTCAAGGGCAGTAAGGATAGGCCAGATAATTACAGACTGGTTGCTAATGTCAGTGGTAGGAAAATTATTGAAAAACAATTCTAAGGGATAGGATTAATTAACACTTGGAATAAACACGGATTGATCCGGAATTGTCAACACAGAAGGAGATCCTGTCTAATTTAAAAGGAACCTTATTTTGAAAAAGGGGACTAAATATATTGATAAGGGTAGCGCAGTTAATGCAGTTTATATGGACTTCAGGAAGGCCTTTGATAAAGTCCCACATGGAAATCTAGTCCAAAAGACAAGAGCCCATGGAATCAAAAATTAGAGTACAAATGTGAAGCAGAGTGTGTTGATGGAAAGTTGTTCGTGATTGGAACCTGTGACCAGTAGTGTACCACAGGGATTGGTGCTGTAACCCTTACTGTTTGTCACGTACATTAATGACTTGGATGTGAATGTAGAAGGTATAATTAGTAAGTCTGCAGATGGTATGAAAACTGGTGGTGTCGTTGGTAGAGATAAGGATGGTCTCAGGTTACATTCCGATATTGGTCAGCTGATAAATTGGGCACAGCAATGGCAGATGGAATGTAATCCTAATAAATCTGAGGCAATGCATTTTGGGAAAGATTTATACATGAATGGTAGGCTCCTAGTAAGTACTAAAGGAACAAAGGGATCTTGGTAAACAAGACCACAGATCCCTGAACGTGTCAGCACAGGAAGATAGGGTGGTGAAGGAAGCATATGGGATATGTGCCTTCATTACCTAGAGCACAAAATATCAGTGCAGGGAAGTATTGCTGCAACTTTTTAAAGCACTACTATGCCATAGATGGAATACTGCGTGCATTTCTGGTCACCACACTATTAGAAGGATGTGATTACACTATGGAGGGTGCAGAAGAGATGAACGAAGATATTGCCAGGGATGGAAAATCTCAGTTAAAAGAGACTGGTTTGGCTGGGTTTGTTTTCCTCAGAGCAAAGAAAGCTGAGGGATAGATGGAGGTAGACAATATTATGATAGAGTAGATAGTGAGAATCTTTTCCCCATGCACATGTAATTAGGATCAGACAGCATATGTTCAAGGTGAAGACTAAGTGGCTTAGAGGGGATTTAGGAAATATTTTCTTTCCGCACCAAAAGGGTGAAATATGGAAATGCACTGCCTGAGGGTGGGGTGAAGGCAGGTATTCTTGCAACATTAAAGAAGCAGCTGGATAAGCACTTAAAAGGCCAAGGCATAGCAGGCCATGGACCAAGTGCGGTCAATTGGACTAGCTGAGTTTGCATAGACATGGTGGGACAAAGGGCCTGCTTCAATGCTTTATGACTCTGGCTTTAATGGGGTTTTGACACAGTAGATGTAGTGGAGTGGTTTCCCTTACAGGGATGCTCTCGGACTAGACGGCATAATCTTAGAATAAAGAGTTGCCCAATTAGAACATTGAGGAGGAGGAATTTGTTCTTTAAATGATGATGAAGCTGTGGAGTTCTGCTGTAAAGAGGCTGGGTCATTAAGTAGTGTTAAAAATCTGCCTCTCAGCTGTGAATTAGTGGAGGAAATCAAGGGATATGGACAAAAGGCACAAAACTGAGTTGAGGGCATCAGATCAGCCATAATCTCATTCAACGATGGAACAGATTTGATGGACCAAATGGCCTATTTCTGCTTCTACGTCTCATATGGATAGTATACACTGTGCACCATTAGTGGACGCAGCAAATGGGGCATCATTCGAGCACACTATTTTCCACTTGGTCAGCATTTCAGTTATCACTGGAAATCCTTTAGTGTGCTGCACATACTCGACTTAAATCAAAACGTCTCTGAGCAAATCCAGACAAGCTTAACACTGGGAATGCCACGAGAATGTCTGCCATCAATGAAATAGTGATAATCTACCAAACGACTAATGTTACACGTGGACACAACCAAACTCAGCCAGGGTGTACAGAATGTCCAAACAGAAACTCTATTTGCATTTTTATGCTTTTCTGGTTTCCTGATCTTTCAAGGCAGTACAGAAAAGGAAGATCTAAATGTAGTCTTCAATGAAAACAGGTTAGAGGAGAAGGATTAATTAAAGCTGGCAACGTAGATACAATTTAGTCCACACTTTAAAGGTTTAATTTTCTCTCCTTAAAATCAACTCTCCAATCTACCTTTATAATGGATATTTCCTGTGCTGCAATTATACAGTTTTATTTATGGCAGTAATTTTAGTGACAAGTGAATGTTTACTGCAGCTTAGACGTTTGTGCAGTTGGATTCATCAGAAATATGAACGTTGGAATTTACAAATGATAAGTTGACAGGTGAATACAGAAGCAAAATTTACTCTACTATCACCAAATTGATCAGCACAATATCCACATTAGATTTTTTCCCCCTCCCCCCTAAGTGTATATAGAGACACGAGTATTCATCACATTCCCTTTTGAGGTCTATTATCATAAGGTTACATAACTATTAAAACTTCAAGGAGAAAGTTAGAACGGTGGATGTTGGAGATTAGAGTCAAAAAGTGTGCCACTAGAAAAATACAGCAGGTCAGACAGCATCTGAGAAGCAGGAGAATCGGCGTTTCGAGCATAAGCCCTTCATCAGAAATGTGTCATCTAGTCAATGATAACTCCCAAGATATTGAGAGCAGGGGATCCAGTGATGGTAATGCCATTGGAATCATGGAGCAATGGTTAGATTACCTCTTGTTGGCGATGGACATTGCCTGGTATTTATGTGGCACAAACGTGGGGTAACATCTCAAATCACTTCGCAGACAGGACACACATTCATCTCATGCACATACACAGGACGCATCTGATAGCTCTTAGCACTCTCTCACACATTGTGTCAGCGTGTGTTTACTTCACATTATATTCTTAGTACACACTCACCAACTTCGGCACTAACTCTATGGCTGGAATTGTACAGGAAGAGACAAGCAGCTTGTCAAGGTGGCAATCACAGAATGGCTAATGGCTGGCCATGTTACAGAGTAGCACTGTGCAATGTCAGCAACTTACACAGCAAACATGTTGCACGTGCTTCAAGCAAATGGCCTGTGTGAAAGTTAAAGGAGGCAGTCCTTAATGAGGTAAAGGGGCACTATGATCATGAGGTACCACCATCAGCCAGGCACTTAGTGCCACAAGAATCCAGACATGGGTCTTTGCAGTTAGCGTGTTGGGCTTTGGTTAGTCCTGCAGACCAAGATATGTCAGATTGTTGCAGAGCCATCATTTGTGGAGTGGGTCAATGTTTTCTGTAATGCGACAGAAGGATTAACTATATTGGAAATGGATGGAACAGCAGGTGGTGGTGATGCACAAACAGGGCAAAGAGAGTGAAGTGTTCCCAGTGGGTGTGAGTAGGAAGTGCAGAGGGCAGAAAAATTTAGTTATTAGGGAGCATGAAGTAGACGAGAGCCATTGAGTGGACATGATGCAAGCAAAGGCAGTTGAAGTCCATGATTCTTGTTGTGATGTATGTTCAGTGGCAGAATTTGAGTGAGTGATGGTCCTGAAAGTGCGAGGTAACAGAGAGAAGATTAAATACATATCCACTCAGTGTAAAAAACACTTTCTTTCATTATACATTGCTATGCACCCTGATCCACTCAGAGTGTAGCAATGACCCAGGCTGAATGTATTTGATGGTGTGGCCTCCGATAGTGGTCAGTTGGAAAAGGATAGCCTTCCTCCCACCAGCCTGCTCAAGGTCTCTACATTCCTTCCTGAAGTGGGGAGCAAGTTTTCCTTTCCTCTGGGCCAGTTCCCAAAGGTTAAGGCTCAGGTACCACAAAGTGAGGGGTCATTCCTGGTTTGCAACATCTGACATTGTTTGGAGCCAGGCTTCAAACATCACAGCAGCAGTGGCAAGCGCATCCAAAAGCCCAAATGCATAATTAATAAAGTACAGAGCAGATGACTATCTCGAATATAAAAAAAAGTCACGGAGCCACGGTAGAACAAACACAAATGGATCTCCCTTGATAAACCACCAAAATAAGAACATTTTACCTAGCGCGTTTTGCAGCCAGCAATTGCTAATACTTATTGAGACCATCATTTATCACTTTGAATGTAAAATTTAGATCATTCCACAACCTCACACATTCCTTGTTCAAAAGTTAGAAGATCACCCTGTTGCAACATGGAACAGTCCTGTGGAAACATGACAATCTCGGTACAGAAAAGGCATTTCCATTTGTTGGAAAGAGTAGCATCAGAAGACAGTTAGTAAAGGATTTCTGATGGTCATGAGTTTATTCACACATCTATCCCCAGGAATTGGAAGAGGGAGAGGGTCATTAAACATTTTAAAGGCACAGGTACTAAGTTTGCAGATGATACAAAATTCATGAAGAAGGATATCACAGAGAACAAGAGGATCTTTACCAGAGGCACTATGGATGGAAAAAGTGGCAGATGGAGTTTAATTTAAACAAAAGTTGCATTTTGGTAAAGCAAACCAGGGCAGGACTCATACGGTTAATGGTAGGACCCAGGTGAGTGTTGCTGAACAAAGGACTTGGAGTGCAGGTGCATAGCTCCTTGAAAGTGAAGTTGCACACAGACAGGGTGGTGAAGGCATTTGAAACACTTGCCTTCATTGGTCATAACAGAGTATAGAAGTTGGGCTATCACGTTGCAGCTGTATAGGACATCGATGAGGCTTTTAGAATACTGCATATTATTCTGGTCACCTTTTTATAGGAAGGACATAGCTAAACTTGAATGGGTGCAGAGAAGATTTACAAGGATGTTGCCAGGTCTGGAGGGCCTGATATATAGTGAGAGGCTAAATAGGCTGGGACACTAGAGACTGAGGGGTGACCTTATAGAGGTTTATGCAACAATGAGGGGACATGGTCTTTTTCCTAGAGGAGGAGACCAAAACTAGAGGACATAGGTTTAAGGGGAAAAAGGAGACAGATTTAAAAAGGGACCTGAGGGGTAACTTTTTCATGCAGAGGATAATGCATGTATGGGATGAGCTGCCTGTAGTATTGGTGGAGACTAGTACAGTTACAACATTTAAAAAAGGTGCCTGGATGGTCTTATGATTAGGAATGGCTTAGAGGGACATGGGCCAAATGCTGGTAAATAGGACCAGGTCAGATTGGGATGTCTGGTTGGTGTAGATGAGTTGGACTAAAGAGTTGGTTATAGAGAAAACACATCGGATCATCAACTCCACACTCACAGGAATCCGATTCACGAGAGAGGAAGAAAAGGACAACCAATTCCCATTCCTAGACGAGAGGGTACAGAGAACACTAAACGGAGAATTCACCACTAAGGTACACAGGAACGCCACACACACAGACCAAGTCCTGAACTATGAAAGCAACCATCCCAATACACACAAACGAAGTTGCATCAAGACACTATTCAAAAGGGCCACAACACACTGCAGCACACCAGAACTGCAAAAAGAGGAAGAGGAACACCTATACAAGGTATTCGCCAAAAACGGATATCCTCGCAATTTCATCAACAGATGCCTAAGGGAAAGACAACAGAACGAGGACATGCCGCAACCCAAAGGACTAGCCACACTACCATACATCAAGAACATCTCTGAAATGACAGTCAGACTACTGCGACCCCTAGGACTTATAACAACACACAAACAACAGCCACTCTCAGACAACAACTCACCAGAACGAAGGACCCGATACCCAGCATGAGCAAAACTAATGTAGTGTACAAAATCCCATGCAAGGACTCACAAAACACTATATAGGACAAACAGGAAGACAGCTAACGATCCGCATCCACGAACATCAACTAGCCATGAAACGACACGACCAGCTATCCCTAGTAGCCACACACGCAGACAACTAGCAACATGAATTTGACTGGGACAACACTACCATTATAGGGCAAGCGAAACAAAGAACAGTCAGGGAATTCCTAGAAGCATGGCACTCATCCACAAACTCCATCAACCTGGACCCAATATACCGGCCACTACAGCGGACAGCTGAAACTGACAACCGGAAGCGGCAGGGACAGGCCACTATAAATGCCGGAGGAAACACCACAGAAGCGCTTCACAGGAGGCTCCCAAGCACTGAGGATGTCACCTAGACAGGGGACGAAACGTTTGCAACAAAAACTTCCAGCTCGGCGAACAGAACCACAACAACGAGCACCCGAGCTACAAATCTTCTCACAAACTTTGAAAGAGTCGGTTTCCATGCAGTATGACTAGATAAATTTTATAGAGTCAGTGTCTTATTAAGAAGACTACCTAGGACAGAAAGGGAAGTAAACTTGAAGTCACAGTCTGATTAGTCATGCTCTTACTGATTGATAGAGCTAACAAAAGAGAACAAATGGCTTATATTCAAGGGCCTGCTCTTAATCCATACGTTCATAATATGGGTTGCTGAATGTAAAAATGTTTTATGTTTCATGTTTATGGAAGGAACAGAATCTTTCTTCGTTCATGGTCATTTTTGAAATTTTAAGAGACTCCCTATTATTTGAAATTTACATATTCAAGGACAGCGAGCACTTTTGCAAATTTCATTAGATGCAGCATTTTTGTTGCTTTGAGAACTGCAGGCTTTTTTTCCTTCATCTGACAAGCTCCTGTGATCAGCATTTCTGCATCTATACATAAGGAGGGAAGGAGAAACACACACTCTCAGCTTCACCTTCTGCTAGGCTGGAGTTAAAAATCTGATCAAATGTTGTGCTTATTAGGGAAAGATTATTTCTTTAAAATCCCCCTCCATTTCAATCCGGAGTCAGGTTCAGTCAGGACTATGCATTTAAGCTGCAATTTTCACATTGCATCCCTGAAGATTTGGCTTTGTAACAAAACCGCAGTTTTAAAGCAGCAATAAACTCAGGAATTATAATTGTGTCTGTGTAGAGAAGGACAGAGATCCTTTGGAGATGCAGTTGCTCGCTCCCTCCAACCTCTGAATTATTAAAAATTGCAGACAGACCATGGCGGCCTCCAGGTCTGCATTCAACACTGTCCCCCATCTGCTGCAACCAAGTAGTAAATTGGCCACCTGCAGACATTTGCAAGGAAAACCAGTAAAACTGGTAAAGATGATAGCATACTGGCTCAAGTCATCTTGTATACCTCACCATGTATGTCCAGTACAACCAACATTTTCATGTCTAAATACTACAGATTTTCCTTTCTGCACTTGGATATCCTCAGTTGATCCCCTTTAATTGTTCTTAAGTGACCATATTAGCAAACTGGATTGGCACAACCAAGTACAGGCGATTAGCCCTGCAGTCGTCACCATCTCACCTCAGCAAAAATGACTTGTAGTGGGATGGAGCTAGGGAATTAACATGCATTCGAGCAGCAACATGTTTTTAAAGCACTTTCACGCTTCCAATCACAGTCTCAATGAAAATGGAGAAAAAAAAAAACAAGCCATTTCTGTTTTCTTAAAAAATACTTCTCTTCAAATTAGATTTTACTTAAATTATAATAATTCAATACAAAACAAATTTAATGTTTGCAAACTTCTTAGTTGTTGAGATTGAAATCTTCAAACAGAATTCCGAAATTGATATCAATTATACAGTCTACAAACAGGGTCCAAAATAAACCTATGATTGTAGAAAACAACATCTAAAATGTGAATCCAGATAAACATTGCACTGTCATTTACTTCCACCACCTACAGCACAGCACAAAAGGGATTTAAGTGTCAAAAGAACATTAGAAAGCAGGTTGGTATCTGTATTCACTAAATGCTTGGCAACCTTAGGAGGAACACAAGGGTGAAACATTTTAAGCACTGAGCTTCAACAAAAACGTATTCAAATAAAAGGACACTGGTTGAAACATTTCATATCTGCAGATTTCCCATGAGTTTACTCCCAGTAATTCAGAGGAAATAATGTTTTCCAGTGAGGACTGCACACTAAAAATTGTTAAACACTGACACAAGACTGTGTTTTAAATAATGATGGGGGACAAGCTGCAGGATTATCGGCATGTGGAAATTACAAATTCTGATGACAATAAAACAAATTCCTGTTACAAATATACTGGGAGGACTACATGTGTTGGCAAGTCATGGTTCTGCCTGGTTTGGATTCTAGCTCAGAAGTAAATGGGAGCATTGGCAGAGCTGGACTTGGAGGATGTGCAAATGAAGTACTTATTGTGTTGCTTATAAGCACTGGGAAGGTGTCTATAGGTTCTGGAAGGGACGGGGTGAGTTTGGTAGCAGCAGGTGTGTTGTGGGGCAGGGGACAGTCCCATTCACTCCACATGATGTCAAGAAATAGTTGGACACACTGGATACTCTAAGGCTATGCGAACTGACAACATTCCTGTCGGAGTACTGAAGACTTGTGCTCTAGAATTTGCCAGACCTGTAGCCAAGATGTTCCAAAACAGCTGCAAAACTGGCATCTACCAAACACTGGAAAATAGTCCAATGATGCCCCGTTCATGTTCTGCAAAAGGCAACTCAACTCTTGACCTCATTACAGCATTGGTTCCTGTATGAATTAAAGAGCTGAACGTTCACGGTGAGGTAAGAGTGACAGCCTTTAACTTCAAGGCCACATGTGACTGTGTGTGGCATCAAGAGGTCTTGACAAAATTGGAGTCAAAAGGAATCAGGGAAAACTGTCTGCTGATTGGAGAGCCATACCTAACACATAGGAAGATGGTCGTGATTGTTTTTTTTGGGAGCGGGGGTCAGTCATCTCGAAGGGAGATCTCTGCAGTAGTTCCTCCAGGTACTGTCCCACACCCAACCATCTTTAGCTGTTTCATCAATGATCTTTCCTTCATAAAAAGGTCAGAAGGGCAGATGTTCACCAATGACTGCATAAGGTGCAGCACAATTTGCGTCTCCTCAGATATTACATTCAAATGGAATAACTCCTGGACAATATTCACAGTTAGGCTGAAAAGCAGCAAGAAACATTTTATCACAAATGTCAGGCAACAGTTTTCTCCAATAAAAGACAAACTAACCATTGCCTCTTGACATTCAACAGCATTACCATCACCAAATTCTTCATTATCAGCATCCTGGAGTTTACCAATGGGCAGAAAAGCACTGGACTCGACACACACACACAAACACACGCTCTAAGGGCAGGTCAGAACCTAGGAATATTGTGGCAAGTAACTCACCTCTTCACTCCTCAAAAGCCTGTCCACCGTCTACAAGGCACAAGTCAGGAGTACGACAGAATACACCCCTGTACTCCCCACATGCCTGGATGAATGCAGCTCCAACAATGCTCAAGAAGCTTGACACTATCCAGGACAAAGCAGTCCACTTAATTGGCACCACATTCACAATCATCCAATCCCTCCACCACTGATGCTCATTGGCAGCAGTATCTACAAGGTGCATTGCAGAAATTCACTGAAGCTGGTTAGGCAGCATCTTCCAAACACAGGTCCAATTCCATCTCAGAAGGCAACAGCAGCAGATACACGAGAACACCACCACCTGCAAGCACCCTCCAAGCCAGTCACCATCACAATGTGAAAATATACCACTATTCCTTCAGTATTGCTGGTTCAAAGTCCTGGAACTTTGCTACACGATGCCAAGAGGGACATCTATAGCAAATGGACTGTAGTCAAGGAGGAAGATCACCACCACCTCCTCCAAGCCAACAAGGAGGAACAATAAATGTTGGATCACATGCCTATTGCATGACTGCCCTCATTTCAGGAATCAATTGCTATATCCTTTTTAACAAAAACTGAAATCAGTGGGTATCAGGGGGAAAACTCTCTAGTGGTTGAAGTCAGTCTACCTGACACAGAAGAAGATGGGCGTGGTTGTTGGAGGTCAGTCATCTCAGCTCCAAGATATGTCTGCAGGAGCTTTTCAGGGTAGCATCCGAGGCTGAACCATCTTCAGCTAGTTAATCAATGATCATTCCTCCATAAGGGTCAGCAGTGGGGATGTTAGCTGATATCTGCACAATATTCAGCACCAGTCACGACTCTTCATATACTGAAGCAGTCCATTTGCGCCACACAATGACCATCACCAATAAGAGACAGACAATCAAACCACCACTCTTTGACATTCACTGGTGTTACCATTACTGAATTCCCCACAACATCCTGGGAGTTACCATTGACCAGAAACTCAACTGGACTCACCTCAAGTACAGTGGCTACAACAGCCGTTCAGAAGCTAGGAGTACTGCAGCAAGTAATTCACCAGCTGACTCCACCATCTACAAGGCACAAGTCAGGAGTGTGATGGAATACTCCCCACCTGCCTGGACAGGTGCAGCTCCAACAACACTCGACGTTTGACACCATCTGGGACAAAGCAGCCTACGTGATTGGCACCACATCCACAAGCATCCACCACCAATGCTCAGTATAAACTGCTGCTATCTACAAGATGCACTGCAGACATTCACCAAAGATCCTCAGACAGCACCTTCCAAACCCATAACCACTTCCATCTAGAAGGTAAAGGGCATCAGATACATGGGAACACCACCAGCTGCAAGTTCGCCTCCAAGCCACTTACCATCCTGATATCGAAAATAAATCAACATTCCTTCACTGTTGCTGGGTCAAAATCCTGGAATTCTCTCCCTAATGGCATAGTGAGTCAACTCACAGCAGGGGCACTACAGCAGTTCAAGAAGGCAGCTCTCCACTATCTGCTCAAGTGCAACTAGGGACAGGCAATAAATGTTGGCCTAGCCAGCGACACAAAATCTCACAAATGAACATAAAAAAATTCCTCCCTTTGGTAGGGAGATTAATATTGCACACAGTATTAAAGGTACCAAAGTCTTGCCATATTGCAAGACTTTCTTACTGTTATACCATTCTCTATTAAATATGAACATATCATTGGTATTTTTTACCCTCTATTGTTGTACATGCAAGATATGATCCAATTGTAAGTTCTTCTCAATCTTTTCTAGTTTCTCACCTTTCAACAAAAAAAAATAACTCTGCTATTCCATTCTTCTTGGATTTTCCAGACAACATCTCCTTTTCCATTCCCAACTCCTAAGGCATACAAAATGGAATGCTCTTATCTACAAGAATGAGGAAGAATGCTGGAAGACATGAACTGAGCAGAGGGCAACCTGCATCTGTGTAAAGCAAGTGTCAAGCAAAGATTTCCCTTTACACTTTGCTAGTGCTAATGTAACATTTCATTCTACTCCTCCTCCTCCGACAGAATTTTTAAAACGTTTACACTCCAATTATTCATAATTTAGCAAAGGTTATTTATTGACCTGAAATCTGCTACTTCACTTTCTCTCCACAAGTTACTGTTAACAGTTTTTACTCATTTCTATATATATTTTTAAAAAAAGCAAAGTAGAAACAGATGGAGAAACAGAAAGGGAAAGACAGAAGTGCGAGATATGGATTAGAGAGCCTTGTCAACTACAGCGGCAGGGGATCCTCGGTTGAAGAAGAAGAACGACTAGATCTTTCAGAGGACTCCCTCAATCATCAGAACAAATGCAAGAAACTGGGAAAATGTGATGAAGTTCTTACTGGAGGCAGGTTGAGAGTCAAGGTAACAGAGGAAGTCAGTTAGTTTTTAATGGATATAAAAGGGGCCAGCCTATTCCTAAAAAAACAGAAAATGTTGAGGAAGGGAAGAGAGGAGTCAGAGATAAACCAGGTGAAAGCGATAGCAGAATGGAAATTGGATGACAAATTGATACATTTTTCCAATACTAGACAAGAGAGGGAAGTAATATGACGTCATCCATGTAACTCAGAAAGCCCTGGGGAAGGACCAGAGTAGGACTGGAACAAGGAATGTTTCACGTATCCAACAAACAGCCAGACATAGCTGGGGCCCATACAGGTATCCATGACCACAACTTTTATGTGGTTGAAGTGGGAAGAGTTAAAGGATAAGTTGGTCAAAGTAAGGTCAAGCTCAGCCAGGGGAGGGTGGTAGTGGTGAATGGGGACGGTTCAGACCTTCTCTCAAGGAAGAAATGGAGAGCCCTCAGATCATCTGATGGGGGATGGACATGCAGAGATACAGCATGTCCGTGTTGAAGAGGTACCAGGTAAACTGAAAATTTTGAAACCAAACGTTAGTGTTTATTAATAAAAGGAGCAATCTAATTGCTTTCGTGAGGAGTTATGAAGTTTAGTATCAATGCTGTAGAAGGTTGGTTCAACCACACCTGGAGTGTTGTGTGTAGTTTTGATCTCCTTACTTTACGAAAGATCTTATTGCCCTACAGGGAATGCAAAGAAGAGTTATCAAATTTGTTCCCAAGACAGAGGAATTGTCCATGAAGAGAGATTGGGCAAACTGTGCCTATATTCTCTAGAGTTTCAAAGAGTGAAAGGTAATCTCACTGAAACCTACAAAATATTTGAAAGGGATGAATAAATATATACAGGCAAGATATAATTTTTATTTCCTCAATCTCAGAATACAAAAGTTAATGCATAATCATCTTTTATTTAGTGAATGCCACTGAAGAGTTAAATTTTGTTGGCATGTACTGTCCACACTGAACCTCAGCTCGTCAACTATAAATGCAATAGTGAAATATATTCAAGATATTTCATATAAAGCTCTCAAATCCACACATTTAGATCATTGTACAAATACACATAAGGAAAATATGACTTATTAACCCTGTTAATAAGACTCTGAAAACTGAGAAGAAAGTCTCAGCTAACAAAAGAACAAATCTTCCAATCACTTCTGCTTCCGAAGCAATTTAAAGCTCCTACTATATAGAGCTTAAATCTGCAGTGCGTTTTCAAGCTTCTAGTTTATGTCTGTAATCAGAGGGCAAATCCCAGCATGCTTAGCACAATTTCTTATTTTGTAAAATGCTGTCATTGACATATGGGTACCTTAAGAAAACATTTAAATTTAAATGCAAATGTTAACAGATTTTTACATTAATGTTAAATATTTAGGGAGGAGAATTGTTTTAATGATTTGTTGCCATAGCAACCCAACGTCAGGCAACCTTCTATCATATATATGATCATTCTGGGCCCCATAGGCACACTGGGAATTGTAGTCTTATTTACACAGAATCTCAATTTCAGTTAGACCAAATCTGACAATGTAGGGGATGTTGCAACAAAGAGTAGACAGACCACCAACTGACAACTTTCAAAATTACCACTAATGAAAATATAAATGAACTGTTGTGACTATTAATGACACATTGCTCTGATAGGAGGACAATTCCAGTCACTAATTGAATCCAGAGTAAATTTAGAAAATTCAAATTAATTTGCAAATATCACATTTATAATTGGAAGTTCTTCTGCAAAAGCGTAGCAGCACAATAAGAGATGTTCACTTTTTGATACCCATATCTTGTAATTAGTTTTATTGTGTAGCCCTTCCTGATCTGCAGTACCCACTGCCTGCTTGGGATGAACGTAAAAGATCCAATGACTTGAAGAACAGGGGAGATCATCCTGTTGTCTTAGTCAATACTCATTCCTCAGAAAACAATCACATAAACAAATTACCAGTACCAATATCTTATCGTTCTTTGTGGGAAATTATTTTATGTAAATTAGCTGCTACATTTCCTACACTAAACAATAACGATAAAGTAGTTAATTGACTGCAAAGTGCTTTGAAATGCTCAGTGGTCATGAAAAGCATTATACAGTGGAAATTTTTAATTCCTAAACCTCCAAATAGTCACAACATGACAGTGTTAATGGTTATTGGATTAGCTATCCAGAACCCCCAGCTAATGTTCAGGAGACATGGGTTTGAATCCCACCATGGTAGATGGTAAAATTTAACTCAATGGAATCTGAAATAAATAATGACCATGTCACCATTTCAACTGCCATAAATAGCTGAGAAGGAACGTCACCGTCTTTATCTGAGCTGGCCAAAAACAACGTGATTGACTCGTTGCTGCTATGGCAGCTAGGGGTGGGCACTGAATGTTAGCCTACACAATAAGGCAGAAGTGGGTACTGCAGATCAGGAAGGGCTACACAATAAATCTAATTACAAGATATGGGTATCAAAAAGTGAACTACCAGCTGAAATCACAAGGTATTATTTTTAGATGTCACAAAATGGCAGTTTGTGGACAGGAGAAGAGGTAACCAATTTTGGCATCATGATTAGCGGTAACGTGAATAACACAAAAATGTCTGCGATAATTATCAAAATAACAAGTTATACATATGGATTAATAAATCATTTCAAAGAGGTTTACATTAAAATTGTACAACTGGGTGAATAAAAAGGTCTCACGAAACAAAATTGGTTGCTTGGCTGCTGATATATATGTCAAGCTGCTATAAAGCTACTTCGTGTTCCTGCACAATTACTTCCATTGCAAAACGTCTAAGAGTGAACACATGAAATAACATGTCCTTGACAAGGTTGAATAAAAGACAAATGCACAAGTCTCAGTGGGAAATCTTCCAGTAATTTCAGAATTAACTGATAAAGCAGCACTGGTACACCACAGAACATGTCCCCTAACCACAACAGGGCACTCGTGAGCTCCACAGTACTTATTCACCCCCACATAATCCTAATGTTATGTGCTAATCTCAAACTGGAAACATCAGGCAAACAAACAACTGCAATAGTTCAGCCAACGACATCTCGAACCTAGGTCTGTGCTGACATACTTTCATACTTCCTTTCTCCAGAAAGCATGAAAAATAAAGTATCTCATCTGCAATGGCGATCCCATTCAACAGGGGCTACATATATTAGTTGCAGAATGGAGAGGATTAAGAAATTCCTCTGTAACCATGATTGACTTTGTATGTAACCATCCTCTACTTCTCCACCAAAATGAAATGAATGATCATCCTGGCATTTACACAGCATGTTGAGTGAATCGACTAGCTGCAAAACACAACTACTTCTCATTCATTGACTGACATTTTGGTGTGAACAGATACCCTGGACAGGATGTGCCCTGTGGACCTTTGAACTCTACCATCAAACTCAAATGGGGATAAGAGGCCTTCATGAGGTGGGAAACACTCAGTGTGATTTTCTCCAGGGCAGCCAATTAAGGACAGCGGAAGTGCTGTCAAAGGCCATCTGGTCCACTGAAAGGTTGATGTCTTCAGGCAAGTTATATACCCAACACCTGACAGAGCCTGAAGGCAGAGGTAAATTCCAAGTTTACCTGTTAAATGGCCATAATAGGATTGATCTGGCCATTTTAATAGCCCTGCAGATGCCACCCTCTCCTTAATCCCACGATTGGGAAAATGTCAAGGTGCAGATTGAGACACAGAACTAGAATGGAGTTGAATGTGAAATTTCCTGCTTGTTTGTCCTTTTCCGGATCCTGATGAGGGCTAAAGATCCATGCCTCTCACTCAAAAGGCAATATTCAATACCTTGTTATACTTCACTTCAATGCTGGACATTTTATTTCTCTATTTTCTAAGGCCTTGTGATTAAAGATGCTGTACCTAGGTACCTTTGTACCAAAGATGATGCTGTAAGTGGCAACATATAAACTTTTCGCTGTATTCATTGCTTATGTGACACTAAAGCTAATTCAATTCATTCAAGTACGCAAAATTAATGTACTATATTGTCATATGTAACATTCTTACATTTTATTAAAAGTGCAGTGTATTGGTAGAGTTTATTTAAAAAACAATTTATGTTTGTTGATTTGATAGATTCATTACTCAAAAAGTAATATAGAATTAGAGAAAATCCCAAGTCAGAAAGCTGTATGTTCAAGTCCCACACTACAGACATTTTGTTTCTTGGGTCAAAACCAATGGAGGTTCCATATTGTGACTAACAGTCATCTGGCAATGTGTGATCTGATTGAGTCAACTGGTAGCTGGAGAAGGAGTTTACTGTCCAATCAACATCTTGCAATTTGTTGATCAGGTGAGACAGATAGAGAGAAAAAGACAAAAGAGAAAACACTTCAATTTTGAATTGTCCTCTAGTTAATTTTAAAATTTAATCAGCAATCCAATGAACATTAGGGAGGGGGACCCCTTCCACACATTATAATCATGGTCATAGTTAGGGTCAGGAAAGCGGGAAATCATGTACCTCAAAGCCTCTACAACCAGAAAGTTTCACTCAGAATTCATCAACAAACATTTAATAGGCTTTCAAATACCCACAACTTGCTCCTGGGCAAGTAACCAGGACAACTGTGATCCCATCTCCAGGAAAACTGGAGGAAGAATGGTGCAGGCCAGCAGGTGGTATGAATTTTCATGCCTCCCCACTTCCAGACTCACCCTCATCCTGTTCAAAATTCTGGAATTAAGTGGGCAGCACAGTGGCTCAGTGATTAGCACTGCTGCCTCACAGTGCCAGGGACCGCTGTTCGATTCCAGCCTTGGGCAACTATCTGTATGGAGTTTTGCACACTCTCCCTGTGCCTATGTCTGCTCCCTGTGTCTGCTCTGGTTTCCTCCCACACTCCAAAGATGTGCAGGTTAGACAAATTGGCCAAGCTAAATTGCCCATAATGTTCAGGGATGTGTAGGTTAGGTGCATTAGTCAGAGTACATGTAGAGTAGTATGGGAATGGACATGGGGAGGGGGAATACTCTTCAGAAGGTTGGTGTGGACTTGTTGAGCCAAAGGGCCTGTTTCCACACTGTAGGGATTCTATAAGAAAAAACGTAGTAAGAAAATCATGGTTGAAACAGCAGTGCAGTAGGGTGGGAGTGCTGAACTCTTGTAGGTCGTCTCTTTCAAATTAAAGCAAGGCACTGTTTGCCCTCAAGCCGTGAGGGAATTTTGAACAGCAAGGAAGTAATCCCTAGTGTTGTGGATGTCATGCTGATGAAGCATATTGCTTTGTTTTGGATAGTATAGAGTTTTGAGCACTGTTTGAGCTCATCCTAGTATCGCATCACACTCCTATCTTGTGCCTTGTTGATAGTTGATGAAGCTTTGGGAAATTGGGAAGCAGGTATTTGTCCTAATCAATTTCTGGTCAACAACAATCCCTAGGATTTTGATAGCAGGGGTTTCAGCAATGGTTATGCAGTTGTCGGTTTAGGCGATATCCTTAGACTGTACTATTCGAGTTGATATTGCATTGGAATTCCTCCAACTAGACTTAATGAAATATTAAAAAGAATCTCAAAACCAATGGACATAGTGCTGTAAACAAAACCCTCAGCAAAAATACATGGATTAAAT
Organism: Chiloscyllium plagiosum; assembly: GCF_037043375.1. Classification (NCBI taxonomy): domain Eukaryota; kingdom Metazoa; phylum Chordata; class Chondrichthyes; order Orectolobiformes; family Hemiscylliidae; genus Chiloscyllium; species Chiloscyllium plagiosum. Next base: position 22,711,192 of record NW_028270164.1, read on the forward strand.
TCAGGCAGTGACTCATTATTGCTTCTATGATCCTTTAGCATTGAGTAGGGAAATGGATAATTAAATCTTTGTCCACCTGAGGGCCAAGTGCTGCATCATCACCAGACAACAGGAGAGATGTTTAGACCCGTGGTGAACTGATCATGTTGACTGGACTAGTTTCTCCATGGAAAAGGATAGCATTGTTTCAATGATCATGCTTGGCTGGAGTGTGCACGAAATACACAAAAGAGGATTTGGTCTCAGACCTCCTGAACAACAGGAAAATATTTGAAATGGCTATGAAATGTTGATGTAAAGCTCTGAAAAAAATAAAGGGACTAAAACTGAAGCAACTTACTGCAGGAAGAAGCATCAGGTATGGTCAGTTTCACTCAGGGCTACAATCAATGCTGGATGGACCAGCCATGTTGAAAAATCATAATGATCCTGGTCTGGAAGTGTCTACAATCATGAGGGTCAGGAATATTGTTTGCTCATGGACTTACAGTTCTCACTGGAAAGACCATTTGTTTGGAGGATTACAAGTATCAACCAAATCCAAGACATGAGGTTTCGCCTGTGGTTTCTCAAAGCTCCTCCCCACCCCTCCCTCATTAAGTTATGGTGACCGCATACTCTGGGTGGGAGCAGAAGTTGTATTTTGAAAGGATTGAAGTTAGAAGAATCAATTGAAGTGTTGTGTCCTTTAGAGAGTTTGTTTTAAAAAAAAATCAGGGCGTCAGAGGATGTTGTTTTAGTAGAAACATCAAGTTTGTACTTGAACCGAATCCTGTATCCATGCAATTCTGTTCTCTTTAAAATTCTGAAGTCCAAAAGCCATACCTCATCGCCTATGATGGAAGTCAAACAGGAAATAATCAATGGCTTCAAAAGGAAATTTGTTCAGCACTTGAAAAGGTAAAGGTTATGCAGATAGTCCCAGTCCCTGTGTGCTATCTAGATTGCTCTGGAGAACCAGAACGAACTCAGCGAGCTGAAAGGCTTCTTTCTGTCATACAATAACATTGTAAATCAGCTCCAAAAGTGAAGTAAAATCATGTTAGTACTTTTACAAAAAACAAAAGATCCTGATTTGTTAAAGTTTAGATTCCTGTTGTATACTTCTCAACTGTTAGCTTTTACAAATTGAATTATTGTAATATAGATGCTAAGTATGGTGCACTTTGCTTATTTTCTATTCAGACCCAGCTTGAATCTCCTTAAAAGTTGCCAGGAATTGATTTTGGAACTGGAACTAAAATTTAAAATGGTTACCTACCCTGCACTTATCTTGCTGTAGTGTTGGCATATCTGCAGTTTTCTCATGCTGAACTTGCTGAGGAAGCAGGTCCTGCTGCTGGAAGACAAGGATAAATATCTCAGCATTTGCTGCAACTTAGCGCTACCTCTGTATAATACTGAGTCATGAAGGCTAGAGATTGTAGATTCCATTTCCAGTCTCTCATCAAGGAAGCTGATGCCAAGCAAAGTAGTAAAATGCTAAATTAGGACTAGTGGCTTTGAGATAGATGTTGAGGAGACAATTCCTACCAGTTCACACAGTCACCCTCCATGTTTATGAAGTGACTTTAGAATAGCTGCCTGAACTGAATAGGATTAAGCTTGGCTAATGGGCACAGCTGCTAATAACACATGACAAACATGAAAAACAATTTGCCATCATACTGCACTTGAGAGCATAGCATTCCAAAGATGCAAACAAAACATTTACCATAAAATTCACATCACCAAATGACCAAAAGTTTGATCAAAGAGAATGCTTTTGAGATCCTTATAAGAATAATGTAGAGGGGAAATGGATGAGGTGAATCGGGAGACAATTCCAAAAGATTAATGTCCTATCAGCAGAAGACACTGTGAGCAATAACTGAACAATTAAAATCAGGGATACACAAACATCTGAATTAGAAGAATACAAAGTTACAGGGCTGGAAGGAGAATACGGTAAAAAGGGCAAGGCTATGGAATGCTTTGCAAAAATTTAAAATTCCCATCGTTGTTGAGATATGCCTTAACCAGAAGCTGATCAGTAAGCATGAGTGAGATGGAGGGGTCATTGGGATTAAATGCCATATGAGAGATGGTAAACAGATGGATGATTTCAAAGATAGAATATAGGAGACCAACAAGACATTTTAAAATAAGCAAACCTAGAGGTAACAAAGTAAGACAGTTTCAACAGCAGATGAGGAGAGTCAGGGCAGAACTTGATGCGAGGGTGGAAATTGGCATCTTAATGGTAGGCTTAACATACGATAAATGGCTGAGGATCTTGGGATTGTATTCATTAGAGTTTAGAAAGTTCAGGGGAGATCTATTAAAAACAGAAGGTAATGCATGGCTTAAAAAGGGTGGAAGCTGGGAATTTGTATTCGTTAGGCAGGGAGACTAGGACACGTGGGCACAGCCTTAGAATTAGAGGGGGTCAATTTAGAATGGAAATGAGAAGACATTTCTTCAGCCAGACAGTGATGGGCATCTGGAATTCATTGCCACGGAACGCAGTGTAGGCCGGGACGGTAAATGTCTTCAAGACAGAAATTGATACATTCTTGATCTCGCAAGGAAATAAGGACTCCGGGGAGAGTGCAAATGGAATTGAAATGCCCATCAGCCATGATAAAATGACGGAGTGGACTCGATGGGCCGAATGGCCTTACTTCCACTCCTATGTCTTAATGATAGTAGTCAAATATGGTAGCAGAATTGTGAATGGTTTGATTCAGTCTCAAACATTTGAGGGCCAGAAACAGATAGACAGCACAAGTGTGCGGGACGGTGGCTCAGTGGTTAGCACTGCTACCTCACAGCACCAGGGTCCCAGGTTCAATTCCACGCTTGGGTGATTGTCTGCATGGAGTTTGCGCATTCTCCGTGTCTGCATCGGTTTCCTCTGGGTGCTCCGGTTTCCTCCCACAGTCCAAAGATGTGCAGATAAGGCGAATTGGTCACTCTAAATTGCCCATTCTAAATTGCCCATAGTATTATGTGCATCATTCAGAGGGAAACGGGTCTGGGGGGGTTACTTTTCGGAGGGTCAGTGTGGACTTGTTGGGCCGAAAGGCCTGTTTCCACACTGTAGAGAATCTAATCAAGAAATAGATGACAGCAAGAACAGAGGACTGAAAATAATGCTGTTGGTTTTGTCAGTATTTAAATTGGAGGAAACTTCCGTTCACCCACTATTGTATGTTGGGCAAGCAATCTCGCATGTTAAAGACAATGGAGGGAGAAATGATCTAATCAGGCAGTTTAGATTCTGGAGCAGGCAGGACATGAACCCAGGAAGGGTCAAAGAGGGGCTGAAAAGACACAGCTTTTTTTTGTCAATGTGCATGCAGAAATAATTCCTAAGAGGGCCCTCTTGTGACACAATGGTAGTGTCCCAGACCCTGGACTGAGGGGCCTGGGTTCAAGTCCCACCTGCTCTAGAGGGGAAAAATAATATCTTTTCAACAGGTTGATTAGAAAATAGGTTGAATTTTTTAAAATCCAGAAATAGATACTATGATTGAAATAATAACATGAGGAAACACGTAGAAGGGCCATCTAAGACCCACACTGCAGGAAAAGAAGCCAATGCATGTGATTGTCTGGCTATGGCCAATTTATTAAGAATGGAACCAGCTAATTGCAATTCCAACCTGCTGGATAATAGTGAAGAGCCACTGGATGAGAATACCCATTCAAGTGGGGTACAAGCCAACGCTCACTGAATTAACCCCTTGCAAAAATGCAGGGAAAGAGGAGAATATTAAAAAGTCCTTGGTCCTTATTTCACACTGTCCTTACATGTTACAGCATTGCATTAAAGTATCAATAGCTGGGAAACTTTACTCAGCAGGGGACAGAATTACTCAGTCATTTATTCAGGTGATAGGACTATTGTTCCTCTCTGCCAGAACTGTCCAATTCAGCTTCAAGCACCAGCTTTTTAACCATCCCAAATTGCCTTTTGAAAGTTTCCATGGAATCCAATTCAATCATCCTTTCATATAATGCACAGTAGATTTAAACTACTTGATGAAATAATCTTTGTTCGCTTCTAGGTCTTCTGAGAATGGCTTTAAATATGCTTCCGGACCCAACTGTCAGAAAAAAGTCTCTCCCCAGTTGTTCCTAAAATCCCTCAATTCTGAATATCTGTTACATATCCCCAGTCTTGTCTACTTGGAGGGAAGTCCGAGCTTCTTCTATCTTCCAAGTAACTGACGTCCCTCATCCCCAGTTCATCTGGTACTTCCCCAGTGTACCCTGTACCAACCTGTGTTGTCCTTCCTATGTAGTTTGACCTCCAAAACACACAATGACCAAGGCTTAGGTCTATAAAGGTTTAGCACAATTTCATTGATTTTGTATTCAATTTCCTTATTTTAAAACGCCAGTATTCATACACATTTTTAGGTAAGTTGTCAACTCGCTCTGCCACCTTTAAAGATTTGTGAATATGTACTCAGGAGGTCTTTTTGTTCTTGCATGCTAACTCTTCAAAGCAACACCGTTCAGATTATACTGCCTCTTCTTTTGTTCCTCTCAAAGCTAATCACTTCATACATACTCACTGCAACTGCATCTGCCACATGTCTGCCCATTTCACTAGTCCACTGATGTCCCCTTGAGCTATGACTGTCCAGCTCACTACTTGCAACACTTTCAAGTTCTGAATCACCCACATGCTTCAAACTGGAATTCCCACAGCCAGTACAGCTTTTTATGCATAAAGAAAAAGCCACTAACATATTAGCAACCCTGATAGATCCCACTGCATTCCTCTCTCAAATTAAAAAGACATTTATTCACCTCTGTTTCCTAACTCTTAATATTATAAATTATGTACCAATGGTATTATAGTCCCTGTAATGCAATGTGTTTCTATTTTCTGAAGAGATCTGCTCTGATTTTATTGTCTTTTGAAAGAGCACATTTATACCCATCTTCTGAACCACCTTTGTAGTCCTCTCTTCAACTTCCAAGACAGAATCCAATCAATTTTCACAGATATAATTTGGCTTTAAGAAATTCATGCTGGTTGCCAGTTATTGCTTTTCCAAGTGAGAATTAAATATCCCCTCTGGGGTCTCTGGTAGTTTTCTTTCACTAATGTTAGACTGATTGACATGTATTTACCAGATTTACTTCTCTCTTCCATTGCTGTAATATTTGCAATTATTCAGAATGAAAGACTGCAATAGAGACACAATGATTCCTGCTCAGTCTTCTCTGAGTAACCCAGGGTACATCTCCATTAGACCAGGTGACTGCCCACTGCTCACAGTGCTTATTCTATCCAATATACTCTCTTTTCCTCTTTCCTACTGTGACATTAACTTCATTGATTTAGCACCTCAGTCACACCCTGTCTCCACAAGAAAACTTTGTTTGCCTCTAATTAACTGACCATTCTTTGGATTATTTTAAAAATGTGGAGGCTCTCTTATATCAAACATGCATTTCTTTCTCACATTCACTCTTTATCATCCGTAAGTTATTTTTCAATTATCCCTTGCCCTCGCTGGTTTTCTATTTCATTCCAGAACTAGAATCAACACAAGTCCCAAACTCTGGATTAATAGTGCTGGAAGAGCATCCAAGGCAGTTCAGGCAGCATCCAAGGAGTTTCAAAATCGACATTTCGGGCAAAAGCCCTTCATCAGGAATAAAGGCAGTGAGCCTGAAGCGTGGAAAGGTAAGCTAGAGGAGGGTGGGGGTGGGGAGAAAGTAGCATAGAGTACAATGGGTGAGTGAGGGAGGGGATGAAGGTGATAGGTCAGGGAGGAGAGGGTGGAGTGGATAGGTGGAAAAGGAGATAGGCAGTTAGGACACGTCCAGACAAGTCATGGGGACAGTGCGGGCTGGAAGTTTGGGACTAGGGTGAGGTGGGGGAAGGGGAAATGAGGAAACTGTTGAAGTCCACATTGATGCCCTGGGGTTGAAGTGTTCCAAGGCAGAAGATGAGGCGTTCTTCCTCCAGGCGTCGGGTGGTGAGGGAGCGGCGGTGAAGGAGGCCCAGGACCTCCATGTCCTTGGCAGAGTGGGAGGGGGAGTTGAAATGTTGAGCCACGGGGCGGTTTGGTTAATTGGTGCGGGTGTCCCAGAGATGTTCCCCAAAGCGCTCTGCTAGGAGGCGCCCAGTCTCCCCAATGTAGAGGAGACTGCATCGGGAGCAATAGATACAATAAATGATATTAGTGGATGTGCAAGTAAAACTTTGATGCCAGCAGATAACGGGGGCGCAGTGGTAGTCTGGCGCACTGACCTCTACACCGCTGAAGCCAACGTCAACTCGAGGACACCTCTTCCTACTGCCCCCTCGAACATGACCCCACCCCCCATCACCAAACCATCATCTCCCAGACCATACAGAACCTCATCACCTCAGGAGGAGATCTCCCAACCACAGCTTCCAACCTCATAGTCCAGGAACCCCGCACTGCCCGGTTCTACCTCCTTCCCAAGATCCACAAGCCTGACCACCTTGGCCGACCCATTGTCTCGGCATGCTCCTGCCCCACTGAACTAATCTCTACCTACCTCGACACTGTCCTATCCCCCCTAGTCTAGGAACTCCCCACATACGTTCGAGACACCACCCACGCCCTCCACCTCCTCCAAGACTTCCGTTTCCCCGGCCTCCAACGCCTCATCTTCACCATGGATATCCAATCCTTCTACACTTCCATCCACCATGACCAGGGCCTCCAAGCCCTCCGTTTTTTCCTCTCCTGATGTCCCCAACAGTACCCTTCCACCGACACACTCATTCGTTTGGCCGAACTGGTCCTCACCCTTAACAATTTCTCCTTTGAATCCTCCGACTTGGGCACACGTATGGGCCCCAGCTATGCCTGTCTCTTTCTTGGCTACGTAGAGCAGTTGATCTTCTGTAATTACACCAGCACCACTCCCCACCTCTTCCTCCGCTACATTGATGACTGCATTGGCGCCACCTCGTGCTCCCGCGAGGAGGTTGAGTAATTCATCAACTTCACCAACACATTCCACCCTGACCTTAAATTTATCTGGACCATCTCTGATACCTCCCTCCCCTTCCTCGACCTCTCCATCTCCATTAATGATGACCGACTTTACAATGACATTTTTTACAAACCCACCGACTCCCACAGCTACCTGGATTACACCTCTTCCCACCCTACCTTTTGCAAAAATGCCATCCCTTATTCCCAATTCCTCTGCCTCCGCCGGATCTGCTCCCAGGAGGACCAGTTCCACAACAGAACACACCAGATGGCCTCCTTCTTTAGAGACCGCAATTTCCTTGGATGCTGCCTGAACTGCTGTGCTCTTCCAGCACCACTAATCCAGAATCTGGTTTCCAGCATCTGCAGTCATTGTTTTTAACAAGTCCCAAACTAAATACCGAAAGAACTGCAGATGCTGTAAATCAGAAACACAAACAGAAATGGCTAGAAACGTTCAGCAGGTCTGGCAGCATCTGTGAAGAGAAATCAGTGTTAACGTTTCAGGCTAAGTGACCCTTGCTGAGAACCTCGTTGCAAGTTGGCTTTTCTTTTGAAAATCATCCCCTCACATCCAATTGCTCAGATTGTGCCTTCACATTTTCCATATGCTTTCCTTTTCTCTGCTATAACAAGTTTGAGTTTAAACCCACTTCCAGAGGACAAGTTAACCTCTCTACAAAGTGGATCGGTCCCAATCCTATTCCAGGACAATCCATCCAATCCGGCTTGTACCCAAACAAAAAAGCTCAACTGCCACAGTGGTGTTCTAATGTTTCCAACCAGGAGGAAGGCTACAACTGGAGGAAACCAGGCCTGCCCCTAACAATTTCCCACTTTTCCTTCTAAAACAGAATGACACAGGAGTTACCAATCAAATCCAAATATTCTGGTTTACCCAATTTCTCCCAAACTTTGTGCCTCTCTGGAATGAGAGTGCACCTTACTTTTCTGGAGCTAGAATTATTATTCTCAAGAATTTACAATGCAACTACAGGTTAAAGATTAAACTTTTATGATATTCACCATATGCAGTTGCAATTACTATGACTAGTGAATACTAAAAATAAATTGATTGATTTTGAAATGCTGATGATGGAAAATGGCTACATGACTGAAAACTCATTTTAACTGTAACAGTCATCTCAAACAGTTACTAATCCTCAGACAGATGGGTAGAATTTTGATTTCCACACAAGTATAAAAAAAGAAAAAGGTATATCAAGATAAAAACCGAGTAAAATATGAAGTTTGATCCTATTGATGATGTGGATAAAAAGAAAATGTTTATCAAGCAATGTCCCTTGAGGTTTTCCCTGATAAGTGGAAATGGAGTCATAACATAATACATTACACATTTACCTAAAAAAACACTTTATCAAGAAGGTAAATCAGATGAGCTACAGCATAAACAAATAATGGTATACTCTAATATTCTTCAGATCAAATTTCCTCCAAATTCCTCAACATTTGCTTTCCAAACCCTTTAAGACACTTAGCCCACTCAGATAGTGATGAAGGTCTGATGTAGGGCTTTTGCCTGAAATGCCGATTCTCCTGCTCCTCGGATGCTGCCTGACCTGCTGTGCTTTTCCAGCACGACACTCTCGACTCTGATCTCCAGTAGCTGCAATCCTCACTTCATCCCACTCAGATAGTGATATCAAGGGTCAGCAGTACTGTAGAGTCACTATAACAGGAGTTTTCAAAGGCTTTCTTTGATGGTTTAGAGGTGCATGTCTGAAAACAAAAATTCTCTCTTGTAGAGGAAATAGCCTCCTGCCCATCAAACAACAGCAGTCAAAAGATCACAAATTAGAAGCTGACAAATGGGAAAATCTAGAAACCTGCAGCATATCAATTGCGCAGAGTACCATGTACAATTAAGCAGTGCCAACGATGCTACACATTCTGTTAAACCAGCGTCTTCAGATCTCCCCCAAAAAAATAAATCCCTTTCGGAATTACATAACACTGCAGTCCTGCAGCTCTCTAAAAACAGATCAGAATAGTAACAGCATACATGAGTTGTTCCCAAGGAATAATACATTTACTTAGCATATAATGTAACTGAACTGTGATAAACTGCAAGCAGACTGATTTTTACATGCAACTAAGCTTTCATGGCTGACAGCTACACTAATGGCCTTGACCAGATTATTCTTGAGAATAAAAGGAATAATCAACAAAGTAAACGTCAGTTTATACTCCATTCCAAAAATGGAGAAACATCTGAAGAAACATAAAACAAGATAAGTTACAAATGAAATTCAGTCAAGCAAATTGAAACACCTCCCAAATCCCATCATATTCATTAAGCTTCCATCATGAACACTGCAGATTTATACCTTCAAATGTAACTTACTTTCACTATAAATTCAAAAGATGCTGGGCAAAACCACTTGCACTTGCTTACAGCACAATACAAAATGAATTCACCCCCATGCACAGGGTTCGATGCCACAGCAAACACAAACCTTAGGAAGGGCACCTGAAGAAGCCCTCTCCCAATGGACAGGGGCATCTTTAAACTGAAATGAAAACACCGTTAGAAAACCATACGCAGCAGATTTTACCACACGATGCTGCATCAAACTGCGCGAGGCGGGGGGGTGAGAGAATGAAGGGGGCGGGGGGGGGGGGGGGGGTGATAGAAAAGACTGCAGCGTTATATAGGGGGAAGGCAATGTCCAGCGGATTCAACACTTTAACCCACCCCTTTAAGGAAGAGGGGGTGTCGTTACGTGATGTAAACATTCACTCACGTTGTTGGACCACTAGTTACTGCGCTGCCACTGCTTGTCTCCCCCCCGCCCCGCTCTCTTGCTGTCTCCGCATCATTTCTTCTCCCTAAAAAGAAAGCAGAAAATAAACAGTATTCAGAAGTTGCGAACTGGAAACCCACCTGCACACAATTGCTACATTGACAGTATCCCCACTCTTCCCGCCGCGCCTCCTTATTGACATTCTCACATTTGTTGCAAGCGTAGCGGCGCCGCCCACCTTCCTTGTGACGTCAATCCCGTGGCCTGAGCGCTCCTCTGTTGGTCCATTCAGCTGTCCATCAACTTCGTCTCGTGGCAGTGACGCACTTTGAAAACAAAAACACGGTGGGGCACGTGACAGCCTTCAGCTGCCATGGAAACTTCCAGGGATCGGGACCCAAATTACCGTAATACACCGTGCCATCGCGCATCCTTTCTCACAGCCCCCCTGCAAACAACCACAGGACAGTACCCACCACTCAATCCCCTTATCACCTGCCTCTGGCAAGTCGGATGGGTTAACTGCAAAATTATTCCAGTATGATGTTATTATAACAACCAAATTGTTCCCTCTGCTTTTTTTTGAGATTTTGCATTGATCTGACTTGACATTTGTTGAAGTATCCCCAAGGGCATCCGGGAAGGTACCATTAAGAGGTCCAATGTAACCCTCAGGAAAGACTTAGCTAGCTGGGATTTTAATGTTGCGGTTGCTATCAGGCCCTTTCCGTCTTCCATCCATTTCAGGGCAGCATGGTGGCTCAGTGGTTAGCACTGCTACCTCACAGCACCAGGCACCCGGGTTTGAGTCCAGCCTCGGGCAACTGTCTGTGTGGGCTTTGCACATACTCCCCATGTCTGTGTGGGTTTCCTCTGGGTGCTCCAGTTTCTTCCTACAATCCAAACTGTGCAGGTGAATTGGCCATGCTAAATTGCCCATAGTGTTAGGTGTATTAGTCAGTGGGAAATGGGTCTGGGTGGGTTACTCTTTGGAGGGTCAGTGTGGACTTGTTGGGCTGAAGGGCCTGTTTCCATACTGTAGGGAATCTAATTTAATCTCCAGCATCTGCTGTGTTTTATTTTTGAGCAAGCTGGAGATCTTTATTCCTCCAGCGAGAAAGAAGGCTGCAAGATTGCCTTAAAAATTATAGAAGGAGTTCCTGATAGGAAAGATGGCAAGGTGGAAACCAGTGACACCCATTTAGTGAAGTTTAATAAAGGGATCAAGCTTTTGCAAACTGACATACATGTAGAACGTAATGTGGATTTTAGTGGATTATATGAAATTCGTATGTATGAATCTTTTAGGTTCAGCACAATATATTTTTTTAATTAACGGTTGCTTAACTTTCACAGCCGGTTATGTAACCAATTCTCTGGACTGCAGACATTGAGTAATGGATTTCCATGGTGACTGTTTACACAGTGACGTCCAAGGCTTATCTGTCCATTAAATGCAGTGATCTAATCTGAAATTAAATTCTTTCACAGAGAAGGGCAGGGAAAATGAAAGACGAGGTCAACTTTTATCATTATCGTCTGTTTCCCAGAGGTCAACCTAAATGATGCCATGGAATGTCAGTTGCATTGGGAGGATGATGGTGCAAGGAACACAAATAATTTATAAAACATGATGGAATTGAATGAGGAAACAAACACTGACAATGATTTAATTATGTAGCTGAATTATGCTTATATTCTTCCTTCCTCCTCCAAACCTTTCACCCAATAGAATCCTATGGTACTAAGGAGGGTGGGTCCCATTGAGTATTCTGAACAGAGAACAAGTTGGATACTGAACTCTTCCATCTTTTGGCTTGGTACATTTTGTTTCTACTCAGACATCTCATCATTATTTTACACAAAGAAAAATCATGCAAGAAAGTATTGATATAAAACAGAAAAATTAGTGTAAATCACAAGTATCATATATTTACAGTTAATTGCAAGAAATCCTCCAAATGGCCAGTGAAAAGCAGTATTTTTAAATTTCCTTGTAGAGGAGAAAAAAGAGATTAAAATGGAAAAAAATTATCATCAATGTTTTGAATAATAAGGGAGGAACATGAAAATGGAGATTAACCAGGAGAAAGACGAAAACTAATAAAAGCTTAACTGATAATGGTAATAACTGATTTTCCAGACTTTTCCATGTAGAAATATCAATTTCCACATATGCAAAAGTTCAAGAAAAAGGGGCAAGGAACTAGCTTAATTTCCCTCACTCTCATATTGCCTTGATTTCGGGGAATTGACTTAAAGGATGGAATGTAACCATAGAATTGAATGGTAGGAGACATTTTAGGCCACTTACCTTACTTTCCAGTAAAATGGCTTGCTAGGCATTACAGTATAGGTCCCAAAAATAAGATGGTAGAGCCTGTCTCTGAACAAATCTGGATAATTCCTGGACTCAATTTTGCCACTGGACTATTTCTCCAGAGGCAGGATAAAGGAGCGGGAAAGTGTCAAGGTTACCTGCCTGCCTCAGTGGATAACCCCTTCACTTAGCAGATGGTCACATACGGGCAATTATCAGAGATGAAATGGGATTTTCCAGTTGGCTTTCAGATCCTTGCACATGACAGGGAACAGTGCAGATGCCTGTAGGGGACTACCTGGAGGTAGCCAATAATGACGGGCACCTGCAGTCCTGGACGCTCTTCTCTTTTTGGGTGCAGCAACACTCCCCTCCCTGACTTGTGTGTGCCCACCTTAGAGAGTAACTGTTTGTCACATCTTGTGGGCTTTTAACGACCATATGAACTTGAGAGGCATCCTGTAAATTCCTGCCCATGTTCTTGATTGCTTGTGTATAAAACCAATGAAAGTCTCTTTTTTGAAGTGGAATATTGTGAAGGGGTAAAATCATTTGCATCTGTTTTTGGTTGCAAATTGAGTGGAACACATGGTCCTTGCACAAGGAGAACTTAGCTCAAGAAGCATTTGACCTTGATCCATCTTCATCTTAATGTTTTGAGTGAACTGCCACCTCTCACCCACCATTGAGGAGTCACTCACCCACATGCAGAGATTCAACTTTGGGGACCACCTTGCTTTGCCAGCAGCAGTATTTGGAGAAATATAAAGGAGGTCATATTTATTCATTCTTGCCTTTGTAAAGAGTATGACCTGATGGAATGCTTTAGACAGGTGTATGCAAAATGGTTGGAATTGTTCTGTTTATGTGTCATTGGAAGCCAGTCAATGTTTGAGTGAAATGGAGAAAAAAAGTCAACAGATTGGAGTCTGTAATGTAGCAAGAACAGGTTCGACTAAGAAAGGAAAATTCAAAGCTTATTGGACCTCCTGTGACAGTAATGTGTACATGCAGTGGCTGCTAAAGGAACTGCAGCATTCCATTGCTGTTTCTCCAATAAATATCACCAAGAGTGATGCAATATCCTCCAGACAGAACAGTAATTAAGATCAAAAGAAGCAACAGGACTAAATATTCCACAACTTTAATAACCATGAAAACTTGTTTTATTTTTGGAATAATTAGAACTTGCTATCAGAAGGAGAAATATACTTGGAAATGTTAATAAAAAGCTTTGGTTCAAATCATATCCATGCTTGTCCTTTCAATGAAGAAGGTTTCAGCATCAGGAAAAGTAATGTTCATAAAGAAAGGATTAAGTGTTGCATTTTGTGTTCTTGAGGCAAAAGGCAATTCATATTAATGTTGGCACTGCATTTGGTACACAGGAATTTGCTACGAGTTTGTTATATCTATTCTTCAGCAGAATGCCAGATTTGTTCGATCTCTTAAGTAAAGCTGGTATAAGTAGGAAGTCATCATTAATTCATAGACAATAATAATTATTTTGCAACAGTGACACTGATACTGTATTGTTGTAACTGGTTATTTTGGCAAATTTTCCATATTATAGTACCTTAGCATTTACACAGGATGTCCAAAAATGACTCAAATTCAAAGTTTAATCACTGTTACTGCATAAGGAAATACAGCAGCCAATTTGCACTTGGCAAAGTCCATTCAGACAGGAAGTTGGATTGATGACCATTTAATCAGAGTTTGATTTTGCTGCAGAACAAGTTTATAGTGTTAGGATGACCAGCTTTATTCTAAATCTGCGAGTTTTGTCATCAAGCTCCACTGCTTTGTATGTTACTGGTTCCCATCTGTGGTCCAATACAGGGAGTTGTATACCTTTTAACCATATCTAATTTTAGTATGTGTAGCATGAGACAGACACAAGTTTGGATTAAAATTGTGTTTTGAGTCTAGGACTATAATAATTTGTAAATTGATTATAAGTTATAATTTGCAATTTTAATACACAAATTATTTAATAGCAGCTTGCACTCCTCATTTGATACTTTTCAGAAAATTATTCCAAGTTGCACAAAACATTAATTATAAAAGCATTGACATGAAAATATGGAAATATTAGGAGGGTTGATATAAAGCTCAGTTAAAACAATGAGCTTTAAAGAAGTTCTTGAAGGATGTTGGAGCAGAATATTTCAGGGAGAGAATTCTAGAACAAAATAAGTGGGAGATGCTCAGGGTGTCAGCTTTTTAGAAATTTAATACTCTCAGAGGTGAGAACATGCAAATATGTGATGCTACGATTCTTAATTCTCATATTTTCAAAGAAAATAACTGACAAGAAGACCTTGAAGTGAAAACACTGGGACAAAATTCCTATGGGACAAATTTTCACCAGGTCAGTGAATATTTTTGAAACTTACAAAAGTAATTAAAAGTAAAGTAACAAAACTGGAAATAGCTGGAAGTACACATTTCAGGCAGTTTCTGTGGAGAGAATTAACATTTCACTCAATGACCTTTTATCAGAGTTACAAAGAAAGTTAGAATCTGGTAGGTAAAACTAGAGATACAATTTTTAATAGGATCTGGTGTAACCTCACATATTTTGTGCTCTTCACCTTTTCTTTGCTCAGGTAACACTGTCGCACATAGAGGAAAAATATTGACTGATTAGTTGGCTGAATTTCAGTTTGCTATGAAAATATTCTCTGCAAACACTCAAGAATGATAGATTGACAGCAGAACTTCATGTGAGTTGAAAGACAGTCAGCTATCTTTATTTCATAAGTCTTGATATTTAATTTTATGAAATTGAGCAAGAGTAATTTTTTTGACAATTTAGAGACTACAATATGTTGGCAAAGATGGTAGCAATAATAGTTGAATACCTATTATGGGACTAATTACTGTATGCTTAAGAAAGTGGTGTTGGGTTGTAAAAGGAATTTGTTGGTAAATAAAAAGCTACATTTACAAATTTTGTTTCCCTGCCCATATATTTTAATGGTTAACTGTAAAATCAGATATAATTGAAAATAGTAACAAGAAGGGTATGTATTCACATAAATGAAGCATATTGTCAATTGTCAATTCATCAAAATACTGTACTACATCAGTCACACCACTATATACTGTCAAAAGAATGGGGTCCAGCTGCAACTGGGCAAGACTATGGGGTGTAAAATTAGAATGCAATTAATTAATTGTCTGCTTTTAATTTGAAAGATTGTTGAAAATACCTTTGCAATCTTTTCTATTTCAATCAATGTCATCCGTAGTCTCTTGTTCTTATCAGATGAAAAGTGATTTTTGGCTGCAACTTTCCTTTTTCCTTTTCTATGGACTATAAATTACTGCTGCTGTGTAGCTGGTCTTTCATATGTGCTCATTAAAATTACCTGCCTCCTCAGCCACCATCAGTTATATCTGAATTTTATGAAGCCGCTATAAGCAGAAGTAAGCTAAGAAGAAAATATTGCTTTTATATGCTGACTTATAAACCAAATTTAAATCAGATCTTCTCTGTGGGAACTAAAACAACAAAAGAAGAATGTAAAATCCATGCAGAAATAAAATGGATTATCGTCTAAGCCTGAATAGCTACTTAACAACTGCATAGTTGGACACTCTGAACTATTTAACAAAACAGAGAATTGCGACTCCATGTAGCATGCTAAGAATTCATGAGCATGAATCAAACAATCTACTCATCTGCTGAAAGTGACCCAGGTCACTGTTGACCATAGCTTGGGACCTCCAGTGCAGTGAATCAGGCGACATGCTGTTAGTGGTTCCCAACAGCTCACTTGTTGGCCATGTACATATTCTAGGGATCAGTTTAATTTGCATTGTGTGGGCAACCTGTAGCAGCTCAACCATTTAGTAAGCAGGAAATTTTAAAGGCCAGCAGGGGTTTACAAGAACATTTCTATTGGCAAAGGAAATTATAGAATATTGTGAAAAACAATACCATCAAAATAATGATTGAGCACAAAGTCCAAGTTGCGCCGAGCGTTTTGGAGAGATTTTGGAATGAGGCCAAGCTGGTTTTTGCTTTGTGTTCTTACCAAGCTTACCAATTACCTACTCCTCCCTATGGCATCTTTCACTTCTAATTTCCACCCCACCCTACACTGTTTCCAGAACAACTCATTACTTAGTGGATATCTGCCAAAAGTTCAGAATCCCTTGCATGTGCGTGATCTTTAAACTGGTGCTGTGCACCCGGATGAACATTGGCATTCTGAAGCTGCCCTGTTCATTGAAGAACAGAATCGGAAAATAGCAGCAAAGGAAGAACAGCATAAGTCTATGCTACCAGACCCTGCCAGCCTGATCCCAGAACATCCACTAGGACAATGCCATCTCTGTGGCATAGAGGGACAGCCAGCAGTGCCACAAGAAGGCCAATGACCTTCTCTGTTCCTCCAGGAATACCTCACTCTTCTCTCTATTACCTCATACACCTCTATCTGTGCCACTAGACCCCATCACCCACCACGGCTCATGCTCTGCCACTCTCACTCATGTATGCTACATCTTCCCTCACTTGCTGTCATTGCAACCCTCCCCCACCCACTGTCCCAAGTCACTAACTCTGCATGTCCTCTACATTGTTTCCACAATCATCTGGAACACTTCCCCATATTTTCGCAACATGCACTAGCGATAAGAGTTGCACCACCCATTGTTATCTCACTCATTCCCTCTGACCTACTGTATTACAGGAGCACACAGCCCATAACAGGGCACAGCAAGGCCACATGGCTAGGAGTGCCTAACATTCAGATCGCCACTCCTTACAACCTCACAAGAGAAGATTGGAACCATTCTGGCAGGGATGCAAAAACATCCATGTTATAAAAAGTAAGTATCAGTTTGCACTCCACCACCACTCCCATTAACACTGCTGTCAGTCTTATTCGTTGCACACTATTAGCCATGATGCTAGCTCTCTCATGCTTATAGTTTCTGCCAGCCTCCCATGACCTCTGCGGTGGGACAGTTGGTTGCCTAAGAAGCACCCTCCTGGAACTCTGAGGATGACAATACTGAAGGCTCAGAGTAAGTTTTGGGCAAGGATGCCTCCTGCACCTACCATCCCTGCAGCTTGAATTCAGTCACCTCAGTGGGAACATTAGGCATAGAGAGTGGGAGAGCACAATCTGTTGAGCATCTCATAGTTACAGCTCTGCAGCTAGCCAAAGAAGGAAATGTCTTAGGCTGCTGGGACTCAGAGGACTGCTGGGGACCATCCTCAGTTAGGAATTAACCCTGTGGTGTAAAGGAATTCATCCATTGCCAAGAAGCTGCAGCAGTTCAATGAGTCATACAATCATCTGTCTGTCTCTATTGCCAGGTTGGCAACTGCCAGGGTGAGCCAGGTCCAGCCCCTCAGAGGGTGATGAAGATATGCACAAGCCTACACTCCATCACCTCACCTCAGGACCGAAGACATGGTGACAGAGGTACAGCAATTTTTGACTTCACTCAAGAGTGCCCCCTCCTCAAAACGAGACAGGGCAGTGCCAGGAGGGACTCGTCCGGAGAAGGAACCAAACACAGGCCCCATGCGGTTTCTACTCGGGACACTGCAGATGTGGGTGATACCTCAATACCCACTCTGCCTGACCCCTCTGACACTTGGAAGTTCAAGCTAAGGAGAGTCAACTTGTCTTTGGCAAGAAGTCCCTCAGCCTGTGTGTCCTCTCTAGACAGAAGTGCCCTAAAACCAGGAACAACGAGTTCCACTGCCAAGCTGGCTCCCTGTTCTCCAGCTGCAGAACCAGGGAGGACAATAAGATGCAGTGGAAGAGAGAAGAAAACAAAAACTTATTGAGAGCACTTTAATGGTGTGGGTGTCAGTGACTTACTTACATGTGACCCTCACTTTATGTATAAGTGTTTGTCCTTTAACCATATACATGGTTATTAGGCTTACAGTGTAGGAGCTAAAGCATTTTCACACCATTCAGCATCAATTCATGACTACAGTCCAGGCTCAAAGGATGCAGGTCAGCAATAATAGCCTACTACATCATCTGGATTCAGGGGAGCAATATGTAAACATGGCATTGGTTCATACTCCGACCTTTAGTTCACTTGTCCAACTTTCTGTATGCAAAGGTTTAGCTGTCAATGAGTTATCCGCCTGTGGATGTGCCAGGAAGGTGCCATACAGAGGAGAGACAGTGCTGTCAGATAGCAAGTGAGTAGATTGAGTGCCATACAATCCACATATCTTTGATCAATGTTCTTTTTGTTTAAAAATTCTGTGATTAGTGGTTGCTGCAGTTTCCTCCCTCACAGGCCAAGTCACTTTCCCTATCCATTCTGAGTGTGTTTGCAACCATTATCTTCGCTATTGCGCACTTCCAATTTGCATCACCGTGGAAGGTGACAGTGAGAATTCCTCTACCATTGGCTGATAAAGTGCACCATTTACCTCCCTTTTCCACGAGAAAGAATGATAAATCGTTCTGCATCCAAGAACCCATCAGAGAGATTTGCACAAGAAGCATCACTGGAAGAGGAGAAATTCTTCAAGGCAGGTATCCTTCATTCCTGGATGAAGGGCTAATGCCTGAAACGTCAATTCTCCTGCTCCTCGGATGCTGTGTGGCCTGATGTGCTTTTGCAGCACCACACTCTTGACATAAGAAGCATCACTAAAAACAATATGTTTCATGTTCCTGCCTTCTCCCAATAATAGAAACTTCAAAACACAAAGCTTCTTTTGAATTTTTTTTGATGTTTTATTCACCTGAATGATATCTTTGACTGTGAGATTTTTCATAGTTGTATTCAACTCTAATGCTTCAGATCTAGCATCTGACCTCTTTTGGGTGGCCAACCAACTCAGTGGTCCAATCAGATCTCGTAATTTCTCCATTCCAGTTTCAGAAGTCACTGCACTGCACAGGGGCTGGACCTGGCTCACTGTTGTGAAACCCTTCTTTGACTAATAGCAATGGGGCTAACATTTCCTAAATAAGATTGCTAATGCGAAGAGATACGTGATCCGTTCTGTCTGATTTCCAATCCAAAGTATTTGAAAGCCCAAAATGCCTGATTTCCAATTTTGACTTCTGACTTAAGTCCATTTATGACAATGTTTTCAAATTCGTTGCTTCCACCCAACAAATAATCATCTACATACATCATAAAGATATCTGAAAGCTGCCCCTCATGGTGCTAGTAAAACATAGCAAGGTCTATTTTTAATTGGAGATAACCCAACTTTAATTAGACAAACCTTACTGAGAAGTTTCAAATTTTAGAGGCATCATTCATTTAACTTCCAGGAAAATGGAGCTGCTCTTCATGCAGTGTGTTAGGCTTCGACTCTTATTATTGATAAACTCGTAAGTGTAAAAAATTCCTTCTCGGTAGTCCTCCCCCATCATTTCATAGGCTTTAAGCTTCCCCAAGTCCCATTCATCAATCCATCGTGTTGCCAACTATTGATGATCCCGAACATCCCAGATTAGCCCTAACCTTTCCATGCTTTATCATCTTTCCCCATTAAGAATTGATTTTGCTCTTCACAATTTTAATCTCCTCTCCCTTCCAGCATGCGGCGTTGAATCACCACAGTTAAGTTCTCCAGCTTTCTTCTTGCAACACTCGCTCCTTATAGTCAGTTAAAAATCACACAACACCAGGTTGTAGTCCAACAGGTTTATTCACAAGTACTTGATGAAGGAGCAGTGCTCCGAAAGCTAGTGCTTCCAAATAAACGTGTTGGACTATAACCTGGTGTTGTGTGAATTTTAACTTTGTACACCCCAGTCCAACACCAGTGTCTCCAAATCATCCTTATAGTTACCTCCTCTGATTTTTAGTGGCCGGACAGTCAGGACTTACTGTGGTCCATTCCTTGAGCAACTTAGTCAGACAACCTTGGACAATGAGTGACACATTGTAGAAAGGATACGATTACACTTGGGAGAGGTTGCAAAAGAGATTTACCAGGATGTTAGCTGGGTTGGAGCATTATAGCTACTGAGATGCTGGATAAGCTTGGGCTTTCTATTTGGAGTCAAGAAGGCTGCATGGGGACTTTACTGAGATGTATAAGATATAGTGAAATGCATAGATTGGGTAGGAAACAGCTGTTCCCCTCAGTTGAACAATCAATAACAATGGGACACAATCCTAAAATGAAAGGCAAGATGCTGAGGGACTTTGATGAACATTTTTCCAATGGGTGGTGAGAATCTGGAATCCACAACCTGGGGGGGTAATAGCAGTGGGAAATCATTTAACCTTTTGAAAGGTACTTAGATGAGCACTTGAAATGTCATAACGTTTAAGGATTTGGGCTAAGTGCTGGAAAGCGCAATTAGTTAGATAGGTCAGCGCAGACTCGATGGTCTAAAGGGCCTGTTCTATGCTCTCTGACTCTGAACAGACTAGGTTTCAGAGACAAATCCATTTTGAAACTTGATGAAAATAACTCTGCCAAAAAGTGTTTTTCAGACTGGAAGGAAGTATAAAGTGGTGTCCACCAGGTGTCAGTATTAGAACCTTAATGCTCTTTATGATCCATATTAATAACATGGACTTGGGTAGAAAAGGCATAATTTCAAAGTTTAGATGACCTGAAATTGAGAAAGGTAGCAAAGTGAGAACATTAGCAGACTGCCTGATGACTTAGACCAGTGGATGATAAACATCATGTAGAAATTAAGAGAGAGTGAGAAGTAATTCATTTTGATAGGAAGCATGAAGATGGGAAATATACGCTAAATTACACAACTTAAAAAGTCTCTGCAGGAACAGCAAGACCTCTGTACAAATGATATGGCATGAGTATTAATGAGAAAGGTGGAACTTAGAGAGAATGAGAAAATTGGATTCTCGACATTGGAGGAGAATGTTTTTGGATTTTCTCTTAGAGCTTTAAATAATGACTTCAAAATTTTGCTATTGAACAGCATCAACCTAATTTTCATGCATTAGCATCTCTTCAAACTCCACTTTATGCCACTTTCAATTCTTCTTCCCTCCATCTCAAAACTAGACACAAAAATTGCAGACATGCAGAACATTGTGGTTACTTGGTGGATACATCTCAGTAAATGCTTGGCACAGCCATCATCCAATTTTCTTGATGATAATACTCCTGCAACCACCAAGGCAACCAGCCTCCTCAGTCCTTCATCTGCAAGCCGCTGCATGGTCAAAGGATTCCTTAGCACAATATAATGCACAGGCTTCATTCCATGTACATACTCAAAATAGTTCCTTTTTATCCTGAACTTCCCTTCAACTTTGTAATGGCCTAATGTCAGTGGAACAAAGAATCCCTGCTTCATGATCTTTGGGGATTCCATGTTTCCTAATCTCATGTTTTTTGGTGTCTTTGACAGGAATACAAAATGGGGGTGTCAAGAATTGGCAGACAAGATTGAAAAATGTTTGTCCAAAATGGAGCAGATAGTGGAGGGATTGAAAGTGGTAATGTTCATTAGAAGCTCAGTTATTGGCAGAGGGAGTTTGACCTTTGTGCCAAATACAGACAGAGGCTCTCCATGCATCTTCCTTTATTATGGATGAAGGAAGCGTTATTCCTGGTTGGATATAAACATGCTGATGAGTAGGAAGCTGTAAAGATTTGGGAGAAGACCACAATTGTCTGATCTTACAATTGAAGCTGGTTGTGGCATGCAAGGGGCCCAACATGAGTGAGCAGGCAGTATTCTTGATCAAACATCAGTGCAGGAAAGCCCATCAGGGAATACTGGGAAAAGTATAGATATTCAAATTAGTTTCCAGCAGATCTTTGAAGTACTGATGTGGATTTATAGGGACAGTAATAGCATGACACATCTGCAACAGAGATTTTAGGAGTACAAGCAAACCAAAAGGGAGAATGTCATTTCCATATCCCTGGGATTTACAAAGTCGTTTGATCACATCATCCTCCTGGATCACTCCTTCTGACTGACGAGGGTCTGGATACTGAAGGTTCACCGACCAGAACGATGGAGGATGATAACACCTAGACAGTGGGGGTGGCTTAATATGACAAACTCAGTTATCTTTCTTTGAAGCACAGGATAACATCCAGACAAGGGGGAAAGATTCCTCTTTTAAGACTAAAAAAGGCTATTATCGAGCAGGTGACTGTGGGGGCATTCAAGGATGCAGATCTCAGGCTGAAGGGACAGGCAGAACAGATTGCTACACAGCAAGCAACAAGGGAGGTGGTAACATGGCAATAAGTAGTTTTCATTGGACTAACAATCCAGGGTCCCAGACTAACATTCTGGGGACATGGATTCAAATCCCAACATGGCATGTGATTAAACTAGAATTCAAAAATTCTGGAATAAGTGGATGGCCTAACAATGACTGTGTAATCACTGTTAAAAATCACACACCAGGTTATAGTCCAACAGGTTTAATTGGAAGCACCCTAGCTTTCAGAGCGACGCTCCTTCATCAGGTGATTGTGGAGGGCACAGAATTTATAGCAAAAATTTGCAGTGTGATGTAACTGAAATTATACATTGAAGAATTAATTGTCTGTTAAGCCTTTCATCTGTTAGAATACAGTGATAGTTTCACTTCTTTCATGTGTAAATCACAAAACCCTTTTTTTTTAAAGTTGCATTCTCGGGTTAGCTGTTAACAATGGTGATAGCTAGACAATATGTTGAAGGTGTTAGCCCACTGTGTTCTCTGTCTATGACCTGATGTTTAGATTGATTCCAATCTAAAAAGTGAGATAACAGAGTTTTACATAAATTCATGCAGTTTTTGAGCTCAGAGTTCTACATGAATGTATGTGGTTTTTGAGCAAAGTGCAATGTAACTCTGAAAGTACCAAAAAAATTCACCACAAAAAATATATGTGTGCATGTGGGTCTTTGTCTGTCTGTGTGTGTGTCTGTCTGGGGTGGGGGTTGTGAGTGTGAGAAAGTGTGTGTGTGTGGTGAGTGCAGAGTGTCTTAAATCTGTGAGGGGGTGCATGTGTGGGAGTGTGTGTGTCTATAAGGGTGTCTGTGGGTGTCTATGTGCGAGGCTGTGTGTATCTGTGTCCGTGTGTATGTGAGAGTCTGTGTGTGTGTAGGAATATCTGTGTGTGTGTGTGTAGTGCAATGGTGATCACCTGTAATGTGACATGAACCCAAGGTCCCTATGGGTACCAAACTTAGCTATCAGCCTCTGCTCGGCCACTTTCCTCTGCTGCCTCTCCTGAAGTCCACCTTGGAGGATGGTCACCCGAAGGTCCGAGGCTGAATGTCCTGGACCACTGAAGTGTTCCCCAACTGGGAGGGAACCCTCCTGTCTGTTGATTGTTGTGCGGTGCCCATTCATCCGTTGTTGTAGCCTTTGCTCGGTTTTCATTGGGGAACATCAATCATAGGTCATAGACAGAGAACACAGGGGGCTAACACTTTCAACATATTGTCTAGCTATCACCATTGTTAACAGCTAACCCAAGAATGCAACTTTATAAAAAAGGGTTTTGTGATTTACACATGAAAGAAGTGAAACTATCACTGTATTCTAACAGATGAAAGGCTTAACAGACAATCAATTCTTCAATGTATAATTTCAGTTACATCATACTGCAAATTTTTGCTATAAATTCTGTGTTACGATCGAGCCCTCCACAATCCGTGGGCGGCACGGTGGCAAGTGGGCGGCACGGTGGCACAGTAGTTAGCACTGCTGCCTCACAGCGCCTGAGACCCGGATTCAATTCCCGCCTCAAGCGACTGACTGTGTGGAGTTTGCACGTTCTTCCCGTGTCTGCGTGGGTTTCCTCCAGGTGCTCCGGTTTCCTCCCACAGTCCAAAGATGTGCAGGGTCAGGTGAATTGGCCATGCTAAATTGCCCGTAGTTTTAGGTAAGGGGTAAATGTAGGGGTATGGGTGGGTTTCGCTTCGGCGGGTCGGTGTGGACTTGTTGGGCCGAAGGGCCTGTTTCCACACTGTAATGTAATGTAATCTAATCTAATCTAATCACCTGATGAAGGAGCATCGCTCTGAAAGCTCGTGTGCTTCCAATTAAACCTGTTGGACTATAACCTGGTGTTGTGTGATTTTTAACTTTGTACACCCCAGTCCAACACCGGCATCTCTGAATCATGTGTAATCACTGTTTGTCATAAAAAATTCTGGTTCATTAATGTCTTTTAGGTATAGAAATTTGCTATCCTTGCCTGATCTGGTTTTCATGTGTCTCCATGCCCATATCAATATTCTCTGGGCAACTAGGAAAAGGCAATAAATGTTGGCCTACCCAGAAAATGCCTGCATTCCATGAATGAACATAAAAGCACAGATCTAGTCTTTGCCATCCTATCTCGACGGTGAGCCTTGTGGTCAATCCTGCCCAAGGGATGTTCCAAGACAGGTTGTGATTGTTAGGGCTGGGGACTTCAAATGAGAATGCCCTCACCCACAGCCAGTGCTGCCAGCAGGCACACAGATCCCATCCAGTGCAGCAGCAGCCTTCTCTTCTCACCGGGCATTTAAATTGATTGGGTCTCCTACAGAGAAGTATGTTTATTATTTTCTTTTGTCTCTGTTTTTCAGAGATTCTATTCTTCTCCTCCCTCTGCCCTGGAACATAATGGGAGACAATATCTTGCCACCTTCAACAATGGAAATTGACACTGAGAAATGTTTTATTGCCTGTGAACTAACACAACCACATGCCTTGTTTTCAACCAATATGTGTTTACGCTGTTGAGCAGGGGCCAAAACAAGAATTCTAGCTAACCTTCTCCCTGTAAAGTTGAGCCAGAAAGGATTTGTAAGTTTTTTTTGTTTTGATTTGTTCATGGAATGTCAGTGTTGCTAACTCGGCCAATATTTAATACACATTCCTAATTGCTCAGAGCTGTTGAATCAGTTGCATTGCTGTGGGTCTGGAGTCACATGTGGACCGTATCAGGTAAACACAGCCAAGTTTATTCCCTAAAAGGCATCAGTGAACTAGATGAACTTTTACAACAATCAACAGTGGTTACATGGTCACCATTTTGATAGCTCTTCCTTCTAGATTTTTAACTGATATCAAATTTAACCATCTACCTGTTGGGCTTTGGAGCCATGCCCCCAAGACATTACTAAGAGGGGAAAAAATATTTTTTAAAAAATGCTATTGTATTTAGAAGCAAAGGAAATGTTGCTCCATTTTGAAGTATATAAGTGTGTAGCTGAAAATGTGTTGCTGGAAAAGCGCAGCAGGTCAGGCAGCATCCAAGCAGCAGGAGAATCGACGTTTCGGGCATGAGCCCTTCTTCAGGATTCCAGCAACACATTTTCAGTTCTGATCTCCAGCATCTGCAGTCCTCACTTTCTCCTATAAGATACGTAGGACCAGTATGTGTCATTCATAAGTTTTGCTTTTGTTTTCCCCTGAGTATCCTGAAGATTTGGATTACTAGTCCAGTGATATTACAACTACACCACCTCCTCTGATCCATCCTGATAATCGCTAGACAGATTCTTTAAATTTCTACATTCCACATTGTTTCTCCACAGGGATTCCATAACATTTAACTGCTTCAAAGCAAGATTTTCAAATTTCAATTCTAGAAACAGTGCAAAATATTTCAGAAACTTCTAGACCTAAGAATGACAATTGTTCTTACCATAGTCCATCCACAATTAACAACTAGAAATTGTAGAATCCTTACAGTGTGGACTCAGACCATTTGGCCCATTGAGTAAATACTGAGCCTCTGAAGAGCATCCCACTCAGACTCTATAGCCCTGCATTTCCTGTGGCTAACCCAGCAAGAGAAAGAGTTCCAAAATCTATGACTGAGAAGAAAAATCATCTGTTTTAAATGGGGGGGGGGGGCTCTTATTTTAAACAGTGACCCTTAGTTCTAGATTTTTCACATGAAATATTCTCACCACATCCACCCAATCACAGCCAACTATATATTTCAATCAAGTTGCCTCTTACTTTTCTAAACTTCAGGAATACAAGCCTAGCCTGCCTGTCCAACATTTCTTCATGAGACAACCTGTTCATTCCAGGTATTAGTCTGGTAAACTGTCATTTGCTTCTGTTTTTCCCTCCTTGGTGAAGCACTCTACAATTTGTAATCAATTTCACCCATCATTTTTCCCCAGTTTCATATTTTGTCCAACACATTCTGTCATTTCTAAGCTGCCTCTGACAATTCAAACTGCTCCTTCCCAGTTAGACATTAGCTGTATGTATGATAACTTTGCCTGGTACTTCTAAGCCAAATTATTTATGTAAATTGCAAATAGTAATATCCTCACACTAAGCCCAATGAGTACTTCCATTAAAGGCAATTTAGCATGGCCAATCCACTTACCCAGGACATCTTCAGCTGTGGGAGGACACCCAAGTAAATTTTGGGAGAATGTGCAAACTCCACACAGTCAGTCGTCTAAAAATGAAATTGAACCTAGGTCCCTAACACAATGAGGCAGTGGTGCTAAGCACTTAGCCATCATGTCACCATATAAGTGCCTCCTGCATAGATCTCTACTTTGTGACCGCTAGCAATGTGCTGGATTAAAATTGAATCCTTAGCAATACCATATGTTCCCTTTTTACAGGCCTAAATATACATTAATTTTTACTGCCAAGTTCATCATCTCCACATACTACACTGTCAAGTTATTGCTCTAATGTATAACTCAATCCAATGGGTTAGTCAGTTGAGCAGCTATTTCTTAGAACATATATATTATCATAATGTTGCTCTTAATGTTCATATACATGAGTACAGAAATATGCAATTATTACTTCAGCTAAAAAGAACCACTAACCATATCTTATGGGACTGTAGAAATTAATTTGGTAAGGTTCAGCTTTTCTGACAAAAGAACTGTCCCAACAGGGGGCAGTACACAGCTATCATGGAAACTGGATATAGTGTTTACAAAAAAATCACATACAAACACAACATAAACAGTTTTTATAGCAGACATACTTACTGTTGAAAAAAAGAATTTTTGCAGCACAATAGGCATAACATAAACTATGAAGTGAATTGCCACAAATATAATTGTATTGGAGACAGATACAGACTACAAAATATTAACCGTGAGGAGACTTGTGGCCGAGGGAATGGAAGTATTCATTGGGCTTAGTGTGAGGATATTACTATTTGCAATTTACATAAATAATTTAGTTTAGAAGTCCCAGGCAAAGTTATCATACATACAGCTAATGTCTAACTGGGAAGGAGCAGTTTGAATTGTCAGAGGCAGCTTAGAAATGACAGAATGTGTTGGACAAAATATGAAATTGGGGAAAAATGATGGGTGAAATTGATTACAAATTGTAGAGTGCTTCACCAAGGAGGGAAAAACAGAAGCAAATGTCAGTTTACCAGACTAATACCTGGAATGAACAGGTTGTCTCATGAAGAAATGTTGGACAGGCAGGCTAGGCTTGTATTCCTGAAGTTTAGAAAAGTAAGAGGCAATTTGATTGAAATATATAATTGGCTGTGATTGGGTGGATGTGGGGAGAATATTTCATGTGAAAAATCTAGGACTAAGGGTCACTGTTTAAAATAAGAGGCCCCCCGCCCCACCCCCCCACCACCACCATTTAAAACATTTTTTTTTCTCAGTCATAGTGTTTGGAACTCTTCCTCAAAAGGTGGTGGAAGCAAAGTCCTTGATTTTTAGAAAGGAAGAAATAGATCCTTGGTAGCAAGGGGGTGAAAGAATAGGAACGATGTAAATGCATTTAAGCTGTTCATGGGAAGTTTACCTGGAACATGTGAGTTGTATTGAGGATAGGTTTGAAAGGTTTGGTTTGCCTAGAATTTAGAGTGAGCAATGACTGGATTTAAGTATTCAAGATCCTGAAAGGACTTAATAAAATGAACATGGAAAGGATGCTTTGTCTTGTACTTGAATTCAGAACTAGGGACACCTTAAAATTAGATAGATTTATAGACTCATAGAGATGTACAGTACAGAAACAAACCCTTTGGTCCAGCTTGTCCATGCTGACTAGATATCCCAACCTGATCTAGTCCCATTTGCCAGCACCCAACCCATATCCATCCAAACCCTTCCTATTCATATACCTATCCAAATGCCTTTTAAATGTTGCAATTGTACTAACCTCCACTACTTCCTCTGGCAGCTCATTCCATACACGTACAACCCTCTGCATAAAAAAGGTGCCCTTGGGTCTCTTTTATATCTTTCTCCTGTTCACCCTAAACCTATGCCCTCTAGTTCTGGACTCCCCTACCTCAGGGAAAAGACTTTGTTCATTTATCCTCTCCATGCATCTCATGATTTTATAAATCTCTAAAAGGTCACCCCTTAGCCTCTGACCATCCAAGGAAAACAGCCTCAACCTATTCAACCTCTCCCTATAGCTCAAATCCTCCAACCCTGGCAACATCCTTGTAAATCTTTTCTGAACCCTTTCAAGTCTCACATTCTGATAGGAAAGAGACCAGAATTGCATGCAATATTTAAAAAGTGACCAAACTAATGTCCTGTACAGCCACAATATGACATCCCAAACCTTGTACTCAATACTCTGACCAATAAAGGAAGGCACGCCTTCTTCACTATCCTATCTACCTGCGACTCTAACTTCAAGAATCTGCACCCCAAGGTCTCTTTGTTTAGCAACACTCCCTAGGACCTTACCATTAAGTGTATAAGTCCTGCTAAGATTTGCTTTCCCAAAATGCAGCACCTCACATTTATCTAAATTAAACTCTAACTGCCACTCCTCAGCCCATTGGCCCATTTGATCAAGATTCCATTGTAATCTGAGGTAACTTTCTTCACTGTCCACCATACCTCCAATTTTGGTGTCATCTGCAAACTTACTAATTACACCTCTTAAGCTCACACTCAAATCATTTAAATAAATGACGAAAAGTGGTGAACCCAGCACCAATCCTTGTGGCACTCCATTAGTCACAGGCCTCCAGTCTGAAAAACAACCCTCCACCACCATCCTCTGTCTTCTACCTTTGAGCCAGTTCTGTAGCTAAATAGCTATTTCTCTCTATATTCCATGAGACCTAACCTTGCTAACCAGTCTCCCTTTTTAGGACTCAGATTGAGAACACTTATGAGTCTTTGAAACTCACCCTCAGAAGGTGGTGGAGGTGTGGCCATTAATTATTTTACTTAAGGCAGAGCCTGTTAGATTCATTTAAGGTAAATGGATCTAGCATTATCAGAGGTAAATAGAATTATGGAATTCGCAACAAAAATAGATCAGCCATAATCTTATTGAATGTTGGAGCAGGCTCAAGGGGCCAAATGATCTACTTCTGCTCCTATTTTCTATCATTTCTGGTTTTTAGGCTGGTAGTATTGTGGATTTGAGATTAGAATCAGATCATCTTATGAATTAGTGAACAGGTTCAAGGAGCCAAATGCGTCTTCCTGCTCCTTGTTCATTTGTTCGTACCATAATTAGATGTTTGACTTAATTCATTGCATAATATGCTTAGCCATCACAGGGAAATTTTATGTATGTCTTACAATCTAGACACAGCAGATTTGTCAGCATCTGTGGATACAGAAACAGTGTTTGTTGCCAGCTGGTGACCTTTTTGTTAATCAGGAAATTCATCTCTGTCCTTGGCTCTGTCAATGGTTCTGATATAGTTCACTGTTGACACCGACAGTTCCTTCTAAGCATGCTTCAGATCTAAAAGTCACCTCTGAATTTACCTATATCCTCATTTCCATTTCAAAAAGAAATTCTGACAGAAGGTTATTGACTGGGAACAGTAACTCTGTTTCTGTCTCCACAGATGCTGCCAAACTGGCTGAACGTTTCAAGAATTCCCTGCTTTAATTTTCAGGTCTCCAACATTCTCAGTATTTATCAAAGCAGTTCTAATTTTATACCTGAATTCTACTGCACCATGTTTTCCATCATGTCAATTTCCTTGCATCTTCCTAGTATTCCCATTTTGTTAATTTGCTTGCACTTTGCTATATATTGAAGTTTATTTTGTAACTTTTGAGCATTGCCTAACTGAGGTGAACTTTACATTATTTCTCATTAGATTTCTTGTCCTTCTGCTTTTTCCTGATTGTACTCACTGTCCATCCATTTCTTAGGTTTCAATTCTGAAGATGGAATGAAAATTTTTCAAATCTTTCCACAGATGTTGACCACCCCTCTGCTTGTTCCCAGTTTGTTCTCTTTTTGAATTATACCTTTATTTTTAAGGTAGTAATAAGTTCCAGGAAAATTGAAGCCCACCAAAAGGCGTGCATAGTTGGCTATTATGACTATTAGGCTATCCTGTTGGGGTTTAACACATGTCATCACTGACACATTGTCAAAAACGGCTGCAACTGGGTGCAAAACTATTACTGGGGAGCTGGTTAGCTCAGTTGACTGAATGGTTGGCTCACACTGTAGTGTGATACCAATAGTATAGGTTCAATTCCTCCTCTGGCTGAGATTGCTATGAAGGATTCTCCTGCTCAACCTGTCTACTTTCTGGAGCACAGTAACCTTCAGGTTAAGTTGCCATCATTAGTTCCCTCTTTCATGAGAGAATGTGAGTTATTACATTATTGAATGTGCATGACCTACATTTCAGATTCTTGAACAAATATGAGAGAACGTACAATATGGCTCCAATTTAGATCTTCAGAATCATTGGCCAGAATTTAACAATTGCTACTAGGTCTTGTTCATCAGTTGGACAACTCCCAGGAGATTTGGATTGTTATTTTTCATGAAACTTGCAGCTCATCTGTATACAGCCGTGCCCAGAGGGAGGTTGATAATGGATCCCTGGATAGAAGTATGTGGGCTTGATGGGAGTCATGGTGAGGGTCTCATTAATGAAGGGAGAGTCAAAAATGAATATGGAGTGACTTCCTGCAGGCTATCCTTTCCTGATGCCTGGTCCCTTGACTGGGCACCGTGTGTGAGAGCTGGAACGACCTCCCCACACTCCATCTGGAAAACCTAGCCATTTACTCAGTGGCCTTTCTGATGGGAAGTCTTCCAGTTGGTCCTGGGTGAATACTGGATGAGACCTTTAAGTGGACACTTAAAGGCCTCAACTGATTTCTAGTGAGAAGACTGCCCACAGGCCTCTGACTTAATAAGAAACATGTGAGAAAGTTCAGGGACCTCCAACCTCCTGCCCAATCATATTGTTGATTGTGTTCCAAACAATTGTGGGCATAACCTTGCAGCAGGTGGAGATTTGACTTGCAAAATTTAGCTGGAGCCTTGCAATAGCTGAAAGTCTCAACTGTTAGTCAAAGTGCCTCATCTGCTCAATGCATTAACAGTAATTACATCTGCATTGTGTAGAATTCAATTGTAACTTCATCACACTTGGCTTCTGTACCAGTCATTTATCATGATCCTGTTCCTTCACCTGCTGAAGACCTATACCAGGGGAAGAAAACTGGTGTCAACCCATTGTCTCAGCCTACCCCTGTCCCACTGAACTCATCTCTGCCTATCTTGACACAATCCCTGTCCTCCATAGTCCAGAAAACCCCCACCTATGTTTGAGACACCACCTTCACCTCCTTCACCACCTTCACCTCCTTCACCTCCTTCAAGATTTTTGTTTCCCTGGCCCCAAAACCTTACCTTCACCATGGACATCCAATTCCTGTACACATCTCACGTCATACAAAGCAGTACTTTTCCACTGACATCCTCATCTGCCTGGCTGAACTGGTCCTCACCCTTAACAACTTCTCTTTCCAATCCTCCCACTTCCTCCAAACCAAAACAATAGCCAAGGGCACCTGCATGGGACCCAGCTATGTCTGCCTCTTTGTTGGGTATATGTAACAGTCCATCTATCGAGGTTACACCAGCACCAACTCCCACCTGTTCCTTCACTACATCGATGACTGTATCGGTGCTACCTCGTGCTCCCACAAGGAGGTTGAACAGTTCATCAACTTCACTAACACTTTTCACTCCAACTTCAAATTCACCTGGACCATCTCGGACACCTCCCTCCCCTTCCTGGTCCTCTCCATCTCCATCTCTGTTAACCGACTAACCACGGACATCTGACTCCCACAGCTACATAGACTACACCTCCTCCCACTATACCTCTTGTAAAAATGCCATCCATTATTCCCAATTCCTCTGTCTTCACTGCACCTTTTCCCAGATTGACCAATTCCACCTTAGAAAATCCCAGATCGTCTCCTTCTTCCAAGATCGCAATTTCCTTTCCCACATGGTCGACAATACCCTCCAGCACATCTCCTCCACTTCCCGCACCTCTGTCTTGAACCACACCCCTCCCAACGTAACAAGAACAGAAACCCCCGGTCCTCATCTTCCACCCCACCAACCTCGACACATATTGCATCATCCTCCGCCACATCTGCCACATACAAACGGACCCGACCACCAGATATATTTTTCCCTCCCCACCCCTATTAGCATTCCAGAGAAAGCATTCCCTCCCGAACTTACTTGTCAGATCCACCCCCCCACCACCACCACCAGCCAATACCCCACTCTTGGCACCTTCCACTGCCAACGCAGGAAGTGCAAAACCTGTGTCCACACCACTCCCCTCACCTCCATCTAAGGCCTCAAATATTCCTTCCACATTTGACAGAAATTTACCTGCACCTCCACCAATGTCATCTACTGTATCCGTTGCACCCAATGTGGTCTCTTCTACATCGGGGAGACAGGATGACTACTTGTGGATCATTTCAGAGAACACCTCTGGGACACCTGCGCTAACCAACCCCACCACCCTGTGGCTGAACACTTCAACTCCCTCTCCCACTCTGCTAAGGACATGCAAGTCCTGGGCCTCCTCCATCGCCAAACCCTTACCACCCGACGCCTGGAGGAAGAACATCTCATTTTCCACCTTGGGACCCTGCAACCACATGGCATCAATGTGGATTTCACCAGTTACCTCATTTCCCCTCCCCCACATTACCCTGATCCCCTTGCCTTTGACTCAGCACCGCCCTCCTGACTTGTCCAGTACTTTTCCCATCTATCCGCTCCACCCTCCTCTCCGACCTATCACCTTCTCACACACCTTCATCGACCTGTCGCATTCTCAGCTACCTTCCCCTCACCCCCCCCACACACACACAGCCCCCAGCCCACAAGCCTCATTCCTGATGAAGGGTTTATGCCCAAAACATTGATTCTCCTGCTCCTCAGATACTGCCTGACCTGCTGTGCTTTTCTAGCACCATACTCTTGACTCTGATCTCCAGCATCTGCAATCCTCTCTTTCTTCTACTGCATCTCATTTGCCAGGCCTTTTCCTTACAGATGATTGCCTGACATCTTGCGAGGAGGATTGGACTTATACATTGCTGGAGGGATGCTAGCAGGTTGCAAAGTGTCTGACTCAGCCGCCTGTGAAATATCATTAATGTCATTCTCCCAGGTTCCCCAATTAATTGGAGAGCAGGGTGGAATGCTGTGCTGAACCTGTCAAAGGAAACATCTCCAGTTACAGATCCTGGATGGGTCAGTAAGTGAACTGGACATCAGTTCCTGAGGCTTTAATGACTACAGGATTGGAGAAGAGAACTGGAAGGAGCCACAGCAACCTACAAGCCCCACCCTTGGCTGGGTCTTAATTGGAGGTCCCATTGCAGGTACTAAAGGATTGAAATAAAAGGATGTGGTGAATTTTACAGTCTTCCTATCAATAGAGCTTGGAAAATAGAGGGTCGTCCAACTGCACCCATCTCCCTGTCCCCCATATTATATGGGTGGTATCAGGTTGATTGGTCAGGCAGGCTGAAGCCTTTACATGAACATTTAACAGTCACTAAACGCCTCAGCCTGCCTCAGCTAAATATAATCAACCTGTGAGAGGGAGAATGAAGCAAGTGGGAGGATAGGCAGACAGCTTGCCCTACTGTCCTACAGAAAGGAAGGTATCTTCTCTGGAAAGGGTTTTCACATACTCTATGCCTCCTCCTTCCTTGATTATACCTTTTTTGTGATCCTTGCACATCCCCTCACCCCAATCAGCCTCTCTAAACTGAAACCCCATCCATCCAACTGCACCCTCCACTCACCCTAGGCTGTGCATCTTAAGGACATAACTGAGATGTCCATCTTTGCTTCGTGGGGACCTACTGTAGTCCCAGTGGTGACCACTATTTTCTTCTAGTGCTGCTCAGCCATTGAGATTATCTGGCAGCTCTCCAAACTATGATGTCCAGTCCAGAGGGGTGACAGCCCAGTCTGCACTAGTTAAGAACCTAAAAGAACTGCGGGTGCTGTAAATCAGAAACAAAAACAGAAGTTCAGCAGTCTGGCAGCATCTGTGAAGAGAAACCAGAGTTAATGTTTCTGATCCAGTGTACCTTCTTCAGAACATCTGGCTGAGGTCAAAAGTTCTGAGGAAGGGTCACTGGACCCAAAACATTAATTCCGATTTCTTTTCACAAATGCTGCCAAATGTGCTGAGCTTTTCTAGTAACATCTGTTTTTGTTTCTGCACTAGTTAAGGCAGTTCCCATTCTATTGTCACCGAAGGGGAATTAGATTTAACCTTGTTGAAGTGCTGACTGACTCAGGATCGAAGATTATCTGCCAATTCCAACCTCACCCCCACCAATGTAAAGCGTACAATAGTCAGGTGTAGGAATAAGATATCAACATTTTAAACCTAGAAGGTACAATGAAAGCGATCAAGGAAGTGAACCGCGAGAATGAAATCCCTCAATCCTGGAGTTAAGTTTCAAGAATCTCTGGTCCTCTCCAATAGTTGCCTGATGAAGGGCTCCTGCCCAAAACGTCAATTTTCCTGCTCCTCAGATGCTGCCTGACCCGCTGTGCTTTTCCAGCACCACTCTAATCATCACCCTCTCCTATAGTGACTGAGTTCGGGATCTCACCTCCTTTGTGCTGTGTCCTTTTCTTCTGGCTTTGTAGAATGGTATGGGGCAGAGTAGAAGGAAGCTAGTGTTAGTAATTAACCCTCCAGGTTGATTATTGAGAACAGAGAAAAAGTACTAAACCTAATTTTCCCTTCCTCTGGTGTCACGTCCATTTCCCCCTAGCAACTGATGTAAATACATTTTTGCTTTCTCAACAAAGTCTTGTTGAGTGAATTGAACTGGGCTGGTGGACATCAGTTTTGGAGTATTTGATGGGTTCTTACATTGCTCCTATTCCCTTCAATCAATATAATCATCCTGGGAGATTTCAATCTAACATTTCTTGGCCTGCTACATTGTTGAACTACCTGCATGGAAACAAACAACGCTGGAGATCACAGTGGCTCAGACATCATCTGTGAGGAGAGAGCAAGCTAACATTTCGAGTCCTACCTTGAACTAACCTGTATGATTGGTCCAGCCCTCTGTCTTTGTCGAAAGAAACTTAACAACCTGAATGGTGAATCATCATCACGTGTTAACTGGGAGCAAGTTGATTCTTCGACACAAAGATCATCAAAGATGAAACTGAGTCTATACTTATTCAAACTTCATTTACATACTTCAACAGGGATCAATGGATAACGCCTGGAAGGCTTCCTGCATCTAGAGGTACATGAGGCAAATAACATACATGCTCATGTCCAGAAAAGGGAACTCCAGTTGATTTATTTTTCTGCTCCTTCATCTGAATGTATTGAGCCAGCTTTGGTACTTCAGCTGTTACTCCAGTTGGAGACATGTTAACTATACAGAACATGTACTTTTCACACAGCATAGCTAGTATTACATTGCTTGATGCCTGTAATTATTGAAACATTGTGA
The DNA here is from genome assembly GCF_037043375.1 of Chiloscyllium plagiosum. Taxonomy (NCBI): domain Eukaryota; kingdom Metazoa; phylum Chordata; class Chondrichthyes; order Orectolobiformes; family Hemiscylliidae; genus Chiloscyllium; species Chiloscyllium plagiosum. The sequence goes on from NW_028270164.1 coordinate 22,746,953, forward strand.
GACTACTATGTCTTTCAACTTTCTAAAATTTGTTTTCAGGATGTGGTTGGTGTTCAAAAGGCCACATTTTATACACCAGCTGTCCTGAGAAGCTAATCCTATGCATCTTCTTTGAGCTGGTGCAGCCTGTTTGGAAATTATATTTCCACACCAGTTTTGGTTAGGGGATTCCAAGATATAAACTCAGTAGAGATATACCTCTGTGTAAAGGTGACTTGCAACTTGATGGTGGTACTGTTGCCTTGCTTTTATCCTTTTGATTGGTGGAGACTAAAGGCTGGGCAACGTGATCAAACTAATTTTGAGTTGCGCCAGTGCATTCTGCGGGGGATGATGATGGTCCAATGTTCTCTCCAATCTGGGCAGTAACCCAGCACTGCCCACTCAGACCTAGCAGATATCAACCCTTTTAAAGCAGCATTGCAGATTAATCTCAACAAAGAGATTTAGAAGGCTTGCTTTTAAATGAATAAGCAGTATACAACAACAAATAAAATCGAGGCAGATATTGTAGTTGATCATTTAGCAAGCTTCATTAACTTTTTTTATACATTCCTATATGTTCTGGATCATTTATTGCAGGATGCCAAATACTACTACAATATCCAATGTCTCATTATAACTGTATTGTTCTGGTAGCTCAGAATGATGGAAGATTACCACAGAATGTTTTTTGGTCTATAATTATAAGTCAAGGGACTGTGTATTCATTTAAGTTGCTTGTTCAAAGTGCTCAGTAGTGTTGATTGACAGCAAGAAAGTGCTGAGTTGAACAAAACAGCTATTAGACCCATCCTGATTTGTCTTACCAAAATAGAACACCTCACATTTATTTAAATTAAACTCCATCTGCCACTCTTCAGCCCATTGACCCATCTGATCAAGGTCCCGTTGTACTTTGTGATAACCCTCTTCGCTGTCTACTATACCACCAATTTTGGTGTCATCTGCAAACTTCCTAACCATACCTTCTACAAACACATTCACATTGTTTATAAAAACGATGAAAAGCAATGGACCTAGCTCTGGTCACTTGAGAGGAGTATACAGGAATAGGAGTATACTTAAGAGGGAAATCAGGAGGGTGAAAAGGAGACATAGAACATTGAACATGGAATGTCACAGCGCAGTACAGGCCCTTCGGCCCTCAATGTTGCGCCAACCTGTGACTTAACCTGATGCCCATCTAACCTACACCATTCAATTATTATCCATATGTATCTCCAATGCCCATTTAAATGCCCTTAACATTGGTGAGTCTACTACTGTTGCAGGCAGGCCATTCCATGCCCCTACTACTCTGAGTAAAGAAACTACCCCTAATATCTGCCCTAAATCTAACACCCCTCAATTTAAAACCATGTCTCCTTGTGTTAGTCTTCACCATCTGAGGAAAAAGGCTCTCACTGTCCACTCTACATAATCTGATTATCTTATACATCTTGATTAAGTCACCTCTCAACCTTCTTCTCTCCAATTAAAACAGCCTCAGTTCCTTCAGCCTTTCCTCATAAGACCTCCCCTCCATACCAGGCAACATCCCAGTAAATCTCCTCTGAACCCTTTTTAAAGCTTCCACATCCTTCCCATAATGCAGTGACCAGAACTGTACACAATACTCCAGATGCGGCCTTACCAGTGTCTTGTACAGCTGAAGCATGACCTCGTGGCTCCAAAACTCAATCCCCCAACCAATAAATACCAACACACCATATGCCTGCTTAACAGCTCGATCTACCTGGATGGCAACTTTCAGGGATTTATGCACTTGGACACCGAGATCTCTCTGTTCATCTACACTGCCAATAATTTTACCATTAGTCCAGTACTCTGCATTCCTGTTACTTCTTACAAAGTGAACTACCTCACTCTTTTCCGCATTAAACTCCATTTGCCACTTCTCAGCCCAGCTCTGCATCTTATCTATGACCTTCTGTAACCCACAACATCCTTCGGCACTATCCACAACTCTGCCTACCTTAGTGTCATCTGCAAATTTACTAACCCATGGTGCCCACATCCAGATCATTTTTGAAAATGACAAACAGCAGTGACCCCAAAAGATTCTTGTGGCACACCACTGGTAACTGAGCTCCAGAATGAACATTTCCCATCAACCACCACTCTCTGTCTTCTTTCAGCTAGCCAATTTCTGATCCGAACTGCTAAATCACCTTCAATTCTGAAACTCTGTATTTTGTGCAATAACCTATCATGTGACACCTTATCAAATGCCTTACTGAAATCCATATACACCACATCATATGTTTTGCCTTCATCCACCTGTTTTGTCACCTTCTTGAAGAACTCAATAAGGTTAGTGAGACATGACCTACCCTTCACAAAACTGTGTTGACTATCCCTAATCAAATTAGTCCCTTCCAGATGATTATAAATCCTATCTCTTATAACCTTTTCCAATGCCTTACTCACAACCAAACAAAGGCTCACTGGCCTATAATTACCAGGGTTGTCCCGACTTCCCTTCTTAAACAAGGGAACAACATTTGCTATCCTCCAGTCTTCTGGCACTATTCCTGTTGACAATTATGACATAAAGATCAAAGCCAAAGGCTCTACAATCTGCTCCCTGGCTTCCCAAAGAATTTGAGGATAAATCCCATCTGGCCCAGGGGTTTTATCTATTTTCAGATGTTCCAAAATGGCTAAAACCTCCTCCTTGTCAACCGCAATCCTATCTAATCCAGCAGCCTGTATCTCCATATTCTTACTAACATTGCCCTTTCCCAATGTGAATACTGATGAAAAGTATTAATTAAGCGCTTCCCCTATGTCCGCAAATTCCACACACAACTTCCCACTACTATCTTTGATTGGCCCTAATCTTACTCTAGTCAGTCTTTTATTTCTGATATACCTATAGAAGGCCTTAAGGCTTTCCTTGATCCTATCGCCAACAGCTTCTCATGTTCCCTCCTGGCACTTCTTAGCCCTCTCTTTAGATCTTTTCTGGCTAACTTATAACACTCAAGCATCCTAACTGAGCCTTCACGTTTCATCCTCACATAAGCCTTCTTCCTCCTCTTGACAAGAGCTTCAACTTCTTTAGTAAACCATGGCTGCCTCTCTCGACAACTACCTCCCTCCCTGATAGGTATATACTTATCAAAGACCCGCAGTAGGTGTTCCTTGAATAAGCTCCACATTTCAAGTGTTGTTGTGGTTCTGTTCGCCGAGCTGGAAGTTTTTGTTGCAAACGTTTCGTTCCCTGGCTAGGCGACATCATCAGTGCTTGTGTGTCCATCCCCTGCAGTTTCAAGTGTGTCCATCATTTCAAGTGTGTCCATCCCCTGCAGTTTCCTTCCCCATCCTATGCATCGTAAATCTTGTCTAATCGCATCATAATTGCCTTTCCCCCAGTTATACCTCTTTCCCTGCAGTATACACCTATCCCTGCCCATTGCTATTGTAAACATAACCACATTGTGGTCACTATGACTAAAGTGCTCACCTGCCTCCAAATCTAACACCTGACCAGGTTCATTTCCCAGTACCAAATCCAATATGGCATCTCCCCTTGTTGGCCTGTCTACTTTCTGAGTCAGAAAACACTCCTGCACACATTGAACAAAAACTGACACATCTAAATTACTTGAACTATAGTATTTCCAGTCAATATTGGGGAATTTAAAGTCCCCCATAACAATGACCCTGTTATTCTCGCTCTTATCAAGAACCACCTTTGCTATCCTTTCCTCTACATCCCTGGAAAATTTGGAGGCCTATAGAAAACTCCCTACAGGGTGACCTCTCCTTTCCTGTTTCTAACCTTAGCCCAAACTACTTCAGTGGATAAGTCCTCAAACATTATCTCAGCTGCTGTAATACTGCATTTGATTAACAATGCGACCCCAGTTTTACCATCTTCTCTGTTCTTACTGAAATATCTAAATCCCAGAATCTGCAACATTCCTGTCCGTTCCTGTCCCTCCTCTAGCCATGTCTCTGAAATGGCAACAACATCAAAATTCTAGGTATACATAGTTTTGGTAGATAGGATTTAGAAGAATCCACACAGATTCTATAAATACATTAAGGGCAAAAGAGTAACAACCTTCCACCACCACACTTTTTTCCCACTTACAAGTCAATTTTGCATCCTGCTGGCTAGCCCCCCCCCCCCCCGGATTCCATAACATCTAACCTTGCTAACCAGTCTATCACGTGGAACCTTGTTGAACCCTTGTTAAAGTCCATATAGAAAATGTCTACCACTCTGCCTTCATCAATCCTCTGTTAATACTTCTAAAAACTCAGTCAAGTTAGTGATGCATGATTTCCCATGAACAAAGCTGTATTGACTATTCCTAATCAGCCCTTGCCTTTTCAAATGCATGTAAATCCTGGTCCTTCAAATCCCCTCCAAGAACTTACCCACCACTGGTGTCAGGCTTACTAGTGTACAGTTACCTGACCATTCCTTACCATCTTTTTTAAATAATCGCACCATATTAGTCAACCTCCAGTCTTCAAGCTGCTGACCCATGGCTATCCATGAAATGATTATCTCAGCAAGAGGCCCAGCAGTCTCTTCTCTAGCTTACCACAAAGTTCTAGGATACACCTGATAAGGTCCCAAGGATTTATCCACCTTTATGCATTTTAAGACATCCAGCACCTCCTCTTCTGTAATATCTTTTCAAGATATCACTATATATTTCTCCAAGTTCTCTAGCTTCCACATCCTTCTCCACAGTAAATACTGCCCAAAATACTCAATTAGTTCTCACCCTTCTTTTGTGGTTTCACAGATAAATGGCCTTGCTGATCTTTAAGGGGCCCTTTTCTTTCTCTCGTTACACTTTTGCTCTTAATGTATTTGTAGAATCTCTTTGGATTCGCCTGAACCCCATCTACCAAAGCTATGTCATGTCTCCTTTTCACCCTCCTGATTTCCTGCCTTAGTTTACTCCTACTACCATCATACTCCTCTGAGGATTCACTTGATCCCAACTGTTTACACCTGACATATGCCTCTTTCGTTTTCTTGACCACAGCTTTAATTTCTCTAGTTGTCCAGCATTCCCTACACCTACCAGCCTTGTCATTTGCACTAACAAGAACATATCATCTGAACTCTCGTTATCTCATTTTAGAAGGTGTCCCATTTTCCAAATGTCCCTTTTCTGCAAATAGTGTCTCCCAATCAACATTTGAAAATAATTACCTTCTACCATCAAAATTTGTCTTATTCCAGTTTAGGAGTTTAACTTTTAGTCAGGTCTATCCTTTTCCATAATTATTTTAAACTCAAACAATTATGACCACTGGCCCCAGAGTTCCTTTCCACTGACACCTCAGTCATTTGCCCTGCCTTATTTCCCAAGGGAAGGTGAAGTTTTTCTCCTTCTCTAGTAGGTACATCCACATATTGAATAAGAAAATTTTCTTGTACACACTTAACAAATTCTTCTCTATCCAAGCCTTCCAAACAGACCCTCCAGGTGAGACGGAGGTTCACCTGCCTCTCCTTCAACCTTGTTTACTGTATCTGGTGCTCCCAATATGGAATTCCCTACATTGGGGAAATCAAACATAAACGAAGGGAATGTTTCACCAAGCATCACAGCCAGGCCCATAAGAACCGACCTGATCTCCCAGTCACCTCCCATTTTAATTCCCTTTCTCACTACTCTTCTGACATGACCATCCTTGTCCTCCTCCATTGCCACAATGAATCAGACGGCAAATTGGAAGAACTACACCTCATCTTCCACCTGGGTAGCCTACAGTTCTGAGGACTCAACTTTGAGTTATCAATGGGATAATTAGAGAAAGTATTTTTCTGGGATGGGGGTGTCTAGAACTAGAGGGCATAGATTTAAGGTGAGAGGGGAAAGATATAAATGAACCTAAGGGCAACTTTTTCACGCAGAGTATTGTGTGTGTATGGAATAAGCTGCCAGAGGAAGTAGTGGTACAATTGCAGCATTTAAAAGGCATCTGGATGGGTATATAAATAGGAAGGGTTTAGAGGGTTTAGAGTTCTGGCAAATGGGACTAGATTAGGTTAGGATATCTGTCAGCATGGATCAGTTGGACCAAAGGGTCTGTTTCCGTGCTGTACCACTCTATGACTCCATGACTCTATACCCTGTGGAGACAAAGCAGAATTAACAAAGTATTTCTGAAGAAGTGTTTCTGGAGTTAATGGTAGCTCTGCTTTCTGTCCATAGATGACACCAGACTTGTTGGGTTTCACCAGCAATTTCTGTTTTTATGTGAGAGCAATACATTCGAAGAGTGTTTGGAAGTGCACACAACTTTCCTCTACCGAGAGACAGAGCTACTACGAAAACATGGTACTTGATCTTATGGATTAGACAAGATGCCTAAACATATCCAATTAAAACTAAGGAGCTAGATTTATGGACTTCTGGTTTAGGTTCAGGTTCTATTCCTACTGAGCTTTTTACAGCGGTACGGTGGCTAGCACTGCTGCCTCACAACACCAGGGTCCCAGGTTCGATCCCAGCCTCAGGCGACTGTCTGTGTGGAGTTTGCACATTCTCCCCAAGTTCGGGTGCTCCGGTTTCCTCCCACAGTCCAAAAATGTGCATTAGGTGAATTGGCTATGTTAAATTGCCCATAGTGCTAGGCGCATTATTTAGTGGAAAATGGGTCTGGGTGGGTTACTCTTCGGAGGGGTTGGTGTGGGCTGGTTGGGTCGAAGGACCTGTTAGCACACTTTAGGGAATCTATCTATCTAACAATCAAACTCATAATTAGTAATAATTGGTGGTAGTTGTATAAATAATGTCATAGTTTGCAAAGCTGAAAGCACTTAAACAAAGAATCAGTGCTGACAAGCCATAGAATCCCTACCATGTGGAAACAGACCTTCAAACCAACAAGTCCACACCAACCCTACAAAGAGTAACCCACCCTGCTATATTGTCCTATATTTACCCCTGACTAATCCACCTAGCCTACACATTCCTGAACACTATGGGCAATTTAGCATGGCTAATTCACCTAACCTGCATATCTTTGGATTGTGGGAGGAAACCAGAGCAAACCCACGCAGACACAGGCTGAATGTGCAAACTTCTGCACAGTCACCCGAGGCTGGAATCAAACCTTGGTCCCTGATGCTGTGAGGCAGCAGCGCTAACCACTGTGCCACCCTTCATACAACACAGAAACAGACCCTTCAATCTAATTAATCCAAGCCAATCACAATCCCAAACTAAATTAGTCCCACCTACTTGCACTTGGTCTAAATCCTTCCAAACATTTCTTCTTCCTATACTTAGCTAAATGTCTTTTAAACATTGTAACTATACCCACCTCCATCACTTCCCCTGGAAGTTCATTCCACAAAAGAACCATGGTCTGTGTAAAAAGAAAATGCTGTTCATGTCTTTTTTTTTAATCTTTCTCCCCTAATTTTAAAAATATGTCTTGAAATCCCCAACCCTAGGTAAAAGACACCTGTCATTCACCTGATCTATACCCCTCATTATTTTATAAACTTCTATGAGGTCATGTCTCAATCTCCTACACTCCAGTGAAAGAAGTCCCAACTTATCTAGCCTCCATATAACGCAAGCAATAAGTGTGAAATTCTTCTGGACCATTGAAATTACTGCAGATATTTCCAGTTTGATTTTGCATTTAAGATATTTCAATGAAGGTCAAAACTGAATAGAATATTAGTTTGGAATCCAGAAAATAACTAATGCAAGAAACTATGAAATCCATTACTAATTTAACATCAACATAGGTGTGCTAGGAAATTTGAATATAATTTTTATCTACCTTTCATCAACAGCTGATCAGCTATAATATGACACATAACACCCAAAATGATAGATGCACCACTTACAAATATCTCAATGAAACATAATAGTGCAATCCTTTCTCCATATTAATATTTTGTTAGTGTATTCAGAGTTCATTTTGCAAAATTAACTGAGTTTATTATATTTTAAATCAAATTATATTTGTTCCCTAGCCAAACAATACGTCTCATCTCAATTGTTTGATAGCATTTTTATTATATAATAATCTGGTGTCCACAAAAACAAGCTGCTTGCTTTCTGTTGTACATTGCAATGAAATTTGATTGAAAATAGATTATTGAACAATGGCAAAAAGCTAAGCAATTGAGTTTCCTTTATTAAGGATAACAAAATAAACATCGGACTGGAGTTTTGTCACATTAAAGGAGTGCAAGGATTTAGTTAACTAAACCAATTCATTGTTCGGCATTGGTTTTTAATGCAATGTATGTGTCTCTGGAGACAGGTCCTTTTGGATATTTTACATGTAAGGGAGCATCTCAAGTGGTTCAGCCTGCTCTTAGCGCAAGATGCTGTCTTGATAAAGGAGTTGGAGCTGGGACCAGGGACAGCTATTATAGTCAGTTCGTGTTCATTAAGTAACTACTCTATTTTGGTGAGTAGTACTTGGCCTGACACCTTCTAAGAGTGACCAGATGATTGAGAATGAGCAAATAATTGCAAAGGATTTTGAGTGATTCTATGAGGCATGTAAGAGAGTACTGCTCAATTTCTGGTAGAGATTTGAAAAGATAATTGGGGAACGTTCTGGAACATTGATAAAACATCACCAACATGCTATCTAAATTAATTTTAAAAATGTTCTTTCGGACAACACCTTCAAAAACTCTGCATTACTCCATCTTACTGAACTCTTAATAGGAGCAAGGAACTGTCTGGTCATTGACATTGTGTAAGGGGTTTCCCTTGTGGAATGGGAGGAAGATTTTGGGGAAATTGGAGTGGGATCTGTTGCGGCAGGACAGGGAGACAGGAGGGTATGATAGTCTCTATATTTCCTGTGGGTATGGAAGATACTTCCTTCCCTGAGTCTCTCCTATGGTGATAACATGTTTTACAAGTCTGGAAACCTGTGCACCCATTCACACAGTCTCTGATCTATTCTGGAACTTGCTATGTGTTCGACAAAGCTCTCCATATCTTCAATGGAAATGGGTGAGTGGAGCCCACATAGTCAGCTTCATGAAAATTGCATCTGGTTCACATTTCAATGCTAAATCTGCAAGTATCTGCACTAGCATCTTCTGGCAAGCTGCTGCAGTTTTACTGATTGTCCATTCCATGCTAAAAACGGATGCAACTTATCAGCATAATACCACTGTTCTTAATGTCACCTTTCATTAGAGTTATAGAGTCAGAGGGATGTACAGCACAGAAACAGACCCTTCAGTCCAACATGTCCATGCCGACCAGATATCCCAACCCAATCTAGTCCCACCTGCCAGCACCCGGCCCATCCTCCAAACCCTTCCTATTCATATACCCACCCAAATGCCTTTTAAATGTTGCAATTGTACGAGCTTCCGCCACTTCCTTTGGCAGCTAGGTCCATACACGTACCACCCTCTGCGTGAAAAAGTTGTCCCTTAGGTCTCTATTATATCTTTCCTCTTTCACCCTAAACCTATGTCCTCTAGTTCTGGATTCCCCCACCCCACGGAAAAGACTTTGTCTATTTATCCTATCCATCCATGGCCCTCATGATTTTATAAACCTCTATCAGGTCACCCCTCAGCCTCCGAGGCTCCAGGGAAAACAGCTCTAGCTATTCAGCCTCTCCCTATAGCTCAAATCCTCCAACCCTGGCAACGTCCTTGTAAATCTTTTCTGAACCCTTTCAAGTTTCACAAAATCTTAAATAAATTTTTGTTTAATAAGGAATCCAACATAAAGATGAATTCACTTATTCCACTTCTCCATCCATTTGATTCTCCTATTGCAATGTGAAAAGGTGAAAGACTTTAGGCAGATGAAACATTATATTTGAGATTAACTGAAGCATCAAATGTCTTGTGTGATAAAGACCAAGTTTTAAAGGCTTATCTTTAATTACCTGTGCACTGAGAAACATGCAGTGCATACATTGGCAGAGCAGCACAAAAATGTTAATGTTTCCATACTTCATTGAAGTATTTTAATTTATGATATTCCAGAGGAAGTATTGTAAACCTGCATAGGAAATCCTTGGCAAAACCTGCACAGGATCTGGAAGTACTACAGACATTCGGCCAACAAAAATTGACTGCATTGTTAACTGTGTTGTTAAATTAAACAAAGGAAGTGTAATTACTGAATATGCTGAGCTATCACATTTTTTTGTAATTGTAAAACTTGTAAGCTAAGAAACTGATTCAGTTAAGTGGAAGTATCTCTGGAGCTTACAATCACTTGCAGCGAACCAGTCCATGCAATCTTTAGTCCCTTTGCCTGCATAACAACAGACAAAGAGTCATGTTAAAAATTATTTTAATACATAAATTGTATAATCCAAATCATTATTAACACTTTGAGGAACTTTTAAGACTATTTTTACGTTGTGAATTATGACTGTTGATTGGAACTGGAAAACTTGTTTGACTAAAGATACATAATAAACATCAGAGAGAGGACTGACGTACTATCTGACTGGATTTTTTTTTTTGGCTTGCTCCTCAGTGAAATCATCAGGTCCTTTTTTATATATAATATGCAGTCTTATCTAAGAGCCAGAAGAATTTCATGGCCATTTCTGAGTTGAAAAGAAAGTAACCAAAGCAATGGCTAATTTAAAACACTGTTTTAAAACACTTCCATAGAATCCCTACAGTACAAAAAGAAGTTATTTGGCTCATTAGGTTCCCACTGACCCTTTGAAGAGTATCCCATCTTATCCCTGTAACCCAACATTTATCATGGTTAACCTACCAAGGCTGCATGTCCTTGGACATGATGGAGCAATTTAGCATGGCTATCTACCCAACCAACATACCTTTAGACTTTGGGAGGAAATAGTGCATCTGGCAGAAACCCATGCAGACATTGGCAGAATATGCAAACTCCACACACAGTCATCCGAAGCTGGAATCAAACTCGGGTCTCTGGTGCTATGAAGCAGTGGTGCTAACCACTGAGTCAATGTGCTACCCAATTTCATTCCCTTTCTCTTAGTAATTCCACGTGCTGATTGTTAGTGCTCTGAAATTAACCCTGTTCATATTGCGTATATTAATTTGAACAGATGAAGCAATTTGATGCCGACAATTGTTTCCAAGTACTTTTTTTTCATTTTAGTAGTTGCTGACCCAGCCCACACTATCAGGGAAGATCCATACTGGCTAGCAGTGGAAAAGATCATCATGTTCTGTGTTTTCATGCATAACACACTGCTTGCCATCTCTAATATAAATAGGGTATAGGAACCAAGCAGATATTTGGCTGGTCATCAATTAATAATGTGCTGGCATTGCAGAAAAATATCTATTAAGCATTTTAATAAAACAATGGTGTGAAATACCTATGTTGCAGTGCTGAATACAATTTTTTTCTCATAGTGACTTTATTAAATATTACTATATACTGGGATAGTTAAAAAAAGGTTCTATGCGAGACCAGAAACTTAAATTGTTTCAACCATTTTTATTATTTTTGATTAGAAGTAGAAATTATAGATATCAGAGAAATGTTAACATTTTGGACATCTTACCACAGTGAACTGTAATGTTAGTAATTTTAACGCAGCAATCATAGAAAAAACTGCAAGCTGAGGCAAAACATATGAACATGATTTTACACACTATTTTTCCTTAAACAATGTTTTGCCATTTTTAATCAAAACATGCAAGTTATGCTTTAAAAAAAGGCACCAACAGAAAAGTGAAATATTTTCCACAGGGTATTTCATCTGTTAAAATTACAAAATCTGGTCTAAAAGTCAAATTTTAGAGGCACATATTGATATATTACTGAAAAGTTCAAAGTATGTGGTGTTAGTAGCAAGGTGTAAAAGTACTAACACTTTACTGTATTCCAGTTTTCAGTTTTGAGGGATACTAAAAATCCTGTACAACAAGTCAGTTATGTTAGGATTTTAGTTCCCCTTCAGATCTGCTCAGGAAAATAAATTCACAATTTTATAATATAGTTAATTGATGCAGGTACTAACCATCTGTTTTATTTATTCCTCCTAGATCAGATTGAATATAACTAATGCCATTGGTTACATGATCACATTGTGTAGTATTAACATAGTAAAGAAAAATATATTGTGATCATTAAGTTACCTTATATACTTAATCTATAACATTCTAAATTGATGGTTAGAATCTAACTTTTCAGTATACTATAACACATATTTATGGCTCCACGATGAACAGTTATATGTAGAAAGTATTCAGTTCCAATCTACTTATTGTCACAAGATCTGGTACTATAGGTCAGCTCTCAGAATGAGATGAGTTTTTGGAAAAACATTTTACTCAAAAAACAAATTTAACAGGTCTCTCTAAATCCTTCTTTGTGTTAGTGACACTGGAAAGTTTGTGTCACAACTTCCAGAAGCATGGGTCACCCACTGTTGGAGGCAGCTTTAATGTACTGTAAACCAATGAAATTAGTTAATGAGTCCATCAACTTGGGGACCCAGAAAAATGGCACAAACATCCTCTGACATTAATGCATAAACATTTTGGCAGAATGCAATGAAGTAACTGAGGTGAACCCTTCACAAGTTTCCTAAAGCTGCCAGCACTTTGGATAAATGAAGATTTAAGTTGAAAGTTTATGGTGTAAGTGAGACTGTAAACACAGCAGGCAGATTCCCTGCAATTGTCAATGTTACAGAACGGCAGATATGTTCAAATAATATTTGCAGTGAAGTTGTTGAAAAGGTATAGTTAATGTAAGATTGTTGGGGACAAAGTTATTTGAAATCTAGTTAACGCACTGTGCACAATAAGATGTCACGTAATAATATGTAGAATGTATCTAGTTGACTATTGTGAATTCCTCATAAGCCATTTCATTTCCAGTTGTCAGCCAGCCAGTATTCCATTCACTTTCATCTCTTGCATCTTTTTCTTCATGACATTTGAAACCTTTTTACAGAATCGAGTCACTTGAATGAGGGTGCAGCCAATGGTTTTATGTGTTCGCAGAATTTCTTGGATCTTAATGTAATTCTCTTACAACCATGAATAACGGTCTCATTACTCAAACATTTCAAAAAACAGTACTTAAAACCTTTGAATCATTATAGCAGGGAGGAGGCCATTCAGCCTATCCTATCCATATAATTAAGGGAATTGCATTTCTCTACTGTTTATGTTTCCACACAATCCGTGAATTTGCTATTTGGTGATATGACTTCCAAGAGACAATTTCGACACTTTGCTGCAGGAATGGTGACAACGACGGAAATGCTGTACTTGAGGGGCGAGGGGGTGAAGGTGAAACTATAACATTACACTTTAAGCCATAAAATGCTTTTTTAATGCTTATATTGATTGTAAGAAGTAACGTTTTTCTTTACAATGTCTATTTGGCAATTTCATTACACTCATCCTCATTACCGCGGATACGGGAACGGACTCCTCACAGATAACAAAACGTGGCTACCACTCCAATGCAACTTTCGTATGTACAGATACTACGAAGGACTGTGAGATCAGATCGGAAGAGTTAAGGAGGAAAAATAAATTCATGAGGTTTGGGGCCGCCCTTTCAAAATGTGTGGATCTGTGGGAAGCATATCGTTGGATAACCACGATGAAATGTTGTTGATTTGACTTCCAAGTACAACAGGGAAGCAGTTATTTGACCGAATGAATTGAACGGATATCTGATTAACTTATGTTTGTATCTGAATGCACCTAATGTGATTTGACAAGCCATTATTCCAACTGGAAATGCTGTATGTTCATAAATTTCAGGTGTCTAGGTGATGGGGAAACAGAATATTTCACGAACTTACATCTAGTGACTGTATTGAATCAGTGCTCAATGTAGAAATTCATCCTGCACATTACCTTAATTAATTATATCCTGCCTTTTATTACCCACCAGCAACCATTAATTGCATGTTATCTTTGGCTCAAGTTGATCTTAAACTGCAAGATTCACCAACTATCACTGAAAAGTCAATTCGCACGTCACTTTTACGGACAGCAAATTGTAAACCAGGTCACAGAATACAAGGACAGTCTTGGCATTTTTTTGTGAGTTCAACTGTTAATTTAATTTTATAATTAGAAGACTTATCTTCAGTTCTGTAAGCCAAATGTATAGTACCTGGCATGGGGTCATAATTTAGAGAATCGGACAGTGACACCTTCATTTCTTTCCATCGTGCATTAGAGTTCTGTGTCTGCTTCGTCTGTTTTTTTTCTCTGGTGACCATTTCCTGTTGGCTCTCCTGCCGCAGCTTTCTGGCTCTCCCCGTTCTCCTGTGCCTCTCCATTCAGTTTTGGCTTCTCATGCGCATCTGATTGGTCCTCTGGAGCAACAGAAAACATTGTGCTATCATGATCCTGTGCATCGGGCTCCTCATCCTTAAAAGAGAAAGGAGAAGCTGAATTTTTTGCCAGCGCGCAAAGCTGCCAAGCCCAGGATGTACATTCACCCTGGCTCAAAATTGCTGACACTGAGCCAATTGGACTTTAGTGACCTGTAACCTTATAAAGGGAATTTAATGTGTTTGCTTGGACTGCTATACTTTGAAGGACTCTTGCCTTTTGCCAAGACAAGAATGTTGGAGGAAATGTTGCCTTTCGCTCTCTAACCAATCATGCAACTTCATTTTAGACCTTAATGGCTAATGACCTCTTAAAAATAAATATCTGGCATTTTTCTAAAAGTAGACTTTTGGTCCCCAATTTACTTTACACAAATTTACCGGCATCAATGTCAAAACTGTACATTCCAGTTAATGAACCCTTACAGCGAACGTTAATTGGTTGTTGTTGACTGTGATCTACAAATTCAGTGGAAGCCGCCAGAGGGCTCTCACTCCCTGTTCAGGCGACCGACCCTTAGTCTTGAAGTAGTGTAGCAACAAGACTGGTGCGCACAATTTAATGTTGAAAGAAATCCTATCTACACTGGGATTGCTAGAATAGAGACAGGATGTGAATAGGGCAAACTAACCAAAGATTCTCTCTACTTCATTAGTTTGACAGTTTAAAGACTAAGGCTGAAAAATGTGTTGCTGGAAAAGCGCAGCAGGTCAGGCAGCATCTGAGGAGCAGGAGAATCGACGTTTCGGGCAGAAGGGCTTATGCCCGAAACGTCGATTCTCCTGCTCCCTGGATACTGCCTGACCTGCTGCGCTTTTCCAGCAACACATTTTTCCCCTCTGATCTCCAGCATCTGCAGTCCTCACTTTCTCATAGTTTAAAGACTAATCCGAGTCTCTCACATTCTTAATAAAAACCGAAAGAACTGCGGACGCTGGAAATCAGAAACAAAATCAGTTCTGAGGAAGGGTCCCTGCACCCGAAAGGTAGCTTTGATTTCTCTCCACAGATGGCGCCAGACCTACTGAGCTTTTCCATCAGTTTCTGGTTTTCTTTCACCCACTTTTTCGTTTGGTTTCCTAATGGATTTCAGACTAACAGTTAATAACAATCGAGGAGTCTTAATGGAGTTTGGTCAGAAAAAAAAGTTACTTAACAAAAGATGATGATTTTGGTTTGGCTAATCTAGTCGAGAGTGTAATGCTGGAAAAGCACAGCAAGTCAGGCAGCATCCCATGAGCTGGACAAGTGACATTTTGACATTCCTGATGAAGCGCTTATGCCTGAAACGTTGATTCTCCTGCGATGCATCTGCAGTCTTCACTTTCTCCTAGGTTACTAACCCACATTAGTTTCAAATAGTGCTGTAACACTATCAGCAATGGCGTTCTTAGTAACGATGTTGTTTAGCAAAGTGAATCAATGGATTTAGCAGTCTCATTTGACTTTCGGACATCCAGGAATGATAGTGACCAATGCAGTGCCCTGCTTAGGACATAAATAGGAATTGCTAGACAAGGCAGCATCTGTGGAGAGAAATCGGAGTTAATGTTTCAGATTTGGTAGCCCTTTCTCAGAACTGATGGTAGCTAGGAAAAAGGATGCTTTTTTATTCTGAAGATAGGATGGGGGAGGGGGGAGGAGTAAATGATAGTTGGAGATCGAGCCCAAAAAGAGAAGAAAACAGTTTGACAGACAAAGGAGTAGATCATTATCAGTGTAAGATAATGGGTTTAGATCAGAGTGATGCTGGAAAAGCACAGCAGATCAGGCAGCATCCGAGGAGCAGGAAAATCAACATTTCGGGCAAAAGCCCTTCATCAGGAATAGAGGCAGGAAGCCTCCAGGGTGGAGAGATAAAACTTTTGCCTCGTGTAAGATAATGAACAGCTCCTAATAGGGACAATTAGTGGCTAACAATGGGCTGTGTGTAATAGCAGACCATGTGATAACAAGGCCTGGTGTGTGGGGGTTAGGGTAGGGACATGAGAGAAGGTGCCTCAAGCCCTAAAAGTGTTGAACTTGACATTGAGTGTAGAAGCCTGTAGAGTTGCCAAGCAGAAGATGAGGTGTTTTCTTCCTGCTTGCGCTGAGCTTTGCTGGAGCACTACAGCAAGCCTGAGACAAAGATGTTGGGCAAGGAACAAGGTAGTGTGTTGAAGTGGCAGCTCAGAGTCTTTATTGTGGACTGAACATAGGTGTTTGTGAAATGGTCAGCCAGTCTTTGTTTTGTTTCTCGAATGTAGAGGAGGCCACATTGTGAGCAGTGAATGCAGTTAGACTAGATTGAGTGAAGTGCAGGTAAAGTGCTGCTTCATCTGGAAGGTTTGTTTGGGCCCTTAGACACCTATTCCCCTCCCCTCCCTTGCCAACCTTCTGCAAGGACCGTTCCCTCTGTGACACCTTGGCCCACTTTTCCTTCACTTCCATTCACCCCCACAGTCCCATGCCACCTTCCCTGGCAACTGCAGAAGGGTAATACCTGCCTGTTTACTTCCTCCTTCCTCAGTATCCAGGAAACTATTGGAAGCAATTCTGACAGAATAAATCTGCATTTGGAGAGGTGGAGATTTATCAAGGACAATCAGCATGATTTTGGCGAAAAAGGTTGACCAACTTGATTGAATTTTTCGTAGAGGTGACTAGGTGTGTAGATGAAGACATTTCTCTGAAAATTTCCTGTATACCAATCCTGCTATCTCTCCATAACAGTTTGGGGGTCTATAATACACTTAAAGAAATGTGATTTTTTTTATTTTATGGTGTACCCTTACAACCTCACTCTTGAAGAACCTTCTAAGATGTCATCCTTCTTATTGCAGTAATTGACTCCTTGATCAATATTGCAACATCATTTCCTCTTTTACACCCTAACCCTGTCTTGCCTGAAGAATCTATACCCTGGAACATGAACTTCCAGTCCTGATGCTTCCTCAACCATATTTCTGTGAAGCAATGATTGCGTAATGCCATGAGTTATTCAACGTCCTCAACCTGTTTGCCATACTCACTGGACTCCTTGCATTAAAATGAATGCATCTGAAATTTGCCACACTCCCTTGTATTCTCTTACTGTATTGGCTCTGCTTCCCAGATTGGCTTGGTTTTTTTTCTGTACCTGTCTTAGTATCACCTGCTTTTGTACTGCCACTCCATTTCCCATTCCCCTGGCAAACTAGTTTAAACCCACACCAACAGCAATAGCAAACCCTCCCCACAAAATGTTCAGCTGTAACATCAGACGTGTACAAGTCTCACCTTTCCCAAATACAGACTGGGTCATCCAGGAAACTAAAGCCTTCCCTCCTATGCTCCCCTCTTCAACCACACATTCATACACTCTATCTGCCTATTCTTATACTCATAAGCATGTGATTGTAATACAGAGCCTCAAGTCTCTTTTTACCCATATCATTGGCATCAATGTGAACCATGACCTCTGACTTAACCTTCCTCCAACAGAATGCCCTGCAGCTGTTCAGAAATGTCTTGACTCTGGCCTCAGGCAGGCAACACACCAACCTGGAGTCACATCTGCTGCCTCAGAAACACCTTTATTTTCCAAAACGTGTACCTTCCAATCATACTTTATATTTACCAAGCAAAGCAATCTATGATTTACTTTTGTAGACTAAAATTGCATCTGCAATTAGTAAGACACAAATAAAACAAATATTTCCTTCTCTGCCTGTCTATAAAATCTCCATTTTGTGGCTCACATAATGTGCAATAAATAATTCAAGTCTCAAATTGTTTCGAGCTAAATTTGTTGATTCATTGAAGGGAGTGCCTGATGCCATAATTAGTAGATATCTGGTCGATCGTTTTTTAAAGGGAAAATTTGCTTCTGTACCAATTTCTCGTCTCACATTTTAACAAGTTTGCAGCTAGCTGGCGCTTAACAATTGATTTTGTTTAACAGCTCTGTTCGTATTGATAGGTTTACATGCAACTAACACAAGCCCTAAAAAACCATAATATAAAACAAAGCTTTGAGTGAGGCTGACACTCAGCACATGAATCTCCCCTGGGTACACTGACAAGTTAGGAAATTATGAACTTTTCACAAATTGTCTGCCCACACATGCCACACACACTTTTCTGTGCACATATATACTCTTATCAAAAGCAAGACACCCTGACATCAATAGATATGTTCTCTTATAATGATTCCAATTTTATTTTTACAGAATGTCAGTAAAGGTCTGTAGTTTAGACAATTACCAGTCTCTTGCTCTGTGGGCTCCAAGTCTGTTTGTTCATCCGATAGTATGCAGTTAGAATTATTGCAGCAAGAAGCAATCCACAGACAAGTAATGAGATCAACACCTTCGGGGAGCCAGTTTTCGAATGTTCCTTAACAGGCTGGAAAGAAAGAAATATCATTTGTGTGTGATACAACTTGCATGAATTTTCTACAAAGAGTAGCAATGAGCTATCAAAAATTTTCAATTACTAAGTACTAATGGTGGCATTAAGAGACTTTATACATCTATGTTGCAGTAAGTGCCTTGGATATTTAATGCCATAAATGTATCCAAGCACTGTCAAATTTATAACTGTTATTAAAGAAAGACCAAAGGGCTGAATTTGACCAGCCTTCTGGAGACAGGCTGGGAGGTGAGGCAGTTGGTAAAATGACATTGGGAATACGGATGGTAACCTGGTATGATCCTGTTGTCAAAGAATATTTCCAAAGGCAGGAACGGTAGCATCTCAGCCACATGCCGACCAGAGATAAGATTCATATAATCTAAGTAACTGTCCTTTTGATGTCTACTTAATGATTTCACTGGACATTGCAATGATTCACCCATGGGGCGATATGCTTGCCAGCTGGAATGGAAAATCCACAGTGTCCATACCCTCTGAAGGGGAAGGGTGGGTGAGGGTGTGGGGAATTTCCTTTCAGGAGTGGTGTCATGACAACAGCAATCACTATCATGGCTTTGATGATGCCTTTGGAATGTTCAACCTCTAATCACGAGAAGCCACCTGTGTAGTCCTCAGAAGCCTCAGGTTTTGTCCTGCCATCGAGACACACGGTTGGGCAGTAAAGTTTCAATTCGTCAGTGGAGCAAGTGGAAATGGGTGGATACATTGCTACAACAGCAACATTATATATTTAAGTAGTGCCTTTAGCAAGGTGCTTCTCGACAGCTATATGCAACAAAGTTGGACTCCAAGCCACATTAAAGCAGAAGCCTATGCATTGCTCTAAATGACAGGTTTTAAGGAGCAACTTATAAGTAAGGTTGAGATATTTTGGGAGGAAATTCCAGAGCTTTGAGCCAAGACAGCTCAAAACATGGCCGCCAGTAGTGCAGCAATACAAACTGGAGCTTTTCAAGATGGGAGAATTAAGTGAAGAAAGGTATCTTGAAGGTATTTGTGGGGCTAGAGGAAATTACAGAGAAAGGAAGAGTTGAGGCCATGGATGTGTTTGAAAACAAAGTAAAGGAATTTAAAATTGGCTCCAGCTTAGGCAACATTTCACTGTGGTTTAGCAAGCGCAATGATGGGTGAATGGGACTTGTGAAAGGAAGGACGTGGGCAGCAGAATATTTGGTCAGTTCAAGTCAGAGTAGAATGCAGGATGTTGGCAAGAAATGCTTTGAAATAATCAACTCTACAGGTGAGGTAAGGATGGATTATTCAATACCTTAAAAGATGCAGACAGAATGCTGATGATGGAATAGATGGAAAAAGCATACTGAGAAAGCATTTTTGGTTGTTTTTAGACACTTAATTTTACCCAAAGTGAAGTGGTCTGTTAAATTCAAAACTACATTTGACACAACAAAATCTATGTTTCAGACTCTAACTGTTGAATTTGAACAAACTTAAATAACCAATAGATTACCCCACAGACTTCGGTGGTTCAAAAGCTAGTTCAGCACCATCTGCTCATGCCAGTTAGGGATGGGCAACAACGCTCACATCCACTACAAGAAAAAAAAAACCTTTCACAGTTTTAGGGAGTGTTGCTGAACAAAGAGACCTTGGAGTGCAGGTTCATGGCTCCTTGAAAGTAGAGTCGCAGGTAGATAGGATAGTGAAGAAGGCATTTGGTATGCTTTCCTTTATTAGTCAGAGTATTGAGTACAGGAGTTGGGAGGTCATGTTGCGGCTGTACAGGAAATTAGTTAGGCCACTGTTGGACTATTGCGCGCAATTCTGGTCTCCTTCCTATCAGAAAGATGTGAAACTTGAAAGGGTTCAGAAAAGATTTACAACGATGTGCCAGGGTTGGAGGATTTGAGTTGTAAGGAGAGGCTGAACAGGCTGGGGTTGTTTTCCCTGGAGCGTCGGAGGCTGAAAGGTGACCTTATAGAGGTTTATAAAATTATGAGGGGCATGGATAGGATAAATAGACAAAGTCTTTTTCCTTGGGCGGGGGAATCCAGAATTAGATGGCATAGGTTTTCGGTGAGATGGGAAAGATATAAAAGAGAACTAAGGGACAACTTTTTCACACAGAGGGTGGTATGTGTATGGAATGAGCTGCCAAAGGAAGTGGTGGAGGCTGGTACAATTGCAATGTTTAAAAGGCATCTGGATGGGTATCTGAATAGGAAGGGTTTGGAGGGATATGGGCCAGGTGCTGGCAGGTGGGACTAGATTGGGTTGGGATATCTGGTCGACATGGACGGGTTGGACCGAAGGGTCTGTTTCCATGCTGTACATCTCTATGACTCAATGACTCTCGTGCCATGTTCCCCTACATTCAAATAGTGGCAGTACTTTTGAACTGTAGTCAACATATAAACATAGGAAAACACTGAAGATAATTTGTGAACAACATGTTTTGACAAGCTGCAGTGAGATCCATAATCAGAAAGCTATTGTTTGCTGATAGATAAATATTAAATATTACTCTAGGAAACCTTGCTTTTCTTTCAACAGTTACAAGTTATTTTTATGCCATTCTAAGAGAGTAAACAGGATGTCAATGTCACATTTCATTTCAAACTGAACATATCTGACAGTGCATTACTTCCTTGGTACAGCACTGATGTGTCAACCTGGATTATATGCTCAACTTTGACAGAATGGGGTTTGAAACTACAATTTTTTGACTTGGTGGTGAAAGTGTTAGGATTGAGCCAAGGCTGATACCTAATACAACAAATATTGCATGTCTAATGGCAGAAGACTAACAACATAAATGAGTGGCTCCTCAGGAACAGGATTAGGAAAAGCAACAGTCATAAATACTTCAGAAAAACCCTGAGGTGCTTATGAAAATGTCTGTGGTAAATGCACATTCTTGCCAAGTATTTTCAATGAACACACAAGGGAGAGATTAGATCCATATAGTCCCAGCAGTTAGACAAGAATAAAAAATGGTTTCCTTTGCAAATTTACATTAATAGAAGGTTTATTTAAAGTACTACTCACAACCGCTGCTTTAGAATTAGGATTAGAATTAGCTTCATTGTCACATGTATTCACATGACTACAGTGAAACGTTTACAAGTTGCCACATTTGGCTCAATCTTAGGTACAAACATACCTAGGTACAGATTCTTAAGTACAAATTCTAAGGAAAAGTTAGAAAGATAAAGCAATAAAAAGTCCAGCATTAAAGACCTGCAAATATCACTTTGTTTAGTCAGCAATTGAAGAATTTTGCTTTTTGCTGCATTGATTATTTTAAGATTATTGGGCATTCAAGGAATTTTAATCAGTTTCTTTTGTCTGTTCAGTTTAAATCCACTCTACAAAGACAGGATGAACATATTTAATTTTAGCTCTATGCTACCCATCAGGGCATAACCTTTTTAGAGTACAAGATAAGGGACAGAACAGTGAAGAATTTTCGATAGTCATCTATTATTTGCTATCCATTCAGGAGAAGCTACACAAAGTCTGACAGGTCTCAAGAGAACCAAACACTTCGAATGAAACATCTCCTGGATATGAGAAACAGGTGAAAAAATCTGTCACTGGATCTTTTAAAACTGTATAATGTGGTTGGGGAGTGGGTTGGGAAACTTAATGTTAAGAAGTGTTCCTGCAAAAAAAAAGGAGAAACCAATTTTAAAAACTACAAGATAAACTAAAGCAATTTTCTATGAAATTGGCCTTGGATGGTAACATAGAATGAATTGCAGTAAATTTATATTTAAAAAAAACATTTTTAATGAATCTGTTCAGAGATGTTATGACACACCACTGGAGCAGGCATGACTTGAAACAGGCCTCCTGGCTCAGAGATAGAGACATAACCACTGCCTCACAGCAGCTTAAGAAATGAAGTTTCTGTTGGAAGTCAGCAAAATCATCCAGCATGGGGATTGAGCTCATGATTGTGGTACTACTAGTATTATGCTCTAACAGTCTAAACTCAATGCCCAGAGCACAGCTATGTAAATTGTTTTATACAATGGCTGAATATGGCAACAGCATAGTACAGGGAGCAACTTAACTCCTTGTTGAGGCAAAGTATTTCAACTTTGGTCTCTTATTCAAAAAGTTTTTTGTTGAGTTTAAATCATAACAATGGGAAGAGGTATTGTGGTCCAGTTGGTAGCATCCCTGCCTCTCAGTCAGAAGGGTTAAATCCCAGCCCAGAATTTGATGACCAAGTACCAAGAAGGTATGCTGTTAATGTGGCAAAACAGGTAGATGATCAACTTTTGAATATCCCCAACACACACCAATGGAAGCTTTTATTGCACTTCTCCCCAAACCTGATTTGCTGCAAACAAACCTTCAGGACAAAGGCTTTTTTCAGAATAAAATATGGAATAAATTATTTCAGTAATGTCATCACTGCATCCACTACCAACTATGATATCTCTTTTGTCAATAAGTCACTGGAAAAAGTTTTGAGTAATTACAGTTTTTATAGCCAGGTAAAAGTTAGTCAGGAATCATGCAGAGAATGCGACTGCCAAGGGAAAATTTTTGGCACCGAGAATTAATGCAAATCCGAAATTTATTTCAGTTTTGGACTAAAAATGTTGAAATGTCTATGGGAAAACTGCAAGGAATAATAGCAAACCTTACCTCAAACCACTAATGGAAAATGAATTATTTCAGGGAAAATAATGAGAAGCCCAGCAAACAGGATATGATCTGAATATTTTAACCCACATAAATATTTTTACACAGTGGAAACTCTTGTCATTTAGAGTATTTCCTTTACAGATACCCAGTACTTGAAGCATGACAAACTTTGGACATGTGTGCCAAGAGGTTTTACATCGAGGTCAGGATTAATTATCTTTGTATGAGGCTGCAGAACAACAGTCAATTCACAATAGTTGCACTTCAGCTTACTTAAATATTCCTTCAATTTGAATTAATACTCGGATTGCTTTCCCTTAACAAGAATAAATAAAAGTGATCTTTTGTACTTTGGAATAAAGACAACTGTACTTACATTCTTTGCTGTATTCATACAAAAATGTTGAGAACACAAAATATATTCATCAGAAATCATCTAAATATATCACGTCAAATGCAGTCAAACGTTACTCTTCAAATATCTGTATTCCACTAAAATATATAATTGCCATTTGAACTGAAGAATATTATAAATGAAAACTTGTAAGTATGTCCATCTATTTGCAACACACTGATGAGATTGAAGAACACTGAGAAATTCAAAGTTATAAAGACCAAGAACTGGAGGAATACAAGAGGGATTTTATGGATCATACAAAAATGGGAAATATAGCATTGCTTTACATTAAGCATGGACTGCTGACTTAGATTAGATTACTTACAGTGTGGAAACAGGCCCTTCGGCCCAACAAGTCCACACCGACCCACCAAAGCGCACCCACCTAGACCCATTCCCCTACATTTACCCCTGCACCTAACACTACGGGCAATTTAGCTTGGTCAATTCACCTAACCTGCACACCTTGGACTGTGGGAGGAAACCGGAGCACCTGGAGGAAACCCACGCAGACACGGGGAGAATGTGCAAACTCCACACAGTCAGTCGCCTGAGGCGGGAATTGAACCCGGGTCTCTGGCGCTGTGAGGCAGCAGTGCTAACCATTGTGCCACCATGCTGCCCTAGATGGGATGTAAAATCTTGATTTGTTGGCGAATTGCGATTAGAGATAAAGGCAGCAGGGCATTTGCGCTGTATTGGGCCTCATATAGGCCTGTCACAGGTTTGTGCCTCGAATACATTTTCAGGCATTGAATACTTAATTGTGATAAGCCATTTTGTTTAATGAAGTTCTACCTTCAATATAAAGTCAGAGGTGCTTGAGAATCTCTTTGCATGTGGTTCATGTTTGCTTAAAGGTGAATTGCACAAATCAGCTTAGTGCTATTGGGTCTGAGGTCAGCAGTTTCCCTTGTTGAGCTCTCCAGTCCAAGACCAGGGAGCATTCTGGAAGTTTGCCTGGAAACGTGGGCTGGCAAGTATGAATTAGTGGTGGATGGGTGGAGCTTGACCGAGGCATGGAAGAGTAAATGAGAGATCCAAGTGAAGACAGAGAGTGGGGTCCATTCTCAAGAATTAATGGCAATAGAGTTGGGAAGAAACATTTTAGCAGTGATGCAAATCAAGAAACATTTTATA
Source organism: Chiloscyllium plagiosum (assembly GCF_037043375.1). Lineage (NCBI taxonomy): Eukaryota > Metazoa > Chordata > Chondrichthyes > Orectolobiformes > Hemiscylliidae > Chiloscyllium > Chiloscyllium plagiosum. The sequence goes on from NW_028270164.1 coordinate 22,771,819, forward strand.
TCCCACCTGTACCTGCTGCATTGTTAGCTGATGACAGATTTCACTAACAAAATGCATGGCCCACCATGTGCACACTTTCATTTTTAATTGCAATTAGAGTTATAGAGATGTACAGAATGGAAACAGGACCCTTCAGTCCAACTTGTTCATGCTGACCAGATATCCTAAATTAATTTGGTCCCATTTGCCAGCATTTGTCCCATATCCCTCTCAACTCTTCCTACTCATGTACCCATCCAGATGCCTTTTAAATGTTGTAATTGCCCTAGCCTCCACCACTTCCTCTGGCAGCTCATTCCATAAATGCACCACCCTCTGTGTGAAAAAGTTGCCTCTTAGGTCTCTTTTAAATTGTTCCCCTCTCACTTTAAATCTGTGCCCTCTAGTTTTGGACTTCCACACCTTGAGAAAAAGACCTTGACTATCTACTCTATCCATGCCCCTCAATATTTAATAAACCTCTATAAAGTCATCCCTCAGCGTCCAATGCTCCAGAGAAAATAGCCCCAGGCTATTTAGCCTCTACCTATAGCTCAAACTCTGGCAACGTTCATGTAAAGCTTTTCTGAACTCTTTCAAGTTTCACAACATCTTTCCCATAGCAAGGAGACCAGAATTGCATGCAGTATTCCAAAAGTGGCCATCCAATGCCCTGAACAGCCACAACATGACTTCCCAACTCCTGTACTCAATACCACTGACCAATAAAGGCAAGCACACCAAATGCCTTCCTTACTGCCTTATCTACCTGCAACTCCATTTTCAAGAAACTATGAACCTGCACTTCAAGGTTCCTTTGTTTGTGCATGGGGAATGGAAAAAAGGCGAAAAAGCAAGAGAATGGAAATGTGGGAATGACATGACGGTGATAAAATTCTTCCCATAATAATATTTGATGTTCAAAAGGTTAAAATCAAAATACAGATTTAATTTCACAGATAAAAATTTGATATTGAATGTAAAACAAGCATATTTCCCCTGGTGAAGTTCACAGTGAACTCAAAAACTGGAACAAGATACATTATTAGGGCCACTGATTTGTAGTGATTGCAATAACACATAATTTGACTTCTTTAGTTTTCTCTAACAATGTCAAATATGCTTTCAAGCTGCAGTTACATGGTCGTGTGTGCATTTATACACAAATTATAAATCAATGACCAATACCAATTGCTATTAGCTAAAGTTTATTTTACCTTTTCTGAAAGCGAAAGAATACAAAGGACAGTGTTTCAAACTTGCAGATATAAACCTTTTGTTGTAATTCAGGGGATTCAGGTAGGCATTAGGATTAGTAGCATCAAGAGGGTGATTCTAGGGTTTAGGAGTGATATGGGCATTGGTATGGAAGAGCTGGAAATGGGATTGTGGCCTTGTGATGGATGTGATTCTGCTTGGCAGAATAGGGAAGGGGATAAGAGGATTTGATTAGGAGTGGAGAGAGGTATTAGGGAATGATGAGATTTGTAAATTGATGCGTTAAGTCTTCTGAAGAGAAGTGAGGCCTATGAAAGTGGCGGATGGGCCAAACAGAAATAATATAATGAAAAATATCATGATAAAAGTGCTCCGAATATAAACATATACATATGCATATACAAAGAGGACTTCTAATGACATTTACACATTGAATATGCTTCTTTAATGCTAGGCATCTTAATACTTAAGTAAAATGATGCAGGAAGAATTTGCATTTTGTGGAAACAAATAAAAACAAGCTGCCGGTGAAACTTAGCAGGTCTGATGAATCTGTGGAGAAAGAAAGACTGAGTTAACATGTTAAATTAGATATGATAGTTCTTTGGAACTTTGGACTCGAAAGATTCACTCTGTTTCTCTCTCCATAGATGCTGCCAGACCTACTGAATATTTATAGAACTTTCTGCTTACATCTTGATATTTTCAAGTTGATTGTGGAACACAATGCATGATTAGTGATTGAACCCTCAGGAAATCAGTATTATTTGGTCATAGATTAGATTAGATTAGATTACTTACAGTATGGAAAAAGGCCCTTCGTCCCAACTAGTCCACACCGACCCTCCGAAGAGCAACCCACCCAGACTCATTCCCCGAGATTTACCCCTTCACCTAACACTAAGGGCAATTTAGCACGGCCAATTCACCTAACCTGCTCATTTATTTTGGACTGTGGGAGGAAACTGGAGCACCCGGAGGAAACCCACGCAGACACGGGGAGAATGTGCAAACTCCACACAGACTGTTGCCTGAGGCGGGAATTGAACCCGGGTCTCTGGTGCTGTGAGGCAGCAGCGCTAACCACTGTGCCACCATGCTGCCCTTCGGTGCTGAAATACATTAAAATCAGCTTTGGACTATATCTAAAGCAACAATGCTTGTTGTGCAAAGATTCTGCTGTAAAACCATCAGACCGCTAAACATTGTGCTACAGTTTTAATTGGCAGAACACCAACTGGGGCACACATCCTCTGCCAAGCTTGTAATAAGAAACCTTTAACCAATTAAAACAAAGAAGAATTCAGCATATTTCAACAAAATGCTAGCAGTCTCGATGAGCTAGTTATACTGCAAAGTTCTATATGATCTTCACAACTCCTTCATGTTTACAAAGCAATTATTTAAGTTTTAAAATGTGTTAATTATATTCCATTTTCTCCTGATTATATTTGGTTTTAAATTCCCCTACAGCAACATTTTATGATATATTCTTAGTGAAGACTTATTCTAGAATCCATATTTGTGTCCTGTTTCTGATGGCCAATGTCATATTCAACATGAGCCCATGTTATTCAATAATGAACTTAAATGTTGTATAGATACTCTTAGCAGTTTAGAAAGCATTTCTAAGCAGCCTGCACAGCTGCCTACCAATTCTTTGAAGCTCACACCTTCAGAAATTGAAAGCCTATCTCTCTTTCACACAACCCAACCACTCAGTCACCATGATGAAACTGATAACACACAGTAAATATTCTGTTAATGTAAGAGAACGTGTTCTACACATAGAAGAACCGGCCTGTTATGTTCTCCTGTAACAGTCCATTACCTACCAGGGTGGCTATTTGTGCTGGTGGAACTAGGTATACTGACTTAATTATGTAAAAGTGCTACAGCTGAAGTTGTTGACATTAGGGGCACTCATTAAAATAACACAGTAGACAGGGACAGAAAGGGGAAATGTTTACAGTCTTTTGGATGGATTGGTGACCAGCTCCTGGACTTTCACAATGAGGGTAATTCATTTTGTTTCAAAATGTGTTTTAAGAGCAAATCATCAATGCCACAGGAAATACTGCTTTTCTGTTGGGAAAGGATGTTAACAATTTACTTCTTGTAAGACATCAGTGGATGCAAATGTTCCATAGATCTATTGTTAGTGTGTGGGAGGTGAGGAAACAGAAGGAGGGAAGCATGCTTCCTGTTTTTGAAGCAAACATATTGAAATCTGAAGCTCATAGCAGAATGTCTGATCCAAGACCTGGTTTAGCAAAGCTGGAAAGGTGCTCTTTAAATTTGTAAGCTTTTAGAAATATAGATTTGTTCAAAACACTATTTCCATCATTAAGCTTCCCACTTCTTATTCTGTTGAATTCTGATATTACATTGCAATTCTTTTAATGCAAATGAATCTTCAGACTATAAATGGAAAATGAAAATAAAGTTTGTACACCATTGTTAGATTTACTTTAATTATATATTGGAATGCAGGTTCATAGCTCCTTGAAAGTAGAGCCGCAAGTAGATAGAAGGTGTTGGTATGGTTTCCTTTATTGGTGAGAGTATTGAGTTCAGGCATTGGGAGGTCTTGTTGCGGCTGTGCAGGACACTGGTTAGGCCACTTTTGGAATATTGCATTCAATTCTAGTCTCCTGCCTATTGGAAGGATGTTGTGAAACTTGAAAGGGTTCAGAAAAGATTTGAAAGGATGTTGTGAAAGTTGGAGGATTTGAACTAAACAGAGATGTTGAATAGGCTAGGGCTGTTTTCCCTGGAGCATTGGAGGTTGAGGGGTGACCTTATAGAGGTTTATAAAATCATGAGGGGCATGGATAGGATAAATAAATAAAGTTTTTTTCTCTGGGGTGGGGGAGTTCAGAACTAGATGGCATAGGTTTAGTGTGACAGGGGAAAAATATAAAGGAGACCTAACAGGCAACTTTTTCACGCAGAGGGTAGTACGTGTATAGAACGAGCTGCCAGAAGAAGTGGTGGAGGCTGGTATAATTGCAACATTTAAAAGGCATCTGGATGGGTACGTGAATAGGAAGGGTTTGGAAGAATATAGGCCGAGTGCTGGCAGGTGGGACTAGATTGGGTTGGGATAACTGGTCTGCATGGACGAGTTGGACGGAAGTGTCTGTTTCTGTGCTATACATCTCTATTACTCTACTTTCTTACAAAAATAGCACACTAGACAGGGACAAAAAGGGAAATATTACTGTTTTAACAATTATTATAGTCTTATTTACAACATAAGATTTTTTCACATTAACAGAATGTTTACAACTTGATCTGTTTACCTGCTTTACTTTTACTGATTCATTTTTCGTAGTGAAAGGAAGTTGATTTGTTGCAGTAGTTTCAGCGTGATCAGGTCTATCTGGTGTCACATTATCATTGACCGGACCATTTGTTATTAATCTGCCAGTTGAATTTTCAGTGGAAGTATTCGGTGCACTTGCATTTGTTGAAGGAACATCTGTGAGCATACAAATATGCTGAATCATTATAAGGCTAAAACTCACCACTTCTCTGGGATTTCCAGTATTCACAGACTACAATTACTATCACAAATCTGATTGAAAATTAAGCATCAGAGAGTTTGAAATCTCAGTTTTGAAATGATGTTTTGTATTAGTATTTTACTCTGGTTGCCTTCTAAGTTAACCTTTCTATTTTTGAAAGTTATGAACTCTCAGGGTATGAATGGTGCCTTGGTGCAAATACTTGCCTGTGTATTGGGTAGCCAGGGACCCGGATTCAATTCCAGCCTCAGCTGACTGGGAAATTCAGGTTTGTAGGAATGAGGTGGGTCTGGGAAGGATGTTCTTTGGAGGGTTGGTGTGGATTCCGAATGGTTTGCTTCCACACTGTACGGATTCTATGAATGAGTTAATGTGCATGTTTGTGTATATGTGTGGACAATGGCAGAGAGACATACACAGAAATGTATGCCCTAGGAGTAGGCCATTGGGCACTTTCAGTCTAATCTGCTATTCAATAAAATCATGACTGTTCAATTTATGGTCTCAATTCCACTTTGCTTTCTGCTCATGTGGCTTTCAACACCCTTTTTTTAAAATTAAAAATCAGAGTACATGTGTTTGTGGTGGAATGTGTGTGTGAGGCTGTATGTGGGAAAAGAGGTGTCTGTGCTTGTGTGAATATCTGCTGTTATGAATATTGAACTTTTCAAGATGAAGATGCTTCAACATGTCTCTTTAACTAAGTTGAGTAGTATGTTCTGCTAAAGAGGAAAGGGGGATACCTAATTAACACCTCAGCTTAGAAGAATGACCATGTAATCATGTTGCCATTAGAGAGAGAATCACAAACAGAAACTTATGGAGGATTCAAGTGACAATTTCAGCACCTTTCAAAGCATCTCACAGAACAAAGGACACTTGGGGAGATGCAGGCAGGGGATGAATTGAAACTTTGCTTGGAGGTTGTAAAAAGTACTGGGAGTATAAATAAAGCTCTTTAAAGAGGAAATAGATTTTAACAGCGCCAATTAAACTGTCTGGGGTGGGGTTGGATATGGCAATCTCTGGAATTCTTGATAATCAGAACTGTTGAGACTGGACAAAGTGAGACAGGTACATTGAGCAGTACCTTGGCTGGTGATATTTTGAAAAAGCTGAAAATGTGTTGCTGGAAAAGCGCAGCAGGTCAGGCAGCATCCAGGGAACAGGAGAATCGACGTTTCGGGCATAAGCCAGGGCTTATGCCCAAAACGTCAATTCTCCTGTTCCCTGGATGCTGCCTGACCTGCTGCGCTTTTCCAGCAACACATTTTCAGCTCTGACCTCCAGCATCTGCAGACCTCACTTTCTCCTCAAAGATATTTTGAAAAAGTCAGACAGATTGAAACTATTACTGAATGACATGGGAAGTTTTGAGGTAGCATTGTGTGGAGAGGCGTCCATCTAACTACTTTCATGCTAACCCTGAGCAGTGGGTGAGAGATAAAAACCAAGAAACGCACTCACAATCCAATCTTTCACTTCCAGTTTATCATCAAAAAAGTCTATGCTGAGGTTTAACACCCTGCAGATATAAAATTAAAGCAGTTCATTCATTTCAAGGAAAGGTTTACCACTGAACTAGATGGCAACATTGACAGACAAGAAGTAAGGAAATAAACATTTCATTTTCCGCTTTGCGACCCTGCAGTCTTCAGTACTTAAGATTGAGTTCAATAATTTAAGGGCCTGAATACCTTCTTCTATGTCCCTGCAGCTTTGGAGGATGAGGAGTGACCTTATAGAAATTTATAAAATGATGAGGGACAGGGATAGGGTGAACAGACAAAATTTCTTCCTCAGGGTAGCGCAGTCCAATACTAGAGAGTATAGGTTTAAGGTGAAAGGGTAAAGATTTAAAAGGGACCTGAGGGACAACATTTTCATGCAAAGGGTGATGTATGTATGGGATGAACTGCCAGAGGAAGTGGTGGAGGTTGATACAATTACAACATTTAAAAGGCATCTGGATGGATATATAAATAGGAAGGGTTTAGAGAGATATGGGTCAAATGTTGGCAAATGGGACTAGGTCAGATTAGGATATCTGGTCAGTGCAGATTAGTTGGACCTCAGGGTCTGTTTCTGTACTGTATAACTCTGTGACTCTATCATTTAAATGTTGCCAGTTCTAAAGAATGGTGACTGGACCCGAAATATTAATTCTGCTTTCTCTCCATAGATGCTGCAGACCTACTAAGTTTCTCGAGCAATTTCTGTTTTTGTTTGTGTAAGGCAGTAAGAATGCGATGGCATCAGAAATTAAACCTGAAGACTTTGGAGCAGATTTACAAATCGGCATGATGGTAGCACAGTGGCTCAGTGGTTAGGACTGCTGCCTCTTACCGCCAGAGATCTGGGTTTGATTCCAACCTTGGGTGAGTGTCTGTGTGGAGTTTGCACATTCTCCCTGTGTCTGTATGGGTTTCTGCTGGGTCCTCCAACAGAGATGTGTAGATTATGTGGGTAAGCCATGGTAAATGTGGGGTTACAGAGATAGGGTGGAGGCTGTATCTGGGTGGCCTGCCCTCCGGAGGGTCAGTGCAGGCTTGATGTAATGAATGGCCTCTTTCTGCACTGTAGTGATTCTATAATTCTAGTACCTGGGCTATGCCATGGTGTCAAAATCAGTAGAAGGGCAGTTCCTATAACATTTAACTAATAATAAGTTGAAAATTTGCCTAGTTGCTTTTTTGGTGACAAAATTACTCTCTATATCTTTAACAATTAATGAGTCATTTAGCTCAGATGGATGGTCTGTAGAACTTTTGAGTTGGTTTAATTGCATTCAAAATATCAATGCAATAAAATACATATGAAGCTGATGTTTACCTCACCTGTTACATTATTGTTCATTGCTTCAGTGCTGGTTGGTTGTGTTATTTTGTGTTGTGCTGAACATTGACAATTCCATTGGACTACATTGAAAAAAGAAACATGAAAAATTGGTTAACAAGCTGCCATTAGTTAAGTCATCGCCCTTGATCTGCTAATTAAACTGAAACTACCTGTGCATTTCACTTTCTTTTCCACAGTGAAAGTCAGCCTTTGATAGGAGCACAAATGGGCAAAACTAATTACAGCGGATAGAAAAACCTGGCTAAAAAATTACAAGTTTTACATTGTGATCAAACTTGAATTTTATTGCCATTACCTCAAATTTGTGGAAAAATGTAAATTCCATCCTTCTTCCTTTCTATGGTGCCTGAAGACTACAAAACATGTCCATGAATCCTCATGTTAGAGGTCCAAGTTGTGAAGCAATACTAGAAAACAACAGGGCTTTCCAACCTTCAGAGGAGAGGTGACCTTATTGCAATATTTAAGGTAATGGAAAAGATGTAAGAAATGTGGAGAGTTTTGCAAAAAGGTGCAAGCTGAAACTCATAAAAGACAAATTGTTATTGATATTTCAGGAGATTACTTCATCTCAACAGACAATCTGTGTACTGCAATTTCTGATGTATAATTTTTCGGTTGCTACATTACATTAGGCATTATATATGAGCTACTTCACTTCTTTCTCTCCTCAGGCATCATAGCTTAGGAAAATATTTCTGACCGTAAACCTCCACTGGATTTGTACTCAATCATAGTTGGCAAATTGTAACAATAATTTTGGTATTGCCTTTTTCAGTGCAATTGGCTAATCAACAGATACTCCCATTCTTACAGACTGATTACAGAAGTATTGGAAGAAATGAATGAACCTGTTTGATCAACATGTCATCTTCCATGAAAGCCCTGAAATAGGGCTTTGACTCAACATCTGTGGCCCAGACGTGGGAATGCTACCACTGTTCAATAAGACATCCTCATTTTTATCACGTAAGGCAACATACACAATGTACAGATAAAAATTTCTATCATGTATGGAGATTTAATTGCTTGAGAGCTGTTATAGTCATTAAATGTCCTTTCATAGAACATAGAACAGTACAGCACAGAACAGGCCCTTCAGCCCACAATATTGTGCCGACCACTGATCCTCATGTATGCACCCTCAAATTTCTGTGACCATATGCATGTCCAGTAGTCTCTTAAATGTCCCCAATGACCTTGCTTCCACAACTGCTGCTGGCAACGCATTCCATGCTCTCACAACTCTCTGTGTAAAGAACCCGCCTCTGACATCCCCTCTATACTTTCCTCCAACCAGCTTAAAACTATGACCCCTCGTGTTAGTCATTTCTGCCCTGGGAAATAGTTTCTGGCTAACGACTCTATCTATGCCTCTCATTATCTTGTATACCTCAATTAGGTCCTCTCTCCTCCTCCTTTTCTCCAATGAAAAAAGTCCGAGCTCAGTCAACCTCTCTTCATAAGATAAACCCTCCAGTCCAGGCAGCATCCTGATAAACCTCCTCTGAACCCTCTCCAAAGCATTCACATCTTTCCTATAATAGGGCGACCAGAACTGGACGTAGTGTTCCAAGTGCGGTCTAACCAAGTGCGGTCTAACAAGATTGCACGACTCTTAAACTCAATACCCCTGTTAATGAAAGCCAAAACACCACATGCTTTCTTAATAACCCTGTCCACTTGGATGGCCATTTTACGGGATCTATGTACCTGCACACCAAGATCCCTCTGTTCCTCCACACTGCCAAGAATCCTATCCTTAATCCTGTACTCAGCTTTCAAATTCGACCTTCCAAAATGCATCACCTCGCATTTATCCAGGTTGAACTCCATCTGCCACCTCTCAGCCCATCTCTGCATCCTGTCAATGTCCCGCTGCAGCCTACAACAGCCCTCTATACTGTCAACGACACCTCCAACCTTTGTGTCGTCTGCAAACTTGCTGACCCATCCTTCAATCCCCTCATCCAAGTCATTAATAAAAATTACAAACAGTAGAGGCCCAAGGACAGAACCCTGTGGAACACCACTCACCACAGACTTCCAGGCAGATGTCATTTGAGAATGACATCTACTTGGGATTGCAAGTTTCTGCTATGGGTCTTCAAGTGAGTGAGTCAACCTATGGATCTTAGGGCACATGTGACAGGCTGTCCCATGAGACATTGCGACCTTGTGACAATGCTGCTCCTTTAATAAGGTTATGTTGTCCTTTTTTACAGAGCGTTTGTAAAAGATACAGACTCTTTTGGGTTTGGATAAGTTTTAGGGCCAGTTTGATTATAACTAACAGATAGTGCCTCAGACAAAAGGCTTTCAAGTTGAAAAAAAACACTTGTGCAATGAAAGCAGAGTGGCCAGTGCTCCCAGCTCAGCTATTCTCTGGTTTGGTTTGGTTTGGTTTTAGCACAGCAGTGTTTTTGATGCTGCTGGATTCAAAGAAGCAGGTACAGGCTGATTGTCCTCTCTCTCTGACATCTCTCCTGTGAGGTCCTATGCTTGATTTTGTGCCTTTTGTGCCAAGGGGTGTTTATGGGGATTGTTGTAATATTTGGAACAGCATCATGAAGTTGGGATAATCTGTTGGGTTTTTGGATAATTTAAGTTATTCTTTTCTTTTTTGTTTGTGTTTCATTTGGTAATCTTGTAGATAAATTCTGTTTGTTTAAAACTAAGTGGTTTGACCAGCTGTATCCTTCCTGGAATATCTGTGTTACACCTGCTTAAAACAACTAGCAACATTAGGGTCCAGGCTACTTTCTAGAAATGTTTTGAAGGGGTCTGGATTGGTCCATAACAATCTGGAATGCAGGATTTGCTTCCTTTTGTGCCATCACTTTGCTTCATCATTAAGTCACAACATCGTGAAGTGTGATGAAACTTGATGCACAATTTAGTTCTTCCTAGCCATTCATATTAATCTCAATACACTTTAAGTACAGCTTGAGAGTGTCTTTGAAGTGTTTTCTCTGTTTGCCCATAAGTTGGCCCTTTGAGCTCAAGAAGCAGGACCTGATTGTGGAGACATTTTTTGGCCATCCAGATATATTGTTGAAGCCATTGAGGCTGATTTTTCCAGAAGTTTTGCCAGAATGTTGGTAAAACTGCTTTCAGAAGGACATTAATGTTTCAACAGTTGTCCTATGTAATGCGAGAGTAAATGTTGGAGGCACACTAAATTTCTCTAGTACTTTTATAGTTGCTCATACAGATTCTGTGTCTCACTGCGGTACTCACAGCAGGAATGTGATGAATGACGATTATTGTCTACAGTAGGACTTTTGTTGAAGGCTTCTACATTTTGAGATTTATCTCTCAGGCAGTGAATTCCATGGGATCTGGGATTAACATCTTTTGAGAGCAAGTGATATATAAATATCCCAAGAATATTAGTCTACTGTCAAATGGGTTAGACGTGTGGTATTTTCCCAAATTATCATCCCAAATATAATTTGCCATCTCTACCAGTTGTAGTACTGGATAAGAGTTATGCTACACCACTGTCAGTCCACTTATGTTTTTGCTCTGTCTTGGACTTACCTAGTGATCAGATAGTGGATATACCACGGTAGGATATCTGAAGAGGAGACTATGGCAAAGTGTGAGTTGTGTCAAGTCTTTTGGAGGATTTCTTTGTTTTGATGTCTTGTCAGCACTCTCACTGTGTTTTACCAACCACATTGCATTAACTACCTACCTGCCCCGACTGGATCCCACATCTGATTCCAGCCACATCTCACCACATGCTATTCCCAAACAATTTGTTACTGCTGGGATATCTTGGAATTAAATAGCACCCATGCCAGCTTGAAAAGGCTGTCAAGCACCTGGATAAGCTCACCACAAGAGGGCAAGCTGGTGCCAGGAGGTAGCAAGCTGGAGGAGAGACGACCCACAGAATCTCCTCTCTATCCCAGCGGTGGTGGGACCTTCCAGCCCACCCTGCTTGTCCTCCTCCACCCCTTGGATCTTCCCAATGAGAAAGTTCAACTTGCTTCCAGTGGGAAGACCCTTCAAACATCTGGGTTGTCCACATACAAGCTCTGAAACTGCCCTCTACAGTTCCTGACATTTGTCCTGGACATGGCAGGCCGAGGGGGATCAATACCTAGTGATCAGATAGTGGATATACCAATGGTTTAATAAGGAATTGGAATCCCTTGTTAAATGGAAGAGGGCGGCCTTTGTAAAGATGAGGCGTGAAGGTTCAATTGGGGCGATTGAGAGTTATAAGGTAGCCAGGAAGGACCTGAAGAGAGAGCTAAGAGCAGCAAGGAGGGGACATGAAAGGTCCTTAGTTGGTAGGATTAGGGAAAACCCTAAGGCTTTCTATAGGTATGTCAGGAATAAAAGAATGACTAGGGTAGGAATAGGTCCAGTCAAGGATAGTAGTGGGAAGTTGCGTGTGGAGGCTGAAGAGATTGGGGAGACACTGAATGAATACTTTTCGTCAGTATTCAATCAGGAACAGGACATTGTTGTCAATGTGAGTACTGAGTCACAATTAAGTAGAATGGATGGCTTTGAGGTATGTCGTGAAGAGGTGTTGGAAATTCTGGAAAGGGTGAAAATAGATAAGTCCCCTGGGCCTGATGGCATTTATCCTAGGATTCTCTGGGAAGCAAGGGAGGAGATTGCAGAGCCATTGGCCTTGATTTTTATGTCCTCGTTGTCTACAGGAGTAGTGCCAGAAGATTGGAGTCTAGCAAATGTGGTTCCCTTGTTCAAGAAGGGGAGTAGGGATAACCCTAGTAACTATAGGCCGGTGAGTCTCACTTCTGTTGTGGGCAAAATCTTAGAGAGAATTGTAAGGGATAGGATTTATGAACATCTGGATAGGAATAATGTGATCAAGGATAGTCAGCATGGTTTTGTGAAGGGCAGGTCGTGCCTCACAAACCTTATTGAATTCTTTGAGAAGGTGACTAAGGAGGTGGACGAGGGGAAAGCAGTAGATGTGGTGTATATGGATTTTAGTAAGGCGTTTGATAAGGTTCCCCATGGTAGACTACTGCAAAAAATACGGAGGTATGGCATTGAGGGTGAGTTGGAGGTTTGGATTAGGAGTTGGCTGGCTGGAAGAAGACAGAGGGTAGTAGTTGATGGCAAAGGTTCATCTTGGAGTGCCGTCACTAGCGGTGTTCCGCAAGGATCTGTTTTGGGACCATTGCTGTTTGTCATTTTTATAAATGACCTGGAGGAGGGGTTAGAAGGTTGGGTGAGCAAGTTTGCGGATGATACGAAAGTCGGAGGAGTTGTAGACAGTGAGGAAGGATGTGGCAGGTTACAGCGGGATATAGTTAAGCTGCAGAACTGGGCAGAAAGGTGGCAAATGGAGTTCAATGTAGCTAAGGGTGAGGTGATTCACTTTGGTAAGAGTAATAAAAAGATGGGGTACTGGGCTAACGGTCGGATACTTGGTAGTGTGGATGAGCAGAGGGATCTTGGTGTCCATGTACACAAATCTTTGAAAGTTGCCACCCAGGTAAATAGTGCGGTGAAGAAGGCATATGGCATACTGGCTTTTATTGGTAGAGGAATTGAGTTCCGGAGTACTGAGGTCATGTTGCAGTTGTATAGGACTCTGGTGCGGCCACATCTGGAGTATTGTGTGCAGTTTTGGTCGCCATACTATAGGAAGGATGTGGAGGCACTGGAACGAGTGCAGAGGAGGTTTACCAGGATGTTGCCTGGTATGGTAGAAAGATCGTATGAGGAAAGGCTGAGGCACTTGGGGTTGTTTTCATTGGAGAAAAGAAGGTTTAGGGGTGACTTGATAGAGGTGTATAAGATGATTAGGGGTTTAGATAGGGTCGACAGTGAGAATCTTTTTCCTCGTATGGAGTCAGCTATTACAAGGGGGCATAGCTTTAAATTAAGGGGGGGTAGGTATAGGACAGATGTTAGGGGTAGGTTCTTTACTCAGCGAGTCGTGAGTTCATGGAATGCCCTGCCAGTAGCAGTGGTGGACTCTCCCTCATTATGGGCATTTAAGCAGGCATTGGATAGGCATATGGAGGATAGTGGGCTAGTGTAGGTTAGGTGGGCTTGGATCGGCGCAACATCGAGGGCCGAAGGGCCTGTACTGCGCAGTATTCTTCTATGTTCTATGTTCTATGTTCTAATACCTGGGTTAGGGGGCAGGGACCTGGAGCTACTACTAGATGGAATGGTGTAGGGGTCAGACCTCCTCTTTCCCCAGCCTTGGAGAGCGGATGGCATGCAACCAGATAATGCCAGACTAGTCCAAGGCTGGAAATTGGGTTAGAACAGTCTCAAGCATATGGAGAAAACACAAAACTGTAGACAGAAGGTCAATGTCCTTCTCCACTCTGCCAGTATAAGTACTACATAGTCTCTTCGTTATCTTACACTCACTCTGTCTCTGCTGCTTTACCCATCTCTTCACAAAGCCTCATGCCTTACTACTTTGCTGCATCATCTTAGCTAACATACTATTGCCCACCCCAACATCCAACACCACTGATCCTGTATGCCATCTGCACAGCCTACCCACTTGCTACTCACAGGATACCTCCCTACTTAGACCAAAAGTAACAGCTGTCATCTCCCTTCATGTTTGCCTTTCATTCCAGGTGCAAAACTATCTTCAATAGGGTAGAGAGTCAAGACAGTTGGTGGGGTTGCCCTATATTTAGTTCCTCGCCCCTGATGTAGAGAACATCCTGACTCACCTGAGTGCCTTGACTGGCCATTTCCAAGCCTCTGGACTCATACGTGAGGCTGCCCTTTGACTTACTGTTCCAGGACTCCCTCAGTAAAGACTATCCTCCTTTAGTTGACTGAAGCCTACTGACAACTATGACATGCATCGTGTCTCTGTGTCTGTGCAAAATGGGAGAATGAGGTTGAAGTCAAATAAGTCTGGTAGCTATTGATTGAGGGGGAAAAGTGAAGAGGCAAGGCCATACAATGCAAGGCAGAGATGCTTGGAGCATCCAGGTAGGCTCAAGCTGGAGTGAGCACTGTGACAGCGAGCAATAAGGCCAAAGGTGCAGCCTGGTTAAGTCCATGAGCTGGGTTTATAGTTTTAATTGACTGTGTTCTTCATGCAGCATTGCAACAATACTTGCTGGTGCAGCACTGAAGTGCAGAAGTGTACAGTGCAGGATCGGTGATGTACTGTGAGGGTTCTTAGAGGCTGACACATATCAAATGTCTATGTGGCCAGTGCCCATGGAATGTACCCTGAGATATTGGTAGGCAAAAGTGAGGACTGCAGATGCTGGAAACCAGAGTTTAGATCAGAGTGGTGGTGGAAAAGCCCAGCAGGTCAGGCAGCATCCAAGGAGCAGGAAAATTGATGTTTTGGGCAAAAGTCCTTCATCAGGAATAGAGGCAAAGAGCCTCCAGGGTGGAGAGATAACCCTGGAGGCTCCCAGCCTCTATTCCTGACGAAAGGCTTTTGCGCAAAACATCGATTTTCCTACTCCTCGGATGCTGCCTAACCTGCTGGGCTTTTCCAGCACCACTCTGATCTAAACCCTGAGATATTGCTGCTCAGTGTCCAACATGAAGGTTTTTCTGAGCAAGTGGCAAGCTTCATTTGCCAGATACCTGTTCCAACTTGCATCCTACTGCACGTAAGCTGAATGTTAATGAGGTGAATTGGACCATTAATAAGGTGCTTAGCAAGCCATATTACCTCTTAATGGGCAACTCGCTGCTGCTTAATGAGAAACTCATCATGTTGCAACTTGTGAAAAGCATAAAAGATCATGTGTGATACCCCTGATGTTGAGATAAGCCTCAGCAGACTTCTTAGGATTCTATCACAAATCCACCTAACCCAGACCTTTAAAAATCCTACAAGACTATGCCCACTGTTCCTGATAACAAGTTTAATTTCATTCATTGTACTAACTGATTTGGACTAAATTCTCAAATGACAATATTCTTGTCATGAAAGTGGCAAATGACCTAGCAGCAGTGGAGTCCAGCAAATTTCATTAAACTTAGCCATTCCCCAATATAAAGGGCTGAATCTTGTTGTAACAGGGTATTTATGCTATCTTTATATTTATTTATTTTCACCTTTCAGTTGATGCTGTTTTTGCATTGTAACTGAGAGTGTAAGATAATAATGAGTCAATGAGCAAACAGGACATCTGAGAGCTCAGTGAATGGCAAGATCAATAATATATCGCCTTAACCAATGGATATAAAGATTAAGAAAGAAACAGAGAAACAATGGAGAAAGATGACAAAATAGAATCAAATCAAGTCCAGAAAGGAAATTAAAAAAAATAAATAATTGGATTAGGAGTGAGAGAAGAAACAGAATAAGTAAGAAAAACATAAAATTCAAAATGTGACATTGATGAAATCTTTAACAATTGACTGCGTGTAAGAATATAATTGAACATTTTAAGCTGTTCTCTGTCTGGGCCAGAGAAGTTGTTTGACATTGCTTTAGGGGATATTCATATTTTACAATATATTTATGCTGTTAATTATCAGGTTTAACTTTCTGTGGCAAAGTCTGTTAGCCAATGTGCAACTTTATTAATTTCTTAATAATGGTGAGGTTAAGCGTTAGATGTTTTTACACAGCAAACAGCAGAGCAGTGTACATTGGACAGTAATTCTGGAGATTCACAACTCATGACAATCTCTTAATCCCCTGAATTTTCTGGCAGATTTTCACATTAGTAACACATGCATTGTTAACACCCCATTATTTTTCCAGCAAGTTTCTGCTCAATAAATATATTTCTTTCCAGCTTAAAGCAAAACTTTGGTTTCAAAGGCAACTCGGGTTTCTTTCTGCACTTTTGCTGTTACCGTGAAAAATATTGGAACATGTCCCAGCGCAAACTAAGGGAATTAAAGTGGGTCATGGTGCATAACAGAATAAATTACACATCTGGCTTGATCGGTCAAATAATCTTTACTAACTAATTCAGGGCCCTGACTTCAATGGAATGTATAGAGTGTGTCAGCCCTGAAAAGACAGTATACTTGAAGGTAATTGAGAGATCAAGGCCAGGCCCAAACCTAATGGCTGGGTCTCATTTATTTAAATTTTGTTGGACCCAGTTCACTAAATGCTAATTAAGAACAGGCATTTGGTCAGAGTAAGTTGCAGCCAGAGGCCTCTGGGAATGATATTTGGCAGTCAAAGGGGAAGGTGGACTTGGGGAAAAGTTAGTAAGGGGAAATGGAGAGGGAGATGGGGGAACCCAGGGAAGGAAAGGTCCAACTCTCCCTTATGAGGTTTGGGATCGTTCTTGCTCCATCTTGCCTACAAGGAAACCTAAAATAAAATCTAATAATATACCTCTCTCTGCCTGTTCTGATCCAATCCAACTCCCACCTGGTCTGGACATTTGAGGACTATTACTCCTCACTCAAGCACCAATTAAACAGCCTGTGGGTCTTCATGATGTTAATTCACTTCTTTAAAAAGAGGATACTGCTGTTTTCCTAATATGTGACCTGCTCCTCTGCTTAAAAAGAAAAGTTTTAACATGGGCAAAATTATTAGACAGTGGAATCATAGGGGATATGTTGTTGTTCCATGTTTAATAGTAAAGGAAGCTGGGTCATTGATTATTTCCAATCAGCATTAGACAGATTTTGATCGATTTAAGAAGTCAAAGGTTATGAGGGACTAGCAAGGAAGTGGAGTTAGGGATACAATCAAATAAGCCGTGATCTTATTGAATGGGTGAGCAGGCTTGAGAAGCTAATGCCTACTCCTCTTATTTATTATGTTCTTTTTCATCCAGTTTTTAAAATCAAGACCCTAACATTTTCATGGCTCACGACCGGAATCTAACTCCTTGGAAGAAATAATTATAAGTAAATAATAGTTAAAATAGGTAAACGAATTTGCTTGTCAATGCAATAGTATAATAGCAACAGTTTTCATTTCAGATAACTCTTTGATTAAAGGCAAGTTGTCATAGTCCTACTGGACCACAGGGTGCTCGCTCATTAGAGAAAGATGGCTGGTGGCAGTTTGACCTGAGGGTCCTGATGAGAGGCTGCAAAGGAGAGTCTGTCATAGCAATGTCAGCCAGTGTGGGAATTGAACCCTTGTGATTGGCCTCACTCACCAGCTGTCCAGACAACTCAGTTAACCAACCCCCTAAACCTTTGGTTAATCAATGTAACAAAACACATAGCTACTGATCCAAAAGTTAGGGACTGTTGAGGGCCTCAGGATTCTGTTTGAACTATGCATGCTTCTTTTAAGAAAAATATATCATTATATTCCAAACAGGGTTAACATGTTGCAACTGGGATTGAAGAAGCTTCGAAAGAGTGGTTTGATTGTTATGTTTTCCAGCTGCAATCTGGAAAATCTTACCTAATTGCACTGATGTAATGTGTTTAACATGTTTAACAAATGTACTCAGGAAATACTTGGCAAATCTTAATCCATTGATGAGATATAATAAAGTTACAGATGTCCCTGGAATAAATTGTATAGTTCTGCATGAAACAGCTAGCTGGAGAAAATCTAGAGAGAAAATCAGTGTTTCCATTTTATCATTTCAGGTTGATCGGCCTTCTAATATTCAAATGTTAAATTATTGTTATAATAAAGTAACATTTCATTGACTGAGTATCAAATGTTGGTCAAGCAAATATTTCAAGATTGAAATACAGTATATAGTACATTCCTCTCATCTTAACTAATTTTTAAGGTGGGTAGACAAATTTAAAAAAAATACAGTTAAGCATGAAAACCAATCAAATCTATATTAAGCTCATGGGAGAAAGGAAAGTAATGAATAATTAACTTGTACAGAAAAACACAAGGTCCCAGTTTACAACACAATGACACTTTTTCTTCACTGCAGGAAGATTCTTGGACTCTTATTATCAGCAGAAGTAGGTGGATAATTTCAGAAACAAGTCTTAGTTTTCATCTATCAATGTCCCATGCTGTCTTTTCAGGGTTTTGTTTTTAAAGCTTTATCTAGTCAATGGAACAGGTCTGTTACTTCACTACGTAGCAGTAACCTGGCAGAGTTGATCATCACCAGTCCATTGATTGCAATGGAATGTAAACTGGGTAGGTTCCAAATTGACTGGTCTCTTTGCTCTATACTACTACTGCAGCAAGTGACGTTTTCCATTTCCCACACCAGCTTTCTTGTGCCCTCCCAATATGAATGCCTAATGTGTTGTCATTAAGGAAAGCTCTAGGCTGTGGAAACTCTGCCATGTCCCCATAGGAACTGGTTGAACAATGGCCAAGTACAAATCGCGTGGAATTGTTAGATAAAACAGCAGAGGAACCTTTCATTCCTTTGGATGAGATTTAAACGTAAACATCAGCATTGAAATTGCCAGTTTCTACTTCACTACACATTCAGGCCCCCAGTGGATATAATTCTGGCCTTAGGCTACTTTCCAAGAGGCAATGTTCTTTAATTGCTGATGGTATCTGGTAAATACTTTTTGAAAACTGCAAATAATTAAGAATTTTGCACTACTCTATTTGAAGCATTTTATGAAAAATTGAACAGATCTTACAAGCTGTTTGTGATTTTTTTAAATGACAAATGAAATATAGAAAAAAACAAATGACTCACTCATTGCACTGAGATAAATAAATATCTTTGTATCGTACACGAACTCCAGTGACAAAATTCAATGTGTGCCTTTAAAATAGCTGTGTTCTTTAACAAAATTATTAGAAATGGATTAGGTGATCATTATAATTATCGAAAAGCTACAATGCATGGTGCATTGTATAAATCAGTGCAGTAGATAAATTAATTGAATTTTCCAATGACATATGAAACTAAATAGAAGTATTTAATTTGAAATTATTCATATTTGATTGCAAGATAAAATATTAAGCTATAAATAAATATATTTCATTAAATCATAGAACAGATACAGCACAGAAAAGCAATTTGAATCCTCAAATCCATGCCTGCTCTCTGCAAGAACAATTCACTTACTCCCATTCCTATGCTGCTTCCCTACAGCCCTGCATTTTTACACGTTATATAATGATTCAATTCTCTTTCAGAC
This sequence comes from Chiloscyllium plagiosum, assembly GCF_037043375.1. NCBI lineage: Eukaryota > Metazoa > Chordata > Chondrichthyes > Orectolobiformes > Hemiscylliidae > Chiloscyllium > Chiloscyllium plagiosum. The sequence continues at coordinate 22,791,426 of NW_028270164.1, forward strand.
AAGAGTGTAACATTTGAAATTCTCCAATATTCTGGCACACTCCCATACCTAAGATGAATTGGAAGATTGTAGCTCATATAATTTCCATTCTTACTTCCCTTGGCATCCTTTGATGCACCAACATTATCAACCTTCAGTGCATACAGATATCAAATGCCTTTGGCAACTTTTGTTTATTCACTTATGGGACATAGGCATCACTGGCTAGCCTGCTTATCCCTAGTTGCTGATGAGAAGATAGTGGTGAGATGACTTCCTAAACTACTGCAGACTACATGCTGTAGGTAGAATCACTATGCCCTGAGGGAGAGAATTTAATCCATCCAATATCTCAATTGCCTTATATGGTCTTTCACTTTGGAAATAGAAATACATAGATGTCGTCTGTGTTTTAGACAGTTTGACCAGTTTATGTTGTAAAGCTGACCCTCTTTTACAAAGATAGGTCTCACAGGTCAGCGTGGATCTCCTTGGGTTGCTGAATGGTTTGCTGCTATAAGTCTTCTCTGTGAGTCTTGGCCAGATCTTCACTACATCCTCACCAAGGAGGTGACATCCACGTGTGTGATCTCATCCGCCCTTGCACTGGGCCTTCCAGGATCTTCTGTGGCCTTTGGCTAATGAGGTCAAGAGCTGGGTTCAAATCATCCAAAGGGATTACAGCAAAACCCTTCACTGTTGCCATGCAGGGAGGTGTGACACGTGTATACTCAGGCAGGCACCATGCTAGAATATCTGATTGACACTTCTCCAATACACAACCCTTGGAATGGTTGTATCTGGTTCCCTTTAAACTTTCCCCTTGGTCTCCACTGTTCGTCATAACCCATAACTGCAGGCTGCTGTTTAATTTAGTTTGGCTGATTTTCTGTTGATTTCTCCGGCTGTGGGACAAATTAGAACGTTCTGTTTTGAGCCCGTTGTCACTTGACGACAAGGGTTAAGTATCAATAAAAAATTTTAAAGTGAGGATAATGTTTATTTTGGTAGATAGAGCTAGTCTAGATAGACCTAAATTCAGCAATTGATTGGCAGGGATACTCATTTTTCACTTCACAATTTGTACTTCAGCTACTCAGGTTTTAGGGAACATCATAATGTTATGAGGGAATTTCAGAAATTTTGCCCAAGAGTTTGGCTACTTGCCAGTGGTAAATTTTCAAGGACAATGTTAGCATGAAATATCTTGGGACATTTTGCTACATTAAAGGTGCTATATAAGTACACCTTATTGTTGTTAACAAGTGCAGACATGTGTTATCAGATATAACTGGTTTGAAGCAAATATACCTTGATGATGTTTCAGCCTGTGTAATGAACATTTACTGTACTTCAGTTGTTTTCACAGGTTTTTCAAGGTATGGTTTCCACACAGTGTTTGTTTACCTGTTAGAATTCTGCCTGAGTTGGAGGGTGAAAAAGTAAACATGATTGATTACTAGGTGACAGAGAGACTTGGCTGACTGCAGGCAAAATAATTATGCCAAAAACAGTTAACGGGAGGTTCCATGTAAAATCATCTGGTGTTTATGAGAGAGGTCAGAAAATGTTAGAAACAAAACTGAAATTACTAGAAAGGATCAGCAGATCTGGCAGCATCTGTGGAAAGAAATCAGAGTTAATGTTTTGGGTCTCAGAACTAATGGTAGCTAGAAAAAGGTATTTACGCAGGTGGTGGGCAGAGCAAGGGGGGGTAAGGAATAAACAATAGTTGGAGACAGAGTCCAAGGAGTGAGAGAAACAGTTGGACAATAAAAGTGTGGATAACAATCATCCTAGCAGAATGAGTTGCTCCAAATGGGGACTATTAGTGCTAACAATGGGTTGTGAGTAATAGCAGACCATGTGACAACAAGGCCTGTGTGTGTCTGTGTGTGTGTAGGTTGGAGTAAGGACATGGTAGAAGGTGCTTCAAGCTCTAAAATTGTTGAGCTTGATATTGAGTCCAGAAGGCTATAGAGTTCCCAAGCAGAAAGTGAGGGGCTGTTCTTCCAGCTTGCTCTGAGCTTCACTAGAGCACTGCAGCGAGCCTCAGGCAGAGATGTTGGGCAGGGAACAAGATGAAGTGACAGGCAACTGGAAGCTCAGGGTCTTTTTTGTGGACAGAATGTAGGTTTTCTGCCACGTGGTCACCCAGTCTACAGTTTGTTTCCCCAATGTAAAGGAAACCAGGAATGCTGATAGGTTTAAAGTGAGGACGAGTACTGTGGCTGGATTGAATACGGAATCATAGCTGTGGGACAGGGAGCAGGAAGGTTCATTTGGTAATCTGGCTAGTGGGATGGAGCAGATTGGTTGCAGAAAGAATAGATACGAGAAGGCTGATTACAAAGCTGGCATCGAAAGTTTGTTTACACCAGTTGTCAGGTGAAAATGATCTATGTTGAACTACGACCAATGATTTGGCACAGTCAGGACAAAGTGGCAAAGAGCCAAACTGATTTATTTTATTAATGGGGGACAATCAGTTAGAAGCAAAGTACATTTGAAATCCTGAAATTAGAAGTATTCTGATAATATCAGTAAAATGGGTAATCCACAGGTTCCACAAGCACTCCCTCATTAACTTTACAGAGCTGGAAAATTGAAATGGAGATGTAAACTATGCTCTTCAGCCATTGAGTCATTAGCGATGTGATCTGAAGATTGGGAAAGATATCAAGTGTGTTGTTTATATTTCTTACAACTGAAATATGGACAGCGTATTAATCAATGATTCAGACTTGGCACTGTGCTCCTATAAATGACAAGCCTAATTATTTTTTGCATATAGAAATACTGAAGATGCTTTCAGAAGTTATGATGTCCAGGTGGCTTATTTTAAGCTAATATTTTACTTTGTGTGTGCAAGTACGTCCAAGTAATTTGGGAAAGGTAAACAGTGGGTTGTGGAAAATGTTGAAGGCTGGTATGTTTGTATAGTACATCTGCTTTATAAATTACAGATGTAACCAATTATCCAAAATTGAAGACTGCAATTTAGAGGTTTGTGTAATTGTTGTATTTTTGTGCAGCAATCCATCTCTCATCTGTATTCCATATTAATTTGTTCCCATGAACTTCTTTTGCACACTGAATCTACAGCAATAGCTTCATGGTCTGTAGGATTACAACTAGGAAATGGTTGATCACATTATGGGACTTTGATTACATAAAAATGCCGTCACTGACTCTCAAATTATTGAACATTTTTCCTACTTCAAAATGAACTACAACAAGTAACTGAACTTATGAAAAAATTCTGCATCTACAAACTCTGCATTCACATTTTTTTGTGAAATATTCATGTTATCACATGTTAAACAAGAAAAGTAAAATATGGGTGGCACAGTGGCTAATGTTAACACTGCTACCTCACACAACCAGGGACCATGGTTCGATTCCAACTTTGGGTGCCTGTCTGTGTGGAGATGGTACATTCTCCCTGTGTCTGTATGGGCTTCCTCCCACAGTCCACAAACTTGCAGATTAGGTGGATTGTCCATGCTAAATTGTCCCATGGTATCCAAAGATGTGCAGATTAGGTGAGTTAGCCATGGTAAATACAGGGTTACTGGGATGGGTGAAGGACTGGGTCTGGGTGGGATGCTGTTTGTAGGGTCAGTGCAGACTAGATGGGCTGAATGGCCTCTTTCTGCACAGTAGTGATTCCATGCTTAATTGCTATATTTAAAATGTGATCTTCCTATTGAATTTGTATGAGGAAGCTGAGGTTTTCTAAAGTACCTTCTTCCAATGTTAGGAAATGGTGACATATTATAAAGTTTGAAGCTCTCTGTTACATGCAATGTCTAGAATTTAGTGAAATCCCTCAAGTTGGCACGTAAAGGGAATAGAGTATGAAACACAGAAATGAATAGTATTTTGGAAAAGAGCTGAGGAAGTAACAGAAGGTGCTTGATGCAAGTTTGCAATGGTGCCCTTGGCTGGACATTACAACACCAAAATACCTAACACCAACCCTCTTGACACTTCCCATCCTTGACTCCAAAAAAAAGACCGCTCCCACTTTGTCAATTTTTCTCCATGGTTATTTAATGGTTCTTGGGGCATTTTGTTTAGAATGAAGCCTTCTGTCCTCATCTGAAAGAGAAGCTGGTCAATAAAGTGTCCAGCAGCACACTGGTCCCAACTGTGTCACCAGGAGCAGTGGCCATTACAACAGTAACATTCTGACCCCACTTTCTAGTCGGTAATTTACACAATTTCATATGAAAATCTTGCACGTATGAATTTTGCAAGTAAAAAGAATTCTTTAGTTTGTGATTGTCTGGTTTGATGACTAATCAGAGAATTCTACAACTCTAAAGAAGTTATATGTACTTTTAATCAATTATTTTGAGATGTTATTGAAAATCTTGGGAGCAGGTAAAACTGAAACTCAGGCCTCCTAAGCCAAAAGTAGGGATACTACCAATACACTAAGTGCCCTAAACTGTAGAATCCATTAGAACAACAAACACCCCTTTCCAGTGTTAACAGTAAATTAAATAACAGAAGATGGTAACAAACCACTGCAGAAGTTATATCATGATCTGTTTGTGTGACGATGGGTCAGATCATATTGAAAAACAATAGTGCCACTTTATTATTGTTACACAATCCAGCTAACAAGTTAAGAAAGGTGTTAGGAACTACAAATTTTCAGAACTTGGCAGTCAATTTATGCCCTTCCAAACTGTTTACTTCTCAGAAGCAATATGCTTCCCTTAGCTCCTCTGTTATTTTTAAAACCTTACTAAAATTGTGCATTAATTGATATTAAGTACTGCACAATGTCAAGCCTGGTAAGTAAAAGTAAATGTTTTAAAACAACATTGTAATTGCTAAGAAAATGCCAATATGTTCTCTAAATCAGAAAGAGAACAACTTAAACTGTGCAGTCTAAATGCTTAATAAAGTAAATTATTGGAAGAGACCTATATGAGTAAAATCTTAACTTCCTTTCCTTATCTAACTTAACGTTGTTTTTTTCCCCCTTTTTCTCTGAGTCTAACAGTTCTTTGGTTCTTTTGATTTCTCCTGCTGTACATGCTTTGAACCTAATTCACACTTCTTCTCCTTCGTTCCTCTTTCTTTCTCAGCCATCACATCTTTTTCGTTGTAGAGACATACTTTCAGTTACAATCATTCTTTGAGCTGAATGGTACAGAAAAGCTTTGTTACTGGAACATGCCATGAAAACCTCATTTCAATAAGATACTGCCAATACTTTGGAAAGGAGGTAATTGTGTTGAAGATTCAGCATTTTAGCAGTAAATATGGCTGTTGTGACATTATAACCTCTTTTAGTGTCAAATCTATACACAAAGGGACAGAAGCATTGGACCAGAACTTTCTGTTGGCCTCTTAAAAAACAAAATCTCTCTAAGGAAACAAACAATTTATATTTGACTGAACGAAATCACTTTGATCATTAGTTATGATGAGGTGGCGGATGCACTTTAAAATCTGGCTGAATTGAGTTTCTACCTATAAATGTGTCATTTAAACCATGATTAATAAGACTAAGAAATTACAGCAGTTAGGTGATGTTTATTCAGATGTAGCCTGTGGTTTCACCCTTGAACCCACATAGGATGATATTGTTCACTCTCACAACACATTTGGCATAGTTAAAGGAAAACATGATCAAATTTGAAAACTTGATTTTTGAACATCTTCTGGCTTTGATATTTGCTCAACGCAGGATTAGGTTTACAGGAAACATATTGCTGATTTCTGTTGAAGCTGTCAATTAAATATGGTGTTTGCTTGAATATCACCACTGGGAGTCAATGGGAGGATATTAAAAAGACACCGCTAATTTTGGGCAGATGTCCGTGTCAATGCTCTGGTGTTGAGAGAGATTCAGAACCAATTAGCTCTCCAGTGTGTGTAAATATTTTGGGCAATTCTAAATGCCCACTCCCTTGACCTCAGCAAGGCAGGCTGGGAAGTAGAGCTAAAATCATGCGCAAAGTTTGATACTTATTTTCTTGTCATTTCCCTCTTTCCCATTAGCATTGATTCATTGACAGTGATTGATATATCTTACCTCAAAGAGATAGCCATAGTACAGTGCATGTGAACCTGCACAGCAGATGTTGGCCCAACGTGTAACATTTCAACTGCTGTCAATCCAATTCTCCCATAATATCCACCAGTATGCATTTTCAGCATGATTCATTGTGACCAAGAATCTGAGAATCCCTACTGTGTGGAAGCAGGCCATTCAGTCCATCAAGTCCATACCAACTCTCAGCTGAGCATACCACCCAGACCTACCCTCCTACCCTGTCCCTGTAACTCTGCATCTCCTGTGGCCAATCCACCTAATCTGCACATCTTCGAATTGTGGGAGGAAATTAGAGCACTCGGAGCAGACTCAAACAGATATATGGAGAATATGCAAACTTCACATGATCACTTGAGATTGGAATCGAACCTGGGTCCCTTGTACTGTGAGGCAGCAGTGCTGACACATGAGCCACTGATTAGAGCAGCCCTAATCAACACCACCTCACTCAGCAATACTGAGGTCAATTGTGAAACTATAGATGCTGCTCTGATTTCATGCAATTAACACACAGGGAACAGAGGTTGGCTGCATGAACCAATTCCATACAGTGCTGCAATTAGGTCAGCTCAGCTATTGATTACAGCTGTACAAAATGTGAACATGTGGTGTCATGCATGGGCATAAGAGAGTGCAGGACCATTTCATGCTGATGTTATTGCATTTATTATTACAGAGAGATGAGACTCATCAATCTGAGCTGAATTCTCCAAGGGAGACGGTATTAAAAATCACACAAAATCAGGTTTTAGTCCAACAGGTTTATTTGGTAGCTCTAGCTTTCAAAGCACTGCTTCTTCATCAGGTGGTTGTGGAGCAGTGCTTCAAAAGCTAGTGCCTCCAAATAAATCTGTTGGACTATAACCTGGTGTTATGAGATTTTTAACATTGTCCATCCCAGTCCAACACCGGCACCTCCAACCCATGGAGACAAGCATTTTATCTCCTTGAATCATCTAGTTCTCTATTTACCTTAAGTGCTTCAGTTGCACATGGCTGCTAAATTCCAAATGTCCTCTGCCTAACAGTTGATATGTCAGGCAAGTGCCTTTTCAATATCAATAAAATGAAAAATGATTAATCAATTGTGCTCTTATAAATATACAAAATAAAACTATTACATTTTAGAATAAAGGGGTCCTGTATCATATTTCTCTGTTACAAAGCTACAACATTGAATGCATCGCAAAGACTATATCTTAAACAGAACGCAGTAATCTCTGAACATTCTGCATGATCCCATATTTGTACAGAACTCACTGTACAAATAAATTAATGCAGGTTCAAAATACCTGTAAAATCTGACTTTCTGATAGGCTCTCAGATGGGTGACAACACGTATTTCCTAAATATTTAACATAGTATAAAGTTTCAACTAGAAAATAGGTGTGAAAATTTCAGACACAAGTCACTGATGTGATTAGATATACTGGCAAAGGAAGCAATGTTGTGCAGTTTATAATATTGAAGCAACATCATTAATCTGGCAAACATTGGAATGATATTCTTCTTCAAACTGTGTGTAAAACTGGAAGATGGTATAGCACCGGACAAGTCATGGAACAAATTTTCACCACCAACAGTCAGCATCTGCTACACTGATCATGGATCTTCTGACCATTAACAGGAGTTCAAAGTTGCATTTCCTTAAAGTATTTGTAAATAGTTTCCAGGAGTTTGTGAAGGCTTCATTTAATTGTAAAGTCATAGCCATTCAGCACAAAGAGAAGTAATCTGGCCCAATGTTCCTGCCTTGGCTCTGTCAAAGAGCTCTCTAATTAGACCCACTCTCTATTCTTTTCTGGTCACCCTGTAAATGTTTCCTTTTCAGAATTGCTATTGAATTTGATTTCAGGCAGTGCATTCTAGATCATAACCATTCATTGTGTAAAATAAATTCTTGTCATCTCCCCTCTGATTCCCTCACCATTATCACAAAATGTTGTTACCTTTACACTACTTGAATGTAGTTTCCTGTAAAGCTGAGCCTTTTTGGAAATTGTACTGCATTTGGATTTGAGCCATGACTACTTGGAGAAAAAGTATCAAGAACTTGCCATGAGCAGCATAGCAACACCACTACTCATCAGGAGCTGAATCAAAAATTATATGGATTTTATTTGGCAACTTAAAGAACTGACAATCACAAGCTGTGGTTTGAGAATAATAGTCCATTGGTTTACTCCTTGAGCTCCTCAAAGAAATGAAGAATATAATTCAACACAGATCAATCAAACCATTGAACACTACATCCACCTTGTGGACATACATCTGGGTGGCATGGTAGCTCAGTGATTAGCACTGCTGCCACACAGTGCCAGGGACTCGGGTTCGATTCCAGACTCAGGCAACTGTCTATGTAGACTTTGCTCATTCTCCCTGTGTCAGTGTGGGTTTCCTCCAGGTGCTCCGGTTTCCACCCGTAGTCCAAAGATGTGCAGGTCAAGTGGATTGGCCATACTAAATTGCCCGTGGTGTTTAGGGGTGTGTGTCTTAGTAAGGGGTAAATATAGGGTAGAGGAATGGGTCTGGGTGGGTTACTCTTCGGACTTGTTGGGCCAAAGGGCCTGTTTCCACACTGTAGGGATTTGATTTTCTATATTCCATTTTTTCCCTGAGGAAACTTTAGGGCTTGGTGGTTATAAGAGTATGTAATCTTACAGCTGGAGCATCAATACAATTGGCTAGACTGAATTTCAGAATATTGTTGGCAACATGCAGTTCAATTCAATTCCAACTGAGATATACTTGGATCCTGCCTCTTCACTGTTTCCAGTGAATCATGACATAATCAGATAATTGAGATACTATGAAGATGACTTTTATATCCAGAACAGGGTGCTTTACAATGATTGGGTTGTCAAACATTTGAAACCCTAAATTTACTCTGTTCCAACTTCTGCTCAGAAGAATCTCTTGACACTGGCTGCCTGTTATGTTCGGGCTCAAGCCAATGTTCATCAGTTGAGGAAGGGCCAACCTGTGATGAACTGTCTAATTGAGGTTCTTTAGGTTTTGAGTAGATCAAAGATTTCATGGCCATGGACGTTCATGACCAAATAAACTTTCAGAGCAGATTTTTGAAACAAATACTTTTTATGAATGACCTGCCTGCTCATTTCACTAATGAAACCTGGAAGATTGTGTGGTGGGCTAGTTACCTATTATCATAGATTGGAATGCTTCCCATTCAGTTCCAAATATGCAAAGAAGTTGGTACAGTACTGTGGTTCCTGCTGTAGAGACAGCTGAATGTCTCTCAGTGCTTTGTTTGGCATGATCTGCTAATTTATCATGTTAAATCAACTAAGATTTGGCTCCGCCAATGATTCTCCAGGACTCTCAACAACTGGAGTATGACACTGCGGGGAGAGATTGTACATTTATATTGGGAAAGCAGAAACTCTGCTTGTTTGGATTTCTCAGTTGGAAGGTTTAGAGAGTCCACTACCTCGTCACAAGCCTAAGTGACTAACAAAAAATAATTAGCTAAGACTCAGGCAATAATAAATTCAAACTATGCTTATATATTAGTGCTTGCAAATTATTTTGGCCCAAGGGGAGCCAAAAATCACCTTGCACCTCCTCCAGACCAAAATCTGCCATGTCTCAATATCATAATTTCAAGTTTAAAGCCCCAGTAAAATATGCCTCATTAAAATATGCCTAAGTTTGGCTGTTCTTGTTGAGGGTGGAGCTGAGGGCATAAGAGAATTTTGTTTTATTTCCACTCAGTTGAAAACAGCAATTCTTAATTATTCACACATGAGAACTGAAATAAAGATTCCACTGACAGTTTCCTAAGTATCACACTTGCAATTGTCCATTCATTCATTTGTCCATTCATTCAGCAATTTTCCTCAGTATTTGCTATTTATCCACATCCACCATCTCCTCTATCATAACACATTCTTTTTACCATAATTAATCTTTTTTTAGATTTTCGCTGTTATCTAAATCTTGCAATTTGTTTTCTTGTCTTTTGTACGCATTCTTGCATACTAACAAGGCTTTGTGATCAACGATATAGTTGAGTGTAACAATTTAACTTATTAATATCTTCAGAAATAATTTTTATCACTTTGTCACAATACCTGCTAGAAAAGTATTACAGTTGAAGTGGTCAGTGTTGTTTTGGTTTCTTGAAATAGTTTTAAAAGGATAGAGCAATTGACAGAAATATGGGAATATATAAACGTTTCATATAATTTCAGCATGAAGTTTGTATTAATTATCATCAATATTCTAGATTACTATGTTTAAAAGGTGTACAAATTTTAGGGCAGAAATCTTATCAGTAACTCTGCTTAAAGTTTGCTGTAAAAGTGGCAATTTCAATACATTAATTCTCTTAATGATCAAATTTATTTTAATTAAATTATGAATACAATAGACTTTCTTATAAGAAAGATTTCTTATAGATTTTCAAAAATCTACCATTTGCCTTTCTCCCCTTTCTAAAATAAATTTTTATATTTAGAAGGAAGGAAATACTTGAGAAATATATTTTTAAAAAGTATAATCCATATCATATTTGAGAATGAATACAACATATTTTCATTTCCTCAGAAGCAACTGAATAACAATTATTTCCATACTTTTACTTACCAATCAAATACAACACACACAATATTAGGGAGAACTGCTGTCCTTTTGAAATGTTAATCAAATTCCATGTGATAGACATTTTAGTTTAAAAGCTAAATTCTTGTTGTAGATTCTTGTGGATTACACTGTAAATTCAATGCTCAGTATTACACAGTCTGCTTTGGTGTGGTCTCGTTGAGAATGGGCATTATATACTGAATTATTGACAGACCCCTCCCATTCTCTCCACCTCCTTTTAATGACAAATGCATTCAGGAACTGGGACACATAAAGGGGGCCTCCAAATCTGCTGTGCCGTAAGTAAGGGGAAATATTTGTAACTGCTAAGTGGAAAGCTGCAAAAGCAGAAGGAAACAATAGAAAAATAAAGAAACATTAGGTTTTGAAGCCTTTTTCTGTGTTATACATCCCTTCCTGAAGCACATTTTCCTTTGGATTCTGGCTCATTTCCTTTGGGATATGAATAGCACAGTGTGCTTCAATTAAATGTGTGCCTGTTAACCCTTACTCTGCTAAGTTAGTTATAACCTTGAACTCTTGAAACAGCTATGAACAGTGCCTTCATATATTTGGATTTTAGCTATCAAGTTCAACGTCATGGCATTGAACTTTTATGAATTTCTGAATTTGAAAAAAAACTTTTACAAAGGATTTTTCATGATGTATTAGTAATTAACAAATGATGATACTAAGCTGGGTGGCAGGATGAAATGTGAGGAGGATGTTAAGAGATTACAGGGTGACCTGGACAGGTTAGGTGAGTGGTCAGATGCATGGCTGATGCAGTTTAATGTGGATAAATGTATGGTTATCCACTTTGGTGGCAAGAACAGGAAGGCAGATTACTACCTAAATGGAATCAATTTAGGTAAAGGGGCAATACAAAGAGATCTTGGTGTTCTTGTACAACAGTCAATGAAGATAAGCATGCAGGTACAGTAGATAATGAAGAAGGCTAATAGCATGCTGGCCTTCATAACAAGAGGGATTGAGTATAGAAGCAAAGAGGTTCTTCTGCAGCTGTACAGGGCTCTGGTGAGACCAGACCTGGAGCATTGTGTGCAGTTCTGGTCTCCAAAGTTGAGGAAAGACATTCTAGCTATTGAGGGAGTGCAGCGTAGGTTCACGAGGTCAATTCCTGGAATGGTGGGACTACCTTACGCTGAAAGACTGGAGCAACTGGGCTTGTATACCCTTGTGTTTAGAAGACTGAGAGGGGATCTGATTGAGACATATAAGATTATTAAAGGATTGGACACTATGGAGGCAGGAATCTTGTTTCCGCTGATGGGTGAGTGCCGAACCAGAGGACACAGCTTAAAAACACTGGGTAGACCATTTAGGACAGAGATGAGGAGAAACTTCTTCACCCAGAGAGTGGTGGCTGTGTGGAATGCTCTTCCCCAGAGGGCAGTGGAGGCCCAGTCTCTTGATTCATTTAAGAAAGAGTTGGATAGAGCTCTCAAGGATAGTGGAATCAAGGGTTATGGAGATAAGACAGGAACAGGATACTGATTAAGGATGATCAGCCATGATAATATTGAATGGTGGTGCAGGCCCAAAGGGCAGAATGGCCTACTCCTGCACCTATTGTCTATTTTCTATTGTCTATTGTCAGAAAGTCCCTTGTGCCTGTACCATCTTTAGAAACACATTATGCACTTGACCAAGCATTGTCAGTCCAGAAATGCCCTACAAGTTCCTGACATTTAGCCTTGAATAAGGCAGGCAAGGAGAAATTGGCACCCCAGCTTGTGAGCAGGGACTTGGAGGTCCTGCTGGCCAGATGTTGTAGATGCTTTCCCCAGGACCATTTGTGGAGGCCACAATATCCGACTATGCCTGATGAAGGGCTTTTGCCTGAAACATCGATTTTCCTGCTTTTCGGATTCTGCCTGACCTGCTGTGCTTTTCCAGCACCATTCTAATATTGTCTGGAGGAATGCCTGGCACTTTAGGAATGTCAGAGACTTTCTCTGTTCCATCAGCTTAAGTATCACTGTCTTCTCTCTGATACCTCATTCTATCTCTGCTACTGTAGCCACCTCCCACCGAGGCTCATGTCCAACCAAACTCGCTATTCCCTGCAACATCTTCCCTCATTCGCTGTCACCCATCCAACCCGTGAAACCATTTATCCTGCATGCCTTCTGCCATGCCTTCTCACCAGCCCAGGACACCCTCCCACAGCTGCACCAAGAGTAACAGTCTTGCCACCCACTTTCATCTCCCTTAATACTTGCCTGTCTCTTAAACCAGGAAGGAAACAGCCTGCCAATTGGGTAGAAAGACTGAAGATGGTCGGTAAGCATACATTACATTCAGCTCTTCAATTCTTAGGTGGAGAGCAACCTGACTCTGACTGCCCAGTGGGACTGGCTGCTCTGGTTTCAGAGGCTGCCCTTGATTCAGAGGCTGACTGTATTGGGAACCTTCTGACCTATCAAGGATATCCACCTTGACTTGTCTGAGACCTGTTGACAACCACGACAAGCCTCCTTGTTTTGTGCCTGTGCTGAATCACATGGCAGGATAGAAGTAATATGAGCCTGGGTTCTCGGGCTGAGGGGGCAAAGTGCAAAAAGGCAAGGCAAGGTAATGCAAGGCAGGGATGATGTGAGCATTGAGGTAGGCTTAGAGTGAGCAACCAATCTGACAATGAATGAAGAGTCTGGAGATGCAGCCTGGTCCAATCCATGAGCTGGGTGTGTGTCCCTGACTGCAGTGTCCTTGCAGCATCATTAGAATAGTAGTTGCCTGTGCAAGATTGAAGTAGAGAAGTGTACAGTAAATGGATCAAAGATATGTTATGAGGGTTGTCAAAGGCTGCCATATGTTGGATGCCAATGTTCGTGAACATGGAGTGCATGCAACATATCCCAAGATTTGAGTGCTTGGTGTAGAACATGGAGGTTCAGAGAAAGCAGAAAGCTGATTATCAGATACTTGCTGTGACTTCCATGTTGAAAAATGATCAATGTCTAGCCTGTTCAACACAATTGATAAGAAAGAAAGTGGACATTAATAAGTTGATTTGTGGTATTACTAGCAGGCTTAACAAGCAGTAATCCTCTTTAATTGGCAACTATCTGCTATCGAGTGTAAAACTCACATTGCTGTTCACTGGTTGCATACAATATGCAGCAAGATCCCAATGTCTGGATAAGCCTCACCAGAATTCTCCTGCAATTCTAACACCAACCTCATTATTTCGCTCAGGCCCTCACCCTCTATGATCACACCCTCTGTTTCAGTGATGTTGATTTTAGGATAAATGTTGGTTTGGATAGGACTGTTATTTTTTAATAACAAAAAATCAGTTTTGTCCACCAGAGAGCATGGATAGGACCTTGATCTTATTCAAAGCAACTCCAACTTCTGCACTTCTCCAGTATTACACTTGAATTTTCAGCTCAGTTTCTGTTTGTAAATCCCAGGAGTGCAGGTTGAACCCACAATCTTCTGACCAAAGTCTCATGCTGGTTTTGAGTATAATTATAAACTCTTGTCACAAGATGTATTCCTTATTAGCTAGTGGTTTCTTTATCTCCACCTCACAAAATACACAACTTCAAAATTGTATCTGAAGACATTTAAACAAATACACTTGGTGACTCTATCAGCCCAGTTGTATATAACATTAATGACAAGCTTCAGCCCCTGCAATTTATCCTCACCCTGCTCCCATTCATCTGAAGAGCAGGGAAATCATGAGCTGCAGGGAATAAAGGTGAAACCACTTCCCAGAAAATAATTCCAAACATGTCATCCATACATGAAGACTATCATTACAAATAACACTAGTGATGAAGCAGTCCAATTAATGTGCCAAATACTCCAACACTTCCAAATGAAATGGAACTGAATATAATAAGAGTTGTCATGTTATCTAAAGTGTTTGCAGTATTGCTATATTAGTGTTGAAGTAATACATTAACTGTAGCTTGTTCATTATGACGACAGAAGAATGGTTTATTCACAGACAATTTAAAGTGACCACAATGCTCATGGATACCTCAATCAATGTTAAATAGTAATATCAAAATATTTCATAATTAAAAAGAAAATGCAATTAAATCTCATTGTCTGTCTGCTGCAGTGTGCATGAAGAAAGTATTACCACAGTCCTATTACATTGGGTGCTGTGAGATTTTAACCCAGCCTTCAGAAGGAACAGTATGTGCCAAGATGGTGTTAGAGTATATGGGTTTGAAAGATGTTATTGAAGAAACATTGATGAGTTGCTGCAATGCATCTTATAGCTGATACATACCACTGCCAATGTGCAGTGATGTTGGAAAAGGTGAGTGCGGTGAAGGGTATTACTGATGTGATCTGCATTGTATTGCATGTTGTCAACATTGAAGAGTGTAGTTAAAATTATGCTCCTCCAAGAAAGCAGAGAGTATTCTGTCACATTTGTGTCTTATGCCTTGTCAGCGGTGAAAACTCTTGGAGAATCAGGAGGTGAATTACCTACTGCAGAATGTCAGCGTCTGACCTGCTGTAGCCTCAGTATTTATGGTGTTGGTCTTATTCAGTTTCTTGTTAATGTTAATCTCCATAATCCTAATGATGGTCAAGGGGAGATGGTTATCACCAGGCAGTTTCCGTGTCTATGTTTGATCTAATGCAATGAAACTTCATGGGGCCTGGATTCAATAATGAAGTACTTTGAGACATTTGCTTCCAATTATGTACCACTGGCACAAATTCTAAATAAACCCTGTTCCTTTGGGCCTGTCCTGCTTTCAAAATTGTGAAATGTGGGACCTTGGGGTTGACTGATGTGATTCTGTAACTATAGCTTGACTAGCCTATGGGACTAATCCCTCAATTTTAGTAGAAGTCCTCAAATGAGAAGGAATTTGTAGAATTGATGGAACAAGGTCTGCCTTTTTCATGGCCAAATCTGATGCCTCAGTCAATGCTGGGTTATCCGTCCATTTTATTTCTTAGTCTACTTTTTGCAGTGGCTTGAATGGTTGGCTCAGCCATTTCAGAGGCTAGTTAAGAGTTCACCTCCATTGTGTATCTGGAATCATATATAGTACAGGCTAGGTATGGGCTGATTTCCTTGTCCACAAAATATTAGTGATGCAATTGTGTTTTTAATAACAGTCCAATAGTTTGCTTTACCATTCCAGATTTATGACTGCTACGACACGAGTAAACCTCTCTGCTAATTTGAAAACCGAAGCTCACCTCGCGCCCTAATCTGTTACATTTTGAGAGGCAAAGAACCATGCCAGAGGTCACCATTTAAAGTAAAAATTAACCATTTAATTCTTTACATCCAACAGAGAATACTAAAACCAATAACTATTTACAACTCCTTTCTCTTAAACCTATCCTTTTCCTCCCACTCTACAATACTGGTCTGATAAATTCCCTCTTGAATGTACAGCAAAAGCAATTTCAAACCCAGGTATAGTCTTCGGATGTCGAACTTTCTCTATAGATTCCTCTAGGTCAACTTTGGTGTTCTGCTGAACAAATTTCTTATAGACAGATACCTTTCAGAAAGCTACATGGCTAGCAGTCTGTTTGTGGCACTTGTTGTTGTTCCTCCCCTAACTGTTCAAAATGTCCAATTTTATACTCTAAAACATCAGATCATTTCACTGGTTTGATATCATCCCAAATAGTAAAATTCAAATTCGATTGGAGTTTGGTATCTGGGGCATTATTTAAACTGATCGGCCAAATTTGAATTGGTTTTGTACCATGGAATCTCAGCTGCACTATCGGTTTCACAGTCAAATGTTACATTTTAAATTCTTCAGCACTCGCAGTCAGTCCTTGCTAGCTTTTCAACTCTGTTAAAAGTACAGTACACACCTATCCTTCATAACGTTACATTGATTGAATTCAAATTCACAAACTGCCGAAGTAGTATTTGAACTCACAGCTCTGGATTATTTGTCTAGATTTTAGAATCATTGGACGAGTAACATGATCAATATTACTCTCCTGGAATGCTTTTGTCTCTTCATTTTATATCTGACTTCTTTAGAGGAATAGGCTAATTCTTAGCCTTATAGTAAAGAGGAATAATATTCTGTGATAATATTACATTTGTTCTTTGCTTTTTCTAGAGCATTAATTGCAATAAGCCATGTCATTTTTTAAATGATATTTTCAAAAAAATCACAGCATATATAAATGAACTGTTGTGAATGTACGGAGGAATATTTGAAAGATTAAAGATTAGCAAAATAATTATTCTTTCTACTCATTTAATAATATTTACAAAGGTATTGGAATGAAAAAACATCTCAAATGTTTTGCAAGTTATTTGAGATTTTTCTTTAAACAATTCACAGCAGTCTATTCTGAGTGCATTTGACAGTCTCCACATGTGGTTCTGTCCACATTTTAACTGACCATTCTCTATAATCTCAGGAACATTTTTGGAAGCATTAAGGAAGAAAATTATTAGATCAAATTTTTGTGTCCAAAATCTGAATGAGATTGGCTTATGGCTTTCCTCTCAAATCTTACTGACTTCCTATGAATGGCAGACACCTTCTCATTGGCCCTGAAGGTGTGCAATGCCTTCCCTTAAATCAAATTATGATTCCCTGTCAATTCCTCATTCACAATCATAGCTGCGGGATTGCATGGTGTTAGGGGAAGTGATGCCTAGTGCTATTATTGATAAACTATTAATCCAAAGACCCACGAGATGTTCTGGAGGCCTGGGTTTGAATCCTGCCATGGCAGATGGTGGAGTTTGAATTCAGTAAAACCTGGAACTAGGAATCTAATAGTGACCATGAAACAATTGGTAGAAAAACCCATCGGGTTCACTAATGTCCTTGAGGGAAGGAAACTGCAGTCCATACCTGGTCTGGCTTACATGTGACTCCAGACCCACAACAACGTGGTTGACACTTAACTTCCAAATGGGCAATTAGGGATGGATAATAACTGCTGGTTTGGCCAGTGCACCAGATCCCGTGAATGAACTTTAAAAAGCACAATAGGCTGGGCAAAACAGTGGTGGGAGAGCACAGTGATTAATTGACTATTCCGCGAAGTCTCAGTTTTTTTTGGTAAAGTTGGTTGTTTTATGATGGTGTTCATTTTAACATTATAATTGAAAGTTCACTGTAATACGCATTGACAGAGAAATGTTCTTGCATTAAAATCATCTCAGTGCTATAAGTGCACATACACCACATGGATTACAGTGGGTAAAAAGGGCAATAAATAAATTGCCAGTAATACTTACATCCCACAAACAAATTAATTGAGAATCTGCCTTTGCAGTTAGGGCATTTTGGTTGGTATTCAACGGACCCCATGACAGACGAGGTTATTACACATGGTTTGGCTGGAAAGGAGATATGTTGCTGCTTCCTTCCTTCCTCATGCTCCTGTTTCTCACATGATCATCAGGAAGTAGAGGATACAGCAAGTTGCATTGAATCAGATTTCTGCCCTCCCTGTACTATGCTGAGGACTGCAGAGTTCATCAAGCATAGTCCAGGAGCAGAAATGTTCTCTGGCATCTGAATAACTTGTTCTAGTGCCAGGGTTCAATTCCAGCCTCTGGTGGCAGTCTGTGTGGAGTTTGCACATTCTCTGTGTCTGCATGCGTTTCCTCCGGGTGGTCCGATTTCCTCGCACAGTCCAAAGATGTGTAGGTTAGATGGATTCACCAAGCTAAGTTGCCCATTGAGATATGTAGGTAGGTGAACTGGCTATGCTGACTTGCCTACAGTGTGTAGGTATATACAGATAGGGTGGATTAGGCATGGGAAATGTAGGGTTACAGTAATGGGGTGGGTGTGGGTGGGATGTTCTTTGGCGGGTTGGTGTGGACTCGTTGGGCTGAATGGCCTGCTACAATGCTATAGGGATTCTATGATTCTATGACTTGTCTGGTAGCATGGCTCTTATTATATAAATGCTGCCAAATGTGGGTTGCATCTGGAGCAGAGTCATGGGCCAGGTATCAAGTGACTAAGCCCTTCACCAGTAGCCACCCCCTGGTTTGGTCAGACATTAAAGGAAAAGGAGCGTAGATTGACTACTGCCAGAATAGAGGACATTTTGCATTATGATTTGTTGAGCTTGGTCATCCACATCCATTCATTTCAGGTACCTATCAGTATTTAATTTAAGTAGACACAAAAGGATAAGTAGGTAGTCAACGGCATCCATTGTGAGATAGCCCACCTTCCGTGATTCTCTCCAGATAGAACCACTGAACCCTAGCTGTCCTGAAGGGCATCTTCCCATTCCTAAATGCAGCAATAAATTATTTGGAGATGCCAGTGTTGGACTGGGGTGTACAAAGTTAAAAATCACACAACACCAGGTTATAGTCCAACAGGTTTAATTGGAAGCACGAGATTTTGGCGCGCCGCTCCTTCATCAGGTGGTTGTGGTGGACACAATTGGACAACACAGAATTTATAGCAAACGTTGACAGTGTGATCTAACTGAAATTATACATTGAAAAATATCTTGATTGTTTGTTTAGCCTTTCATCTGTTAGAGTACTATGATAGTTTCACTTCTTTCATATGTAAATCACAAAACTGTTTTTTAAAAGGTACATTCTCAGGTTAACTGTAACAATTGGTGTCAGCCAAATAATATGTTGAAGGTGTTAGCCCCCTGTGTTCCCTGTCTGTGCCATAATGTTTAGACTGATTCTAATCTAAAAAGTGAGTTAACAGTCTTACATGGATTCATGCAGTTTTTGAGCAAAGTACAATTTAACTCTGCAAGGAAAAATTCACCCCACAAACGTATATGTATATGTGTGCATGTGGGTTTTTGTGCGTGCGTGTGTGTGTGTCTGTCTGTCTGAGATGGGGGGTTGTGAGTGTGAGAGAGAGTGTATATGTGTGTGTGAGTGAAAAGTGGTCTAAGTCTGTGAGAGGATGCATGTGTGAGTGTGGGAGTGTGTGTGTCTGTGTATGAGTGTCTGTGTATATGTGTGTCTGCGTGTATGTGTCTGTATAGGAGTGCCTGTGTGTGCGTATAGTGCAATAGTGGAAACCTGTAGTGTAACATGAACCCAAGGTCCCAGTTGAAGCCCTCCCTATGGGTACGGAACTTAGCTATCAGCCTCTGTTCAGCCACTTTTCGCTGCTGCCTGTCCCGAAGTCCGAGGTCGAATGTCCTGGACTGCTGAAGTGTTCCCCAACTGAGAGGGGACACTCCTGTCTGTTGATTGTTGTGTGGTGCCCATTCATCCGTTGCCATACCCTTTGCTCGGTTTCCCCAATGTACCATGCCTCAGGGCATCCTTGCCTGCAATGTATAAGATAGACAAATTGGCTGAGTCACATGAGTACCTGCCAGGTACATGTTGAGAAGCGTCCCCACGTGCAATGGTGGCTCCATGTCCACACTCTGACACGTCTTGCAGCGCCTACCATGACAGGGTTGTATGGAGTTGTCCTGAAAGCCAGGCAGCTTGCTACAAACAATGATCTGTTTGTGGTTTGATAGTTGTTTAAAGGCGAGCAGTGGAGGTGTGGGGAAGGTCTTGGTGAGGTGCTCATCCTCATTGATAATGTGTTGCAGGTCATGAAGAACATGGCGTAATTTTTCAGCTCCTGGGAAGTACTGAACAACGAAGGGTACCCTGTCGGTTGGAGCACGTGTCTGTCTCCTGAGGAGGTCATTACGGTTCCTTACTGTGGCAGTCGGAACTGACGGTCGATGAGTTGAGCATTGTACCCCGTTCTTATCAGGGCATCCCTGAGTACTTCCAAGTGCCCATCACGTTCCTCCTCATCTGAACAGATCCGGTGTATGCATAGGGCTTGTCTATAGGGGATGGCTGTTTTAACATGTTTTGAGTGGAAGCTGGAGAAGTGTAGCATTGTGATGTTGTCTGTGGGCTTGTGGTGCTGAGGTGTCCACTCTTGGTGGAGATGCATGTGTCCAAGAATGAGACAGATAGTCGACAGATAGTCTGTGGTGAGTTTGATGGTGGGATGAAACTTGTTGATATCACTGTGTAGTTTTATCAGTGACTCCTCGCCATGGGTCCAGAGGAAGAAAATGTCATCAATGTACCTGGTGTATAATATAGGTTATACACCTATATTATACACAGACAGGGAGCACGGGGCTAACACCTTCAACATATTATCTGGCTGACACCAATTGTTACAGTTAACCTGAGAATGTAACTTTTAAAAAAAGGTTTTGTGATTTACACATGAAAGAAGTGAAACTATCATGGTATTTGAACAGATGAAAGACTCAACAAACAATAAAGGTATTTTTCAATGTATAATTTCAGTTACACACACTGTAAACTTATGCTATAAATTCTGTGTTGTCCAATTGTGTCCAAAGCTAGTGCTTCCAATTAAACCAGTTGGACTATAACCTGGTGTTGTGTGATTTTTAACTTTGTAGCAATGACTAAGAGATAGTAAATAGGTTGCTGACTCTCAGCTGGATGAATCCCAATGTATAGGGCCATGATCACTTTGTGGCACAAAAGTGGCAGAGTTCTGTGTGTGCCTTCCATGTACAGTGGAGGCAATACATATACATTGTTCCTGGCTTACCTGGAGGTAAGAGATTGCTCCTGGAAGATCCTGGTTTGATAAGATCTCTTGCTGAGAGCATTCCTCCTCCTCCTTCTATGAGCAGTTTGTCTGTTGATTCTGCACCATCACTTTTTCATGCTGTGGTCAAAAAGGAATTATAACAACAATACCCATGGCTTGAAGCAAAAGATCTGTTTGGAACTCCAATCAAATTGCCAGCATTCTCTTGGAACTGAGGCCATCCCAGGCACTTAATGCTAAGGAACCATTGAAAATGACAAACAATAAAGAATGGACAAAGGTAAGTGTGTCACCACATCAGGGCCAGCTAGAAGGCTGGGATAGGCAGGCAGAGGGGTGGGTAGGAAATACATTGGGGGTGTGCCTCTGATGGGCAGAAGCAGTCTGAAAAGGAGGTAGCTACCCTTTCTCAGCTCTCTGTGGGCAAGTCATACACGTGGTGCCAAACTCCCCCATTGTAGGTAAAATATCAATGGTATTAAGTGGCCAGAGCCTAAACTGGTCCATGGGTGAGTGCTCATTTAATAGTCACTACTACTGCTGATAAAACTGTAGTGTGGCAGGTGGGAGGCAGGTAAGTAGTGGACAGGCACCATTGGATTGATGCCCGAGTTTATAGATCCTTCCTACCTCCCATTCTCCTTCTGTGGGGTGAGGGGTCCAGCTAACATTAATGTTCTCAACAAGATTATGTTCATTATGTGCTGAACCAGAAGTACATGTGTGGGATAGACATCAATTTGGAACCTGCAGTACTGAAACTATGGATACCACAGAGCCCAGTCTCCAGGAGTGGTCTCACCAAACTCTGTGGTAAGGCTTCCTTAATTTTGAACTCCAATCCATTTGCATTAAAAGTTAACACGCCTTTTTTTCCCTTTGCTTGCTGCTCTTTCATACTAATTTATATACCATATTAGGAATTGTTACGCATTATATACTTGGTCCACACGGTGATCGCTGGTGCATGTGCAATGTTTCTTGATGCCTTTCCAGTCAACATAAACTTTTGCCTAATACCTGAGTAATTACCTTAACTTGGAGACGGTGTTATGGCCAAATGGAAGGGATAGAATGACTCTGCTGTTTTACCCCTCCAATTTTGACTGCAACAGGTATTTTTAAAAATATGCTTGTGCATTCAGTGAGCATTTAACTTATTCAGACTGTAAAAGACACATGGATATCGTTACTTAAATTTTTTAAGTAATGAAATAGTCTTTATTGTGCTTAACTCCTGATCTAATTAAATATAACTAAAATGTTCCAACTCTTATAAATACATGTGTTCAAGGTTTCAGACACACCTCTACAATTAAGTTACAAAGTGGGGGATTGATTAATTAGTCTTAAAGTTCAGTAAAAGCCAGTTGTATAAGAATCATGCCGGACTGAAGGTTTGGATAGTTTTCAGAATGGGCCTGATAATCTTTCTGGATTCTGCATCAAGATGATTTAAAGATGTCGAAGGACAATTTATCCTTTCTTCTAAAGACAGCAGATGCTTGATTCATTTTAAAATGCTGCCTGTGGTGTGTGGATTGTCAAACAACTGGCAGGACTCAAGCTTGCACGATGAATGGAAAGAGAGAGCGAGAGAGAGAACCTAGCTCGGCGAACAGAACCACAACAACAAACACCCGAGCTACAAATCTTCGCACAAATTTTGAGAAACTAGTTCTCCCACACCATTCTTTATCTACGCGGTCTGAAGAAAATTAATTTCTTAAAACCTAAAATAGGTGAGTGAGTTGGCTCATCACATGATCCTTTCTCATCAACAGACCAGCTGCCTTGTCATCCCAAGTTGACTCCATTTCCAAGGTTTAGAGATTATGGCTAATTGAGTTCTTTCTCAGCCAGGTTCCATTGTTTAAAGTGGTTGAGTCAAGTGGCATGTTCCACATATAGTTGAATACTCAGGTTGCCTGAATATTTTGTGGAGAGGTCAGGAAAGGGGCTTCTTATATTCTGCTAAGGTATTTGCCTCCAATAACTTCTTCTAGGGAGACTAACTCTTTCACAATGACTTTGTAATTTGCAGGCTACAGCTCTGAAAATTCAGCCTTCTTAGAAGCTGCTGTCTTAACTGAAATGCTCTCAAATAGTCTATTAAAACTCAACTGCTCGTTTAAAGAGCATTTTGGGCAGAATCTTATAATGGGATTTGTGGCAGAGTCAAATGAGAAGTTTGGTGAGTAGCCAATTAAAGAAGATTACTGCTAGTTAAATGGCTTATTAAAGTCACAATTCATGTCATTAATATTTAGATTCCTTCTTTACCAACATGCCAAACCATCTAGATGTCTTAGATTTCAATACTGTGTCACAAATTGCATCAGCAATTATCATTGTGAAGCTGCTGTAATGACATTGAGTGCATAGGGACATGTACGCAACTCACTCACTCTCATAGTGCTCATTCATTCCACACTGACCAGGATCCATATCACAACATCCATGTCTTGTCTTGGTTTTTTTTGTACTTTGCCTCCTCAGATGGCTTATATTACTTCTGTCCCACTTAGCACAGGCACAAAGCCAGGAAGCTTGTCATGTTGTCAGCAATTACAGAGTCATAGAATCCCTGCAACTTGAAGCAGCCCATTGAGTCTACACTGACACTCTGAGGGGCACCCACCCAGACTTACCACCTATCCTATCTCTGAGTGAGTACAGAAAGATCTGGCAAATTGAGACCAATGTGGGGAAGTGTGAAAATGGCAGAAAGAATGAAAATGAAGCATATTATTCAAATGGTGAGAGGCTGCAGAACTCTGAGATGCAGAGAGATCTGGTGTCCTAGTACTCAAATCACAGAAGATTAGCATGCAAGTACAACAAGTAATCAGGAAAGCTATTGAATCTTATGGCTTATTGAGAGGGGATTTGAATACATGAGTAAGGAAGTTGTGTTCCTGTTATACAGGGCAATGGTAAGACCGTATCTGGAGGACTATGAATAGTAATGATCACCAAACTTAACGGAGAATATTAATGCTTTGGAAGCAGTTCAGAGAAAATTTATCAGACCTGGAATTACCTTAGGATGAAAAGCTAGACAGGCTAGGCCTAGCTCCTCTGGTGTTTAGAGCAGACAGAGGTGACTTAATTGAAACATATAAAATCCTGAGGGGACTTAACCAGGTAAATAGTGAAAGGATGTTTCCTCTGCTGGAAGAATCTGAAATTAGGGATCAAATTCTGAAAATAAGGGAGTGTCCATTTAAAACAGAGATGGGGCAGCATTGTTTTTTTCTCTCAGATAGTTGTGAGTCTTTGGAATTCCCTTCCTTAGGCCACAGCGGATGCAGAATCTTTACTTTTTTTTTTACAACAGAGTTAGATAGATTCTTGATGGCCATAGGGATGAAAGATGATCAGAAATATGCAGGAATGTAAAGTGGAGGTTAAAATCAGATCAGCCGTGATCTTATCGAATGTCAGAGCATGCTCAAAGGGCCGTGTGACATGCTCTTGCTCCTTGTTCATATATTTGAATTTCCTGAATTACCAGAAGATTGTTTTCCAGAGGGAATGATTAATTAATCATAACTAAACTCAGAATTGCTTAAATGCTGCACAGATGTATAAGCGGGTGACTTGAATTTTATTGTTTGCGTGTGCCAAATCCATTTATTTGTTTTAATGCAGCAGCAGCTTACTGAAAACATGCAAGAAGTTCTCACTTTTAGTTTGGCATAAGTAAGCAGTGGACCAGGGGTTTAGATTAGATTTCCTACAGTATGGAAACAGGCCTTTCGGCTGAACAAGTCCACACTGACCCTCTGAAGAATAACCCATCCAGATTCATTCCCCTACATTTACTCCTGACTGATGCGCCTAACACTATTGGCAATTTAGCATGGCCAGTTCACCTAACCTGCTCATCGTTGGACTGTGGGAAGAAACTGGAGCACCTGGAGGAAATCCACACAGACACAGGGAGAATGTGCAAACTCCACACAGACAGGCAAGAATCAAACCCAGGCCCCTGGCACTGTGAGGCAGCAGTGTAACCACTGAGCCACCATGCCACTGCCTCTAGTGTATCATATAGAGCAAAAATCCAGAAGCGTATTTTGATGTTTACATACCTATTTTAACTCAATAGGAGCAGATGCAAATTTCTAGGCCATATTTTCCTTTGCAGCAGCTGTGGATCATTTGGTAGCATGCCCACCTGGCAGCCAGATGACTGGGGCTTCTGAAATCACTTCAGAGCCTTAAACAAAGAATCAAATCTCACTTTCAAGCACTGGATTGTCAGCAGCATTTCCTCTAATTTTCATCCTGGCTGTACACATCTCTGAGGCCCGTGTATGGCAGCAACTTCTGGAACCGAAAGTCAAAACCATGATTAGTGTGCCAGTGGCAATCTCTGTGGATGGAACACTGGCGTGTCTGCCCAGATGCAACCATGCAGCTTAGAAGGAATGTTTGTTGTCAATGGTGCCTGTTTGGATGAGACTTTAAAGTAAGGCCTGGTCTGCCCTCTCAGCAGGCCATAAAAGATCCCATGGAGCAATTTTGTGAAAGGGTTGGGCATCTATAACTGGTGTCCTGGATCATGAAATTATAAGAAGTAGAGCAGGAGTGGGCCATTCGGTCCATCAAGCATATTCCGCCATTCACTAAAGTCATGATTGATCTGTTTGTGGCTTTAACTCAATTTTTCTTCCTGATCCCGTGAATGCTTGATGTTGCTTTGGATCGAAAATCTGTCTAGCTCAGCCTTGAAGACATTAAATGACTGAACCTCCACTGCTTTGTGTGGAAGAGAATACTAGGTCAAAACAATGACTGCAGATGCTGGAAACCAGAGTCTAGATTAGAGTGGTGCTGGAAAAGCACAGCAGTTCAGGCAGCATCCGAGGAGCAGTACAATCGACATTTCGGGCAAAAGCCCTTCATCAGGACTCTTCAGGCTCTCTGCCTGTAGTCCTGATGAAGGGCTTTTTCCCGAAATGTCGATTTTCCTGCTCCTCAGATGCTGCCTGAACTGCTGTGCTTTTCCAGCACCACTCTAATCTGGAAGAGAATACTGAAGAATAAAAGCCTTCTGAGAGAACAGATTATTCCTCATCTTCATTTTTCAATGGGCTACCCTTCATTTTTAAACTGCACCTTCTAACTCCAGATCCTCTGACACGGGAAATATCTTCTCAGAATCTACACTGTCAAGACACCTCTGAACCTCAACTAAAAACAGAACGTGGTGGAGAAACTCAGCAAATCTGGCAGCATCTGTAGAGAATGAAACCGAACTTCCCTCAGAATCTAAAATGCTTCATTGAAATCACCTCTCTGCCTTCTAAGCTCTAATAAGGAAAACACAACCTGCTGAACCCATTCTCATAAGACACAGGGATCAGAATACTGAAGCTTCTTTGAACCTGGCCAATAGTTGTTGCTTAATTAAAATTACAAGAAGAGATTATCTGCATGTTATCACATTGCTGTTTGTGGGAGCTTACTGTTGACAAATTGGTACCACATATCCTAGAATAGTGACTAACCTTCAAAGGTACATCTTTGATTACAATGCACTCTGGGTTGTCCTTTGATTATGGAAGACATTATTTAAGTACAAGTCTTTCTTTCTAACAGATAGGAAATCTATTTGATGAGTCTATCAAACAAATGTGTGTTTCTCCACACACTTCATTTATTTCTGCCTTTCTCATTACTGAATCTGGCAGTTTGAGAGCTGATTTAACACGGGTAAAGATGCAGACAGTGACTTGCACGTATTTCTGCTTCAACAGTGCATATTAATTCATGTGCTACTCCTTCGTTCCTCTGGTAATGTCACCAGTGTTCATTGTGTAAATGATATAAATTATTTAAATGTCAAGGCAGTTGCTCAAATTATGCTAATTGGGTAAAAAAAAATTTTCAAAAGGGTAATAATGACAGTGCCTTTCAGTTATGTCAGAATGAACAACTCTTTGTTACAAAGGACTGGAACCTGGTATGATAAAACTGTTCTTGAACTGACAATTAAATTAAAGTTTTACACCTGAATAAATCACATCTGAAGTCAAAACAACTTTGTATAAAGGTTTGGTTCCCACTTTTTAAAACTTGTCCCTTTCTATAAATATGTACTTTGTTGGAAATTCTCGGCAAATGGTCTACTCTGCTGATGGGAATCCATTTATTTGTAAAATCAAACACTTATGTGTAACTTTTAATAAATATCAGGTAAGTAAAAAAAAAACCAGAACCACTATTAGGCGGTAGTGTGAAAAACAGGTAAATCACATCTGAAGAAGGGTTGGATTTCAGCACAGCTGAGCTATATTTTACCAGCAGAGACATGTCTAGAGAGATTGATTCCAGTGCACAACCTAAACTTAGTAGCCTTAATAATTATTGACATATGCAGCAGGAAATTGGTGCCTCAGTACAGGTTAAAGAAATAGATTTGATGGCAGGTCTCACAGGATTTGATAGAATGGAATTAACCTTGCCATCTCTGAAGTTGTGGTTCTTTATTCATTTTTTAAAAAATCATCATTATCTCTACTTGTTTCTGGCACCACAATCTGACTGGCAATTTCAGTGTGGGAATATTGCTTTCAAACGTGGGTCTACCATCAGTACTCTAATGTCAGGTTTGCCATAGTTTCTGCACAGAGGTTTGGGAACAGGCTGTCTGGTAATTCCTGTTGTGGCAACTACATGCCTGTCATGATGCTGCCCCAATCGTATGGAGCAGCATAACCCATGACTGCATCGCCAAATACTAGACTAATGCCATTTACAAGTTCGCTGATGACACCACCATAGTCGATCGAATCTCAGATGGCGACGAAGCAGACGACTGACGGAAGGTGGAAGACCTGGAAAAATGCTGTACGGAGAACAGCCTAGCTCTCAATACCAGCAAAACCAATGATGTTACTCATGCCCCCCTACACATTAACAGCACAGAGGTGGAATGCATGGAGAGTGTCAAGTTCCTAGGAGTGGTCATCAATTACAAGCTTTCCTGGACTCTTCATGTGGACGCACTGGTTACAAAGGCCCAACAACGTCTCTTCTTCCTCAGACAGCTGAGGAAATTTGGCATGATGGCGAATACCCTTACCAAATTTTATAGGTGCGCCATCGAGAGCATTCTGTCTGGATGTATCACTACCTGGTATGGCAACTGTACCATTCAAGATCGGAGACGGTTACAGAGAGTGGTGAACTCGGCCCAGACAATCACAAAGGCTAATCTCCCATCTATAGAATCCATCTACCAGGCCGGCTATCAAGAAAAGGCTGCCAGCATTCTCAAAGATCCATCCCACCCTGGGAATGCTTTTCTACAACCTCGACTATCGGGGAGAAGGTACAGAAGCCTGAACACATGCACCAGCCGGTTTTGAAGCAGTTTCTACCCTACTATTTTTGGAATACTAAATGGACTCACAAACTCTTAGCATTCGCCTGTGCCTGTGTTTTGGTTTTTGCTGCTGTTTGCCTATTATTTACTTATCGATGCTACTTAACTCTGTGATCTGCCTGTATCGCTCACAAGACAAAGCTTTTCAATGTGCCTTGGTACACGTGACAATAAATTCAATTCAATTCAATTCAATTCAATTCAATTATCGGTCACTTTCTAAGAAGTCACTGACCCTCTTAGTCCTATCCCTCCCTCTGATGACTAGCTCTATTCTGCTGCAGCTCATCTTGTACAGCAGCAGTGTCTCAGTCTGGTGTTTTACTGGAAATGGTACCTGCTGAAGCATCATGATCATCATGCCTCCCTGATAACCTGAAAGGCTTGCGAGACACTGAGGTGCATCGTGTGATGCACTGGCAACCAGCATTGTTATAGCCACAGAAGGCTGTTTTTGCACACACTGACAGGGACCCAGCTCATGGAATGGTCCAAGCTGCATGTGGGTTTCTGTGTGGGTTTCCACTGGGTGCTCCAGTTTCCTCCCACAGTCCAAAGATTTGCAGATTAGGCAGATTGGCCATGCTAAATTGTTCGTAGTGTCTAGGAATGTGCAGCCTAGATAAATTAGCTATTGGAAATGCAGGCTTATGGGGACAGGGTAGAAGGCTGGGTCTGGATGGGATACTCTTTGGAGGGTCAGTGCAGAGTTGATAGAACAAATAGCCTCTTGCTGCATTGTAGGGAATCCATGTCAGTTAGCATATTGGAGCTTCACCCAGAGCCAAAGGTTTTCATCGGTGTTACAAGGAGCTCTACAGTGCAGGCATACAGGCACGATGCTTAACTATACTGGAATGATTTGGTGGGTGATGAGGCATATTGGGAACACTGAAGCGTCAATGTAACACCTGCAGCATGTGCCAGCTGCCTGCATGGCACACACTGTACCATTACTCAACTAAATAGTCAAGGAAGAAACTGGGTGTCTATCTGTTAATATTTCAGAAGGGTTCAGGATGAGGGAGGGCAGTGGTTGGAACAGCAGAAGGATCAATGGTAGAAGGGTTGGGGAGTGAATGCTGGGAGGGAAGCAGGGGCATTTATAATGATGAGGATAACAATAGTGTTGGGGGGTGGGGGGAGCGGTGGGAGAAAACTCTAATCTACTGGGGGAATCCAAAATATCAACAAAGGGAAAGGTAGACTATGGAAAGAGGTGTTATTGACTGTGATCTCCACAGCTGAGGTTCAGAGGAAGGGAGAACAGTTGAACATGAAGTTTGACGTGGTGTATCTCTACACTGGGGAGATGGACTTTTAGATCATGCAAGTTAATAGGGGTCATGGAGGTTTTCAGGCAGAGGGGAAGGGAAGGAATGGGAGCTCTGGCTTCAGTGCCAATTTTGACCTGAACAGTCTACATTACCAGTCTGTAGAGACAAAGTGAAACTACAAAAGAGATGAACTGTCAAGGCCACGTGGTGACAAATGCTCCAAAAAATTTGACAGAACTCAGAAGTAGCCAAAAAAGTCTAAAGATCAGACCATGACTCTATCATATTGTAACTCATCAGGTCCCTTGAGTTCTCAGGGAGAGGAAAGGTGATCGGAAGACATCTTGAATATATAGGATGCTTTGCTGCACACAGTCGGGACAACCAGTTGCTGGAGAGAAGCGAGTGGGAGATTAGAACAGGACAGAATATTGCAATGTGGGAACAGGCCCTTCGGCCCACCATGTCTATGTCAAACATGATGTCATTCTAAACTAATCCAGTCTGCCTGCACCTGGTCCCTATTCCCTTTCTCCTGCTGGCTCATGATTCTATCTAAAGGCATCTGCTTCAGCCACCTCCCTGGCCATGTGTTCTCGGCATCTACCATTCTTTGTGTAAAATTCTTTACTTGCACATCTCCATTAAACTTTTCCCTGCTCACCTTAAATCTATGCCCATGAGTATTTGAATTTCTACCCTGACTACTCACCCTATCCATGCCTCTCAATTTTATATATTTTTATCAGGTTGTCTCAAAGCCTCTAATGCTCTAGCCAAAACAATCCAAATTTGTCCAACCTCTGTTTGTAGCTAGTACACTCCAATCCAGGTAACATTGCGGTAAGCCTGTTTTGCACCCTTACCAAAGCCTCCACTTGTTTCCTATAATGTGACACTCAGAATTGCATAAAATATTGTGGTTGCGAGCGAGACTTCTGGATGGTATGTTGCCTCCCAGGTGCCAGGGTCAGGGATGTCTCAGATTGAGTCTACAGGATTCTTAAGGGGGAGGGAGAGCAGCCAGAAGTTGTGGTACGCATCAGTACCAATGACAAAGGTAGGGAAAGGGACAAGGACCTGAAAAGAGAATATTAAGAATTAGGTTGGAAGCTAGAAGGCAGGATGAGCAGAGTAGTAATCTTAGGATTGCTACCAGTGCTACATGCTAATGAGGCTAGAAATAGAGATTAAGTGCAGAAGAACAGATGGTTGCAGGGCTGGTGTAAGAGGGAGGACTTCAGATATATGGATCATTGGGATTACTTCTGGGGAACATGTGACCTGTACAGAAGGGCAGGTTTCCCTGAACTGGAGGGGCACCAATATTCTGGGTGGGAGGTTTGCTAGAGCTCTGCATGAGGGTTTAAACTAGATTGGCAGGAGCTACGCATCAGATGATGGAGTACGTAGTGAACAGCCAGATACAGCATGCAGAGAGTCTATGAGGAGGGATAGGCACTGGGATTGGGGGAGGTGGGGAGGTAAAAGAGGTGGAGGAGTGGCATTGCTAATCAGGGATTGTAACGCAGCTGCAGAAAGGAGACTGTCGAGGAGGGGTTGTCTCCAGAATCAGTAAGAGTGGAAGTCAGAAACAGGAAAGGAGCAGTCACTTTATTGGGAGTTTTCTGCAGGCACCACAATAGCAACAGAGACATGGAGGAGCAGATTGGGAGTCAGATTTTGGAAAGGCGCAGAAGCAATAGGGTTTTTTGTCATGGGTGATTTTAACTTCCCTAATATTGATTGGAACCTACTTAGTTCAAATAGTTTGAATGGAGCAGTTTTTGTCAGGTGTGTCAAGAAGGGGTCCTTTCGCAATATGTAGATAAGCCAACTCAAGGGGAGGCTATATTGGATTTGGTGCTTGGCAGCGAACCATGCCAGGTGTCAGATCTCTCAGTAGGAGAGCATTTCAGAGATAGTGATCACAACTCTCTGACCTTTATTGTACTCATGGAGAGGGAATAGGAGCAGATGTTTCGGGAAAATATTTAATTAGGGAAGGGTGAATTGCAATGCTATTAGGCAGGAACTGGGGCATCTAAATTGGGAACATATGTTTTCAGGGAAATGCATGACAGAAAGGAGGTTGCTTAGGAAGCACTTGTTGATAGTGCTGGACAGGTTTGCTTCACTGAGACAAGGAAGGGATGATAAGTTGAAAGAACCTTGGGTGACAAGGGATGTCGAACATCTAATCAAGAGGAAGAAAGAAGCTTACTTGAGGTTAAGGAGGCAAGGACCAGACAGAGATCTAGAGGGTTACAAGGTAGCTCAGAAGGAACTGAAGAATAGACTTAGGAGAGCTAGAAGGGGGCATGATAAAGCTTTAGCGGGTAGGATTAAGGAAAACCCTACGGCGTTCTACAGTTACATGAGGAACAAGAGGATGGCCGGAGTGAGGGTAGGGCTGATCAGGGATAGTGAAGGGAACTTGCTGCTGGAGTTGGAGGAAGTGGGGGACGTCCTTAAAGAATACTTTGCTTCAGTATTCACTACTGAGAGGGACCTTGACATTTCTGAGGACAGTGTGAAACAGACTGACATGCTAGAACAGGCTGATGTTAGGAAGGAAGATATGCTGAAAAGTTTGAAAACTGAAGGCTAGATAAATCAACTAGGCCAGATGGGACATACCCTAGGTTACTACAGGAAGCGAGAGAAGAGATTGCTGCACCTTTGGCAATGATCATTGCACCCTCACTATCCACTGGAGTAGTGCCAGATTATTGGAGAATGGTAAATGTTATTCCATTGTTCAAGAAAGGCAATAGGGATAACCCTGGAAATTACAGACTACTCAGTCTTATATCAGTGGTGGGCAAAATATTGGAGAGGATTCTGAGAGAAAGGATTTATGATTACTTGGAAAACCATAGTTTGATTAGAGATAGTCAGCATGGCTTTGTGAGGGGCAGGTCATATCACATTCTCAGCTCCCCCACACCCTCCCATTTATCTCTCAGACTCCGGCCCACAAGCCTCATCCCTGATGAAGGGCTTATGCCTGAAATGTCGACTCTGTTGCTCCTCGGATGCTGCCTGACCTGCTGTGCTTTTCCAACACCACACTCTCGACTCTGATCTTCAGCATCTGCAGTCCTCACTTTCTCCACAGGTATTGCCTCATAAACCTTATTGAATTCTTTGAGGATGAGACAAAATGCCTCAGGCGACTGACTGTGTGGAGTTTACACATTCTCCCTGTGTCTGCGTGGGTTTCCTCCGGGTGCTCCGGTTTCCTCCCACAGTCCAAAAATGTGCAGGTTAAGTGAATTAGCCATGCTAAATTGCCCATAGTGTTAGGTGAAGGGGTAAATGTAGGGGAATAGGTTTGGGTGGGTTGCAATTTGGTGGGTCAGTGTGGACTTGTTGGGCCGAAGGGCCTGATTCTACACTGTAAATAATCTAATCTAATCTAAAAAAAACACAGTGGATGTGGATGTAGATGGATTTTAGCAAGGTGTTTGATAAGGTTGCCCACGGGAGGCTCATTCAGAATGAAATGAAGCAAGGGATAAAGGGAAACCTGTCCGTCTGGATACAGAATTGCATAGCCCATAGAAGACAGAGGGTGGTGGTAAATGGAAAGTATTTAGCCTAGTGTTCGGTGACCAGTGATGTTCTGCAGGGATTGGTCTGGGATCTCTGCTCTTTGTGATTTTTATAAATGGCTTGGATGAGGAAGTGATAGGGTGGGTTAATAAGTTTGCCAATGACATGAAGGTTGATGGAGTTATGGATAGTGTGAAGGGCTGTTGTAGGTTGCAACAGGACATTGACAGTAAGCAGAATTGGGCTGACAAGTGACAGATGGAGTTCAACCTGGAAAAGTGTGAAGTCATTCACTTCAGACAGTCGAATTTGAATGCAGGATATGGGGGTTAAAGGCAGGACTCTTGACAGTGTGGAGGAACAGAATGATCCTGGGGTCAATCGATCCCTCAAGGTTGCCACCCAAGTTGATAGGGTTGTTAAGAAGCCATATGATGTGCTGCCTTTCATTAGCAGGGGGATTGAGTTTAAGAGCCGTGAGGTTATCCTGCAGCTCTACAGAACCCTTGTTAGAACACATTTGGACTATTTTGTCCAGTTTTGGTTGCCTCATTTTAGGAAAGATGTGGAAACTTTAGAGAAGATACAGAGGAGATTTACCAGGATGCTGCCTGGACTGAAGGGCATGACTTATGAAGGGCATGAAGAAAGGCTTTTCTCATTGGAGCGAAGTGGGATGAGAGGTGACTTGATTGAGGTGTACAACATTTGAAAGGCATAGATAGAGTGGATAGCCAGAGACATTTTCCCATGGCAGAAATGTCTATCATGAGGGGGTGTAATTTTAAGGCAATTGGAGGAAGGTTTAGGGGAGGTGTCAGAGGTAGGTTCTTTACACAGAGAGTGGTGGTGTATGGAATGCACTGCCAGCAGTGGTAGTAAAGTCAGATACATTAGGGACATTAAAGTGACTCTTGGATAGGCACATGGAATATAGTGGAATAAAGGGTATGTAGGTTAGTCTGATCTTGGAGTAGGATAAGAGGCTGGCACAACGTTGAGGGCCGAAGGGTCTATACTGTGCTGTTCTGTCCTATGTTCTATGTTCTCTAAGGATCTCTGTTGAATTTCTGCAGTGTGTCTTATAGATAGTATATACTGCTGTTATGGAGTGTCAGTGGAGAAGGGAGGGGATGCTTGTGAATGTAATGCCAATCAAGTGGGTTGGTTTGTTCTGGATGGTGTCAAGCTTCTTGAGTGTTGCTGGAGCTGCTCCTATCCAGGCAAGTGAGGAATATTCCATTGCACTCCTGGCTTGTAGATGGTTTATAAGCTTTGGGGAGTCAGAATGTGAGTTACTCGCTGCAGTATTCTTAGCTTCTGACCTATTCTTGTTGTCAATGTTTTTATATGGTGCATACTGTTGAGTTTCTGGTCAATAGTAACCGTCAGATGTTGATAGTGGGGATACTCAGTGATGATAACACCACTGAATGCCAAGGGGATCAGATTATCTCTTATTGGAGATGGTCATTACCTAGCCTTTGTATAACGTAAATGCTACTTGCCACTTGTCAACCCAAGTCTGGATATTGTCAGATCTTGTTGCATTTGACTGCTTCAGTATCTGATGAGTCATGTATGGTGCTGAACCACTGGCAAACATCCCCACTTCAGACATTATGCTGGAGAAGGACATTGATGAAGCATCTACTTATGCTTGGGCCTAGGTAGGCCCTGCAAACTTGTCCTGGAGCTGAGATGACCAACCTCCAACAACCACAGCCATCTTCCCATGCGCCAGGTATGAATCCAACTAGTGGAAAGTTTGCCCTGATACCTATTGATTCCAGGTTTGCTAGGACCCCTAGATGCCACACTTGGTCAATTCACTTCACCTCTGGAATTCAGTTGCGTTGTACATGTTTGATGCAAGGTTGTAATGAGGTCAGGAGTTGAGTAACCCAAACTGGGCATCATGGAGCAGGATATTGTTGATCAGATGCTGCTTATAGCACTACTGGTGAAGTCTTTCATCACTTTACTGACGATTGAACGTACACTGATGGGGCAGTAAGAGGCCAGGTTGGATTTGTACTGTTTTTTGTGTATAGGACAAATCTGGGTAAGTTTCCACATTGTTAGGTAGATGCCAGCTTACTTAGCACCTTATCCATTTATGTTGCCACTTTCACAGAGCTACAGACTTGTACCCCAAATTCCCTCTGTATTTCAGTACTCGTAAAGATCCTGTCATTTACTGTGCATTTGATCTCCCAAAATGCATCACCTCACACTTGTCCAGATTAAACATTCTCTACCATTTCTCCGCCCAATTTTCCAACTGATCTATTTCCTTTGACAATATGCCTCTCTACCCACGATGCCACCAATTTTTGTGTCATTTGAAAACTTACTAATCAGGCTACCTACATTTTCATTCAAATCATTTGTACATATTACAAATAACAGTGGTGTCACAGTAAGGACTAAAGAATAAGGAATACGAAACCATGAGCTGGACAGCAATGCAAAGCCAAATAGAATTGGGGAGCTATACTTCAGAGGAAAATGAACTTTCAGTCAAGATCAGCCAATTCCATGCTCCAGCCTAAATGATCATATTCTACATCACAATTACAGATTGCAAAATGACTCTACTTTCACATTTATCATGAGCCTCACAGCATTGCTGGGTGTTCCTCCAGAAGAAGGACATCTCACTGATGTGGGTGCAAGGCCCAGTACCATGGTGTTCCCTGCGAGACCACTTCAGGGAGCAGTTAATAGTCAATTACATTGCCATGGATTGGTAGCCACATGGAAGATAGGAAAGGATCTCCTTCCCCTGAATGGCATTAGTGAACCACTAATATCACTGATATTGGACATATATTTTATGAGATATTAATTGAATTTAAATCCCACCAGCTACCATACAAATATGATCCATTACTAGTCCAGCAATATTTCCAATACACCACTATCGCTCCACTGAGCCAAGAATGGTCTTGGAACTTTTTTTTTCATTCATTCATGGCATGTGGGCATCATAGGCCAGTGCAGCATATATTGCCCGTCCCGAATTGCCCAGAAAGTAGTTAAGAGTCAACCATGTTGCTGTGGTTCTAGAATCACATGTAGACCAGACCAGGTAACGATGACAGATTTCATTCCCTTAAGGACATTAGAGAACCAGATGTGCTTTCCCACCAATCAACAGTGGTTTCATGGTCATCAGTTTGTACTTAATTACGGGTTATTATTGAAATCAAATTCCACCATCTGTTCTGGTGGGGTTTGAACCCAGGTCTCCAGAACATTACTTAGGTCTCCAGATTGCTAGATATGTCCATCTTTGATCTGCTCCATTGCCACAGTGAATCAGACTGCAAATTGGAGGAACAACACTTGCCTGGGAAACCTACTGCTGGAGGACTCAACGTTGAGTTCTCCAATTTCAAATAACCTTACCAACCATCGACCAACTCCCTTTCCAGCCCCGCCTCCTCCCTTCTATCCCTTGACCGATCCCTCCTTCCAGCGACCAACCAGAATCATTCCTCCTCTCGATTTATCACTTGCATTAACTTACCACCACCCTGCCCCTATCCTAACCCATAACCCTTCCTCCTCCCTCTTTATCTGCACTTTCCCTACCCCACCCCATTCCTGAAGAAGGATTACACCCGAAACATCAGATGTCTCCACCTCCTGATGCTGCCTGGCTTGCTGTGCTCTTCCAGCCTCCTGCTTGTCTAATTTATCTCTGGTGATTATACCATTAGGCCAATACCTCCCCTCAAAGAAGGTGCTCATAAGGTGTTGGTTTATTGCTCACTGACATTATGGCAAGTAACTTTGCATTCAGCTTCATAGAAGCTAGACTTTCTGGACTGAATCTTGAAGTCCAGATTATACTTATCCTTCCTTTCAGCAACAATCAGCAATCCAGAATTAATTTCAGGAACTAGTTTTAGTTTCTACCAAAAAGCTATCTATCTGGAGAAAAGGCTGACTGATCAGAAATAATTACATCCAGGTATGATATAATTTGTAGAAGAATCTTGAACTGAATGCTGTAATTTAAGGGTTAAAAGAAATTCTCATAACTCATACCATCACTGCTTAGGTAGCCCCTCTTTATGGTTTTCACATATGTTGTCCCCAATGAAATTTAAATTATGATTTGCAATTGCAGGCTAATTATGATTAACATCAAAATGGTTGTCCCAAACATGTGATTTTAATCTGTTGTTGAGTTATTTAGATCACCTATCTGTACCACATTTCCTTTCAATTAGATTGTAATTTAACTAATTCCATTAACTCTTGCATCATACTCACTACAGAATTTCAGTGTTATCAGGTCCAACTGCTTGTCCTATTTGAATGGTAGCCTCTGTGCCCATTCTTGGCCACCCACATCATTAATAGCGCATTATTAAATCTACAGTCACCCCCTGGCAAGATGCTGTCTCCTGTTTTTCACTTGGCACCACATTTCAGTCACATCTGCTGATTCTTGCCTCCTTTTATCCGACCTTAAACTAATCTTGTTTTGTATCTTATTTAGACAATTTCCTTTTTAGGACCAGTTTAGGGTTTGGCTATGTACAGTGGCACCTACCCTCCCCCCCCAATCCTTCATAGTGGATTACTATAATTCTACTTCCTGCTTTACAAACATTTTATTCCTCTTTAAAACAACTGGCATTAACAATCGATAATCTTGTAAAATGCCACTACCTTCCAGAATCACACTAAAAATAATATATTGAAACAGAAATATTTAGTTGGCATAAAGAAAATGGGGAGGAGCTTCCTCTGTGCATGAAATGTCTCAAAACCATAAATGCATACAGACAGAATTTACTTATGCACTTGTTGCCCCTAGTGTGCATTGGAAACCTTCCATTCACTGGTTAAATATTGGGTCCATCTCATACAAGAAATGACAGTTAAAGATGTTGATTTAACCAAGGGATCCTGAGGGTGCCATAAATTACAAGATCAAAGTTCAGACCTCTTAAAGTTGTTGACCTCAGTGTTTGTGCAGCAAGACTGAATTATATCTGGCAGTTCTATTTCAGCATACAGCATATTCTGGTTACACTAGTGTTTCTAAGCTATATCAATGATATGCAGTGTGCAGACCTGTCAACGTTTTAATTTTCTGATAGGATAAGGGAATTAATACAGTGGATTTTAATTTTTCTTCATTGCTGGTGCCCAACTCATTGGACAATCCTTTTATGGGGAGAAATTCTGCAGCTCCTGTTTTAAACAGGCTTTTTTAAAAAAATGTGAACCTTGATGGAAGCTTCAAGTTGACAATGGGGATGGGGATAGTGGGTGGGAGAGATTTGGAATCACTGTGAAATCCAGTCTTGGTCTCATCTAGTATCTATATTTTGGCTTGGAAACTGGATCCTGCCTGAATCAGGTCTATAATGAAACTACTTACTAGATCACAAGTGAATGGGTCCCCAAGCTTATTTTTATTCATTGACAAGTTGCAAGTGCCATTTGCAGGTGCAACAGGCACCAAAGCTGGTTGGTGCCAGATTCCATAGGAAGAGTCCGGGGTGTGGTGGAGAGAGTGTTAAGCAACTGGCTGGAGGATAATGCAGTTTTACTGCTGTACTGCTTTAAGAGCTGAGTATGCTCATAAACCAAAGACCAGGATGACAACACACCACTAGCAGCCATGAGCAGTTTGAGGGCAACATGCTAAACTAAGGATATTGCCATAAATATCTCTGTAACTTTAACTATTTTTCTGTTAAGTAAGTCTGTTTGAGATTTTAAAGTAAATCCAACCTACCCTACTTAGCAAATCACTATTAAAGTGGTAATTCTGTGTTAAAAAACAACAACTGAAGGCAGCAATGCAAACTTATAAACCACAAGAACAAGCCTCAAACAGTGTTCTAAGAAGGACAATTGTTATACTCACCTGCACCGCAGAAGAAAAACAGTTACTATACAAATGGCGCTGCCTGAACAGCGCATCATTGATTTGTGAGCTAGCTGGTCCATGTGGGCAGCAAGAGCTTAAAAATGTATTGCTGGAAAAGCGCAGCAGGCCAGGCAGCATCAAAGGAGCAGGAGAATCGACGGGCAGCAAGTCAATTCTGAATTGGGCTGTAGAAGTTTCAAAATTGTTGAAAAAACTTGCCATTTCTGCACATGATGGGAAACATCCTCTCAGCAGTTACGCTCTTAAGCCCCTCAATAATCTTATATGTTTCAATAAGATCAATTCTCATTCTTCTAAATTCCAATGAGACCTACCCTTGCTCATTAGACCAATCTTGCTCATTAGAAAATCCCTACATGCCAGAGATATCCTAGTGAGGCTTATATGTACTGCTTCCAATGAAATGATACCTTTATTAAGTAAGGTGATCAAAATTTCTAACAATACTTTAGACACAGTCTTACCATCACCTTGTACAGTTGCAGTAAGACTTCCCTACTCTTATACTCCAAACCCCTTGAAATAAGGGTCAACATTCCATTAGCCTTCCTGATTACCTGCTGCACCTGTGTGCTAGCTTTCTGTGTTTCATGCATAAATACTCTCATGTCCCTTTGTGTTTCAGCTTTGCTCCACTTAAATAATACTCTGTTCTTTTGATCTCCATTACAAAATGAACAACTTCACATTTTCCCAGATTATATTTCATTTGCTAACTTTTAGCCCACTTATTTAATCTATCAATATCTTTCTGTAAACTGTTCATATTCCTCTTGTAAACTATCTTTCCTATTTTTGCGTTGTCTGCAAATTTGGTTCCAGTGCCTTAATTCTCTTCCTCCAAATCGGTGATACATATTGTAAATAGCTACAGTCCCAGTATTGATCCCACTGTCAAACCCCACTTGTCATGGATCACCAACCTGAAAAGGAATCCCTTATTCCCATTCATTGTTTCCTGCCTATTAGACAATTCTCTATCCATGTTAATATACTACCTCAAATACTTTGGGTTTTTATCTCACAACTTTGCGAGACACCCTGTTGAATGTTTTCTGCAAATATAACTGATCTTCTCATTCCCCAGTTATCTACTCTGGTTGAGATTTCCTCAAAACCCTAATAAATTATAGACACAATTTCCCTTTCATGAAGCCATGCTGATGCTACTTGATTAGATTATGATTTTCTCAATATTCTGTTGTTAATTAATAATTGATTACAATACTTGTCCATCAGTAGATGTTAGACAATTGACCTATTGTTACCTGCTTTTTGCCTCCATCACATTTTGAATAGGAGTGTCTCATTGCCAGTTTTCCAACTTTCTACTAATTTTCCAGAATCCAAAGATCTTTGAAAATTTACAACCAATGCATTCACTATTTCAGTATCTACCTCTTTCATGCTCCTAGGGTACAAGCCAGGAGGGCCAGTGGACATGTCTGACTTTAG
Source organism: Chiloscyllium plagiosum (assembly GCF_037043375.1). Lineage (NCBI taxonomy): Eukaryota > Metazoa > Chordata > Chondrichthyes > Orectolobiformes > Hemiscylliidae > Chiloscyllium > Chiloscyllium plagiosum. The sequence continues at coordinate 22,832,257 of NW_028270164.1, forward strand.
CCCCATGAATATTACTTCTCTAGTGATGGTGTTTAAGTCCTCCTCCATATTCTTTAGTATTAATGGAATGTTTCAGCATCATCTGCCATAAGATAGAATCACCCTTTGATACATCGACAATGAAATGCAGATATGGCAATTCTGCATGGCATCTACAAGCATTTTACCTGATGAACAATGTAAGGACCAGCAACTACAGACCACCAGCATGAATGGAATCAACACTGTGACCATTCATAAAATCATCAAGATATGAATAACAGCAGAAGAAGCCAAGAATATTTGCTGTGTCATAGTTGTGGGTATATTTGCTGAGCTGGGAAGTTGATTTGCAGACGTCTCATCCCCTGTCTGGGTGACATCTTCAGTGCTTCAGAGCCTCGTGTGAAGCACTGTTTAACGGTGTCTTCTGGAATTTATTTGGTTCTGCTCCAGCTGCTTTTGGTTGCTGGTTCCAGTTGTTCGTTGTAGTGGCCGGTCTATCGGGTCCAGGTTTATGGGTTTGCTGATGGAGTACGTGGATGAGTGCCATGCTTCTAGAAATTCTCTGGCTGTCCTCTGCTTAGTACGTCCTATGTTCATTGTGTTGTTCCAGTTGAATTTGTGGTCCTTGTCCTCTATGTGTGTGGCTACTAGGGACAGCAAATCAACTTCCCAGCTTGGTGAACAAACCTACAACTACGACAACTGTCACTCGAGCTACAAATCTTATGCAAATCTTGAATATTTGCTGTGTGTTATTGCATAGATCCCACGCCAAATAGACAGTATACCATTATGTGATATAACAACTTGTAATGTCCCAAAATAAAGGGATCCATCTCATTTTCAATCAGGCTCTCAATGCAATGTAGTCAGTGTAGTGTGTTCAAACATGTAATCAGTCAATTGTGTGTTTGTAATATACAGTGTCATCTGTAATCATTGAATTCAGACTATGTGCAGTCTGCAGAGTTATAACAATGAAAATAGTTAATGTTGCTAATAAACTTCAGAATATATATCTCAATAGGACTGTAGTCCTTACTGTATCTGTTACATGAGCTAAAGTATAGGGCAGCACTCAGACTATATCATTTTGGTTGTGGTGTTCAATCCAAGAAACCATGTCACTCAAATTGAGTCAGTCAACCCCTTGCAAAAAAAACCCCAGACAAATTCAACACCATCAGATACTTCAAAGATAATGGTGTAACGCACCTCAGAGTAGATGCAGTTCCATTATTTGATCATCCCAGATAACACAGTGTTCAGATACAAAAGATATTTAAGAATGATCTGAATTATATGGAATGTAATAAGAATATTCTCATCCACAGTCTGGTGCAGTTCTATTGTGTCCATGTTAAAGAAATGTAGCACAATTAAGGAATATTCGAACTCAAAACATCTAAATAATTCTCTAAAGAGATGCCCGCACTAAGTTCCAACATTAGAGAAATTGAATCCCAAATTCACAGGAGCTAAATTATTTTCCAAGTTGGGTGCCAAGCATGAGTACTTGTCAGTTCACTTGGCAAAGCGTTCTTAAGAAATCAAGGTTTTCAGAAAGCCATTTTGGAAAAGTCTACCTTCATTTATTTTCTGGCAACACATAGACACAGTTACAAGAAGTATTCCTTGATGTGAGTGTGTTGCCAATGATATGGTGGTGATGTTGTCCAAAAAATAACCAAAATCTCCACTTACTAATGGTGGCAGCACATTGTGACAGACTTGACTTCAACAGCAAAAAGTACCAAGTGAATGGAGAGCTGATCAGCCTTTCTGGTTCTATTCAGTCAGGTTATGGGATCTGTCCCAACCTAGAAATAAATGTAGTTGTATGACAAATACGTACTCCTCAAGGTAAGGTGCCTCTGTAACTTTATCTGTTTGTCTGTTAAATAAACCTGCTTGAGATTTTCAAGTAAATGGAACCTATGCTACCAAGTCAGCCGGAGAGTGCTAATTCATGGAAAACAGCCTGCTGGACACACTTTCCTCATTCCTTAAGAAGGGCTTATGCCCGAAACGTCGATTCTCCTGTTCCCTGGATGCTGCCTGATCTGCTGCGCTGTTCCAGCAACACATTTTCAGCACAAACATGACAGCCCAGCCAGCAGCAGCCCATAAGTTTAATGTGGGTTGGAAGCAACAGTTCTCCTCCTCTTCCTGATTCCATCGTAATTTGAGTAAAAACATGAAAACTCGTTTTTCCTGAGGCACCCTCCTGTGGTTCCTTTTAGGAGTACTGGTTTAGCTGCCAAGTGCGTTGAATAGTTTCAGGAGAATGCGCAGTACGTGCTAAGGTCAGATACAAACTAAATTTGGAAAGGCGAACTCAAACAAGCATTAGACAGCTAATAGCATTTTCAAAGAATTTAACACCTATTTCAGGTGTAATACCCTTGATGCAAATACAGAATTACTTCCTAGACAGGCAATGCATCTTGGTCAGAATGACTGTCGCTCATTGACAATTTTGAGACTATAATGTGAGTGCAGCACTATTAAATTTTGCTTGGAGGTTCAAGGGCATTGAGGCCTTTATGGATATCCTAGTGCAGATGATCTCAGCACAACAACCTACATTTATATAGCACCTTTAATTTAGCAAAACATCTCCCAACATGCTTCAGCTCAGCATTACCAAAGAAAATTTGACAGTAAATCACCTGAAGAGATATTACAGCAGCTGGCGGAAATTTTGATCAAAGACATAGATTTAAGAAGCAAGCAGTCCAACAACATCCAAGGAACAGAAACCAGTTGATTGACACCACATCTACTGCGGTGACTTCTCAAAGCCTCTTTAACAGCAAATCCTTACCTCATCAAAGAATGAGGGCAACAGACTCTTGAGAGAAAGATTACCTGCAAATTCCACTCTAAGCCACATATCATTCAAATTTGAAAACATATAATTGTTGCTTCATTGTGACTGGAGCTCCCTCCTTAACAGTATTGCAGGTATACTTACATTACATACACTGCAGTGGCTCAAGAAGACAGTTCAATTAAGGCCAATTAAGTTAGGTAATAAATTCTGGCCTTGTCAGCGATGCTTACATTACATGAATGAATAAACAAAATGCTGCTTTGATGTGGTAATCCTAAATCAAATGAAATTGCTAAAGAAAAGCATTGCAACATAATTACAATTTCATCACTGCTGTAGAGGGTACAATGTAAAATGTAGAATACCTTTACTTTTCAGAGTTTCCAAAGTATCAGTCATCAATATTTGTTTTAGTGTGCTCTGTCACTGAAGGTGAACCAATGTAAATTTCTTGCCCTGTTTGCATCTGATACATCTCAGAAACTGAAAGTGCTAGAAAAAAATCAGTAAGTCTGGCAGCATCCTGACAAGAAGTTTTTTTTAAAAATTCAGGTTATTATGCCAGGCCAGCATTTATTGCCCATCCCTAATGGCTCAGAGTGCAGATAAGAGTCAACCATATTGCTATAGATCTGGAGTCACATTAGGCCAGACCAGTAAAGATGGCAGATTTCCTTTCTTAAAGGATAGACGTGAACCAAACAGGTTTTTCCAACAAATGATTTCATGGTCATCATTAGACACGTAATTTGAGAGTGTTTATAGAATTCAAATTCTACCATCTGCCATTGCGGAATTTGAGCCCCAGTCCCCAAAAAACGAGCTGACTTTTTAGCTTGATAGTTTAAAAATGTAGCGCTGGAAAAACACAGCAAGCCAGGCAGCATCTGAGGAGCAGGAGAATTGATGTTTCAGGCATAAGCCCCTCATCAGGAAGCCCTTAATTCCTGAAATGTTGATTCTCCTGCTCCTCGGACGCTGCCTGACCAGCTGTGTTTTTCCAGCGCCACACTTTTGACTCTGATCTCTAGCATCTGCAGTCCTCACTTTTTTCTAGATTAATAGTGTAGTAATAATACCACTAGGTCATTGCCTCCTGTTGAAGTAAAGATGATGTCGTTGTTCTTTGGAACGCTGAAAAATTTTCCAGATCTGCTGAAATTCTCAAGCTCTTACAGTTTTAATTTCAGATTCCAGCAGCATTTTGTCTTTACCTCATAAACTGATGGGTAGATTTCAATGAAATTTGATATACAACATATTGCTGTGGACAAAGACCAATTAATTTTTAACAGTGATTTTCATCCACAGACTTACGCTTTGAACAGTATCCATCAATATTGGGAAATTGAGTGCATTGAGCTTTTTCAGTAATGTTGTGAATTATTTTATTTAGAATGTTATTGAATGTGTTAGGATGTTGTGGATTGTCTTAACTTCCGTGGTGGAATTGTCACATGTGTCAAAATGTGAGCTGAGTTGTCACATCAGTTTATTGGACTTGAATTAGCCAGAAACCTCCAGAGTAAGATAAGACTCCGAAGCCAAAGTACTTTTTTTCTGTTTAGTAAGTATAGAGCACCAAGTGGACAGAGAACACTTCAAGGAAAAGTTGCACAATTGCGATAACATTGCGTTAACAGAATGTGGCTGAGGTAATGCTCTGCTGAGTGTCCTGTTCATTTGATTCAAAATTACCTGCACCCCATGTCCCAGCTGAGAAAACATTTATTAAGAGTGGTAAGGTGGTTGTCACAACACAGTAAGTACCAACTGGGAATAAGTTTAAGTCAACAGGAACGTTATCTAAGATTACAAAGAGTTCTTCTTCAATCAGCTAAGGAGTGGCAGATGGTGTTTAATTTGGATAAATGCGAGGTATTGTAGTTTGGTAAAATAAACAAGGGCAGGACTTATACAATCAATGGTAGAACCCTGGATAGTGTTGTAGAATAGAGACACCTTGAGGTTTAGGTACATAATTCAGTGAAATTTGCACCACAGGTAGAAAGGGTGGTTAAGAAGGTATTTAACATACTTCACTTCATTGCTCAGACTTTTGAGTATAGGAATTAGGAAGGATTCCTGATGAAGAGCTCATGCTCAAAATGCCAACTCTCATGTTCCTCAGATGCTGCCTGACTGTCTGTGCTTTTCCACCACCACATGTTTTGACCCTGGATAGGAATTGGGAAGTCATGTTGAGGTTGTACATGATGGTGAGGCCTCTTCTGGAGTACAATGTGCCATTCAGGTCTACCTGTAACAGGAAGAATATTACTAAACTGGAGAGGGTTCAGAAATATTTACCAGGATGTAGCTGGGACGGAGGATTTGAGTTATAAAAATAGGCTGAAGACGCTGAGACATTTTTCATTGGAGCATAGGAGGTTGAGGGGTGAACTTATAGATTTTTTATCAAATCCTGAGGGGTGGAGATAAGGTGAATGACAAAAGTCTTTTTCCCAAGGATGGGGGAGATCAAAACGGGGGCACATTTTTAAGGTGAGCGGATAAAGATTGAGAAAGGACATAGGGCACAATCTTTTTACACTGAGAGTGATTTGTGTGTGGAATGAACTTCCAGAGGAAGTGACGGCTGCAGGTATAGTTACAATGTTTAAAAGACATTTCGATAAGTTCATGAATAGGAAAGGTTTGGATGGATATGGGCCAAACACAGGCTGGTGGAACTAGTTTCATTTGGGAACATGGTTGGCGTGGACTACTTGGACTGAAGGGCCTCTTTTCATACTCTCCAAGAAATATGAGCTGATCTGAGCCTGGCTGGTTGTTTGGCCCCAGCCAAAGCAGCGATTAACTTGTACACAACTGTCTTTTTGTTTTGAAAGTCAGATCTCGTACGTTTCCAGCTGCAAGCTGCTTTTGAAAATAAGACTAAATAAGATCATAAGGGAGTTATGTTTCAGACAGATGGAACACGTTATGATGAGCAAAACCATAGGAAATTAGTCATTTTGAGCTGGGATTTGAAAAGGTGGTTCTATGTGGAAGGTTGGAGCATCTTTCATAAACAACCCTTATGAAACAATTGAAAAGACTGATTTTTGAATATTACATCTAATGAACAAGCTGAGAATGAAGATAAAATAAAATTTTCACTTCAGATCAAATTTTAAACAAGTTCATTAGTTTAACTAATGTGTGGTTTACAGGATTATTGGGAAATTTTCAAGTTTAATACTTTGCCAGTAAAATTCAGCACAATTTTTATTTCCAGGGTGTGACCAATTCCCTTTGTCAGTCACTGCTCCAGTAACAATGGTGATGATTTTCACATTTGAATTTTGCAAATTGATCTGTGAGTTACAATCCTTGTAAACTTTTCCTTTCCAAATTGTACAATTGACTAAGTAAATGCTTCAAATTCACTGGGTGCAATACGAAAACGTTATGTTCCCATTTACTTCAAACTGCTGTGCCCATTTTTCTGGATGTAACTGCCAAAGTGTTTCACTTGAAGAGAATACTCATATTTTATAATAAGGAAATAAGTAGAACCAGACATTGCATGTTGTGTTTGTTGAACACATTACAGATAAAAACAATCTACCTGATAACTATAACTAATTTTTATCAATGTATATAAGTATTAGCAAGTCTTAAGAAGATTTGTAGCTCAGGTTGAGGTTCTGGATGTAAGTTTGCTCGCTGAGCTGGAAGGTTCATTTTCAGACGTTTCATTACCATAACAGGTAATATCATCACCAAGCCTCCAGTGAAGCACTGGTTGTATGACCCGCTTTTTATTTATGTGTTTAGATTTCCTTTGGTTGGTGACATCATTTCCTGTGGTGACGCCATTTCCTGTGGTGATATCATGTCCTGTTCTTTTTCTCAGGCAGTGCTAAATGGCATCCAAGTCAATATGTTTGTTGATAGAGTTCCGGTTGGAACGCCACGCTTCTGGGAATTCTCATGCGTATCTTTGGTTGGCTTGTCCGAGGATGGATGTGTTGTCCAAATAGTGCAATACTAGTATCTTTACATCCAGGTGAGGAAGGACACCACTTTAACTGGGACAACATATCCATCCTAGGATAAGCCAAACAGAGACATGCATGATAATTCTTAGAAGCATGGTATTCCAACCGGAAATCTATCAACAAACACATTGACTTGAATCCCATTTACCACATCTTAAGAAAAAGAACAGGAAAAGACATCACCATAAGAAATGACATCACCAACCAAAGGAAACCTAAACACATACAACCATACAACCAGTGCTTCACCGGAGGCTCAGTGATGATGTTACCTAGCAGGGTGACAAAATGTCTGAAAACAAACCTTCTAGCTTAGTGAGCAAACTTACATTCATATAAGTATTAGTTTTAAGTGAATCTAGTTTATGCTACTGGAAGGAGATCCTCCAAAAGAACATTGGAATGATTAGGTCTGAAGGTGAAAAAGCAGGAATACCATTTCAGCTGATTGAGAAGTTGTGTCAACAAGATAGATGAAAACATTAGATGGAAAAAGATGAATTTAATGATGAAGACAATATTGTTCAAAAATCAGTTCAGGATTTTGTGGTAAAATGACAAGGGGCTGAAGACAATGGCTACGGTTATCCAATAAATAAATGGAGGATTTTATGTTTTGTCTTTTAGTGCATGAGACACAAGGACAGGCAGTGGCCTAGTGGTATCATTACTGGGCTGGTAATGCAGAGGCCCAGGCTAATGCTTTGACATAGATTTGAATTCCATCAGAACAAATTGTGAAATTTTAATTCAATAAAATTGGCCTAATGGTGATTATGCACTTGCGGTTGATTGTGATAAAAACCCGTCTGGTTCACTAAGGTCCTTCAGTGAAGAAAATGTACAGTCCTTAATAGTCTGACTGACATGTGATTCCACCCACTCTGAGCAATTATGGAGGGACAATAAATGTTGACTTAGTTAGTGTCACCAACATCACATGTATGAATTTAAAAAAACAGGATTTCTGCAAACATTTAAGCATGAAAGGTGGAGATTGGTGGTATGGAAATATTAAAAAAAATGTTGGCCATACAACACTTGAGGAGAAAGTGAGGACTGCAGATGCTGGAGATCAGAGCTGAAAATGTGTTGCTGGAAAAGCGCAGCAGGTCAGGCAGCATCCAAGGAACAGGAGAATCGACGTTTCGGGCATAAGCCCTTCTTCAGGAACCTTTGAACTTGTTTCACCTTTCAATTAAATCATTCATATCAGTCGCTTGACGCTGCCTACTTGGTTCTGTAACCCTTAAAAAACCTATTCATCTCACTTTGAAAACTTCAGTTGATAACAGCCTTTTTGGGGGAATTTTGTCTTTCCCTTTTGTGAGTTGTGTGAAAAAGTAGGTTCTGGCTTTACCACTGAGCAGGCTAACATTAATTTTAAAAGTATTTGCTCTTCGTTGTCTCACAAGCTAACCTGGAGGTTTTTACCAGAATATTTTAATTTCTTTCTAACTATAGTCACTGAATGGCTCAATATTCATGGAGATTTCAATGTTCATCTCAATACAGTAGAACCCCCGTATCCACGGATTCCGTTTCTGCGGTTTCAGTTATCCGCTGTTTACTGCTGCCTGAAAATATTACATAGAACGTTCCAGAAATAATTCCAGGGGCATGCTGGGGAGATAAATTTCCCATTTTAATGATAGGGTTTGATACTATCTGCAGTTTCAGGCATCTGCGGAAGGTCTTGGAACATATCCCCATGGATATGGGGGGACACCTGTATAGCTTGCCTTGTTTTTTCGATACGACTGTCCCTCATTTCATCTTAATATCTCACTTCAAAGCAAGTATTCTACTCATATAGACGATAAACCCCTTAATTTCTCCAAGTCAGAAAGCTTGTCTACTGCTTGCATCTCATTCAGAGAAAAATCCAAATCTAATCATAGTTTGCCTTCCTTGCCTACTCCTGCTTCAGATGCAACACCATTTTTTCTGTACCTTATCCTAGAAAAGCTCACTGAAAACATTTACTTATTTCCTATTTGTTTCTTATGCAGTGGGAGGAATAACCCAGTCCAGATGCACTAGGTATCTTTCACCAGTCTCCTTTATTCAAGCATGCACAGGGAAGTCACAAGGCAGAGTGAAGTCTCTCTTCTCCCAAAGCAACGGTCACAGTGTATTTTACAGCACAAAAGTAGAATAGATTACAGTGTTCACATGATCTATCAATTACACAAGAGACTACATCCAAATTTGTACAACAAGTTTGATACAATTATCCTTTTTTTTGGTCAGAGTCTGCTCGCTCCCTGTTGTTGGCTGCTTGCCAAGCCTTTTGTTCTGAGTTTGCCCATTTCCTGTGCTTGCCAAAACATGTTCATGTGACATTAATTCTTTCATATTCAAGATATATTCTATTTTTCTTTCCCCTACTATAACCCCCATCTTCTTTCTGTAAAGTCCAAGATTTTGGGAATCCAAGTTGAACTTGTAAATAGCCACTACAGTGTTATTGTGCCACTGAAGAGAAGACATGATCCGTTATACGCTGTGAAATGGTCTTTTGTAAGTTATACCATGGAGTGCCATTTGCTGGATACATATTCTTAGGATGTGTAGTGGCAACATGTTGGTATTGGCTTTTAGGGTGTGTCAGTCTGTCATTTGGTGACATACGATGTTAATGGTCATAAGAGCTTCTGATTGCCTTATACTGTTAAACTGATGTATGAAGTTGTCAAAATGAAAATCTTGGTAATCTTGTGCAGTTTTCTAGTCATTTTATTAGCTATGTACTTTATTTATATATTTGTGTCTGTGCACATCCATGCAACCTTCCATGCTGCCAGTGTTATGGTGTTATACTACCTTGTTAGTTATCTGGTTGTTTTGGGTCCAGCTTGGATTTTGAAACTAGACTTTCTGCCATGTTCTTTGCAGATGTGAAGACACATTGGACAACTTTTGAGTAAGTGCAACAAATCATAGATGGTGATGTTTGCTGCACTTTGTTGACCATAGTAACAGTTTTGTCTGCATTTAAAGCGGGTAATTAATGTTGGTCTGACGAGCTTGTGCTCGAAACGTCGACTCTCCTGCTCCTGGGATGCTGCCTGACCGGCTGTGTTTTTCCAGCACTGACAGTACTCTTGAGCTGCCAAATTTAGGTTTAAACCTATAAGAAGACTTAATTGCTGTATCTTAATTTTTTTCTTGTATCAGCAAAACATATATCTTTATTGTGCTTGAGCTAATAGTTGGAAGACGTTAAGTATGCCTCATGGCTCTTTAATTTGCAAATAAATATCCACATTCACTTGCTGCTGTTGGTCTTCAAAATGTTTTGGGATCCAGGACTGCACAATCTTCAATAAGGCTCTGAGTATCTGCAAATTAGGTCTTTTGAACATAGGTGCTGCTTAGCACCACACTTCCATCATGATATGACACATCTGGAAGTCATTTCTTCATAAATGTCATCACAAATTGTTCCACTCTCATGATTTCCCAAATGCATATTGATAAGTTTTTAAATGTTAGCAGGGTGTTTGTACCTGATGAAGTGATCATGCAATAGTGAAGGATTCAATTGACTTTTATTACTGTTCCTGGTAACTATTTATATTACATCACAGGTACTTCCATGTCTGGACTAAAGCGAAACAAATCAGATATACATTGTAACACACATTCCCCAGTGTGTCATAATGCAAAAGAACCCAGATATATGGAGACAGAGACCTTTATACCATCAGGCCACTCACTGTGATTTGGTAATGACATTATGACATACATTCCTTAGATGTCCATTCCATACTAGCTGTGAGACATAACACAACATTGTCCACAGTTTAAATACCTTTCCTTTCCTAAATCATGTTCTGGAGCTTTCCTCATGATATTTTCCAGATCACTGCATGTATGTGGCTTACCACAAGGTATCTGTGTGACTATTCTGTCTATTATATAAATAAAACATCAGAGTAGTACGGAAAGGACATTACAATATATAGTAAGCCACAATAGAAATAATTAAAGTTCATGTAGAAATTATGAAAGAAACAGTACAACTGAGGCAGACATAGATCTTGTTGATATTGACGTATGAAGAGAATTGGATCAAGATCGCAAAAATATTGGTCTACGTTTATAAGTTAAACTGTTGTTCTTAAACCCTTTTTGCCCCAAAGTAGGTAGAAAGGACTGGGAGTCATCCCACACAGAGTAAAAGTGTTTTAGTTTTGTCACAGTTGGATGTTGGATCTTTCTTTCACTGTGTCTCCCCTTCTCTGCTTCTGGGGACTGGTAAAATTAAGATAAATAAAACACTCTAGGAGCGAATCAAGTCTAAAATTATATCATAGAAACTGTAATCTTCCTTGGAATGTACAAAATAGAATGTCCTCGTGCACACATGAAATAACTGAGGCAACTTCTTTCAGAGAATAGTATTTCAGAATAAAATATTGATATTTGAAACACGGTATGTCCTTAAAGTTGTCAAGTTGGGACTGAAAGGAAATTATGTGGAATTTGGATAAGACACGAACTCGGCCTCAGCTTGAGTATTGTATTCAGCTCTGGATGCTGCACTTGCAGATAAATATGAAGGCACTGTACAGAGTTCAGAATTGATTTCTGAGAATAGTTCCAGAGATGAGGAATTTTAGTTTTGAAGATTGATTGGAAAAGCAACGACTGTTCTCCTTGGAGAAGAGAAGTTTGGGAGATCTGATTTAAATATTGCACAGTAAATAGGAGGAAAATATTTTTACTCATGAAAGGATCAAAAACAAAACCCCACAGGTTTAAAGTAATTAGTGTTGTGAAAAGTATAGCTTTCTCACACAGTGAGTGGTTAAGGTTTAGATTGCATTTGCTGAGTATGTGTTGCACGCAGGTTTGTTTGAGGCATTCGAAAGGATATTAGAGCGCTGTATTGTTCTATGTTCTATGTTCTATGGTTATTTGAAAAGGAGTAATGTGCAGCGTTTCATGGAAAATGTAGAAGAATAGTACTAAGTGCACTATTCATTTTTAGAGCCAGTGCAGTCACAATGAGCTAAATGACCTTTTTCTGTGCTCTAGCATTTCTATATTTCTGTGATTCTATGATCTGACTAATTTGAGACTTGACATGTGTTATATGTTGAAGTTTTGAGAGAGAGAGAGAAAGGTACAGTGATAGGTCTATGGTTCCTAAAACACAGTAACTCTGTTTTTCTTATCCTTGTGTTTACATTTGTGTAGACTAAAAGACAGAGACTGATTGTTATGATCAGCAAATATCTTCATTACCATTGTATTAGGTAACGTGGTAGCATGTGATCTAGATGGAATTTGGACTTTATTCATGAGTGTGTTTCTACGCAGAATTTTCTTCAAAAATTGCACGCAGGTGAACCAATGTGACCTAAACAAAGAGGAGGCAGTAAATTAAATGGCAGTAAAGGAACTTCTGTTCAAGCAATCATAACATTGACACTTTTAATGGAAAACAAATAATGGAACCTAGAAGGGAGTCGATAGAGGTCATTCATAGGTGAGCCAACGTTACAGGAAATATACAAAGGAAATTAAATTGAACAAACAGCAAGTTGTTGGAGTTGCACATGGCTGAAGAGAATTGTTATTTGAGGCAGTAGTTTCTACAGTCAGAATCTTTGAACTCATGACAACCAGATAAGATAATGAAGTGGCTCACAGGATCTTCGTGGGAAAGAGAAAACTTGTTATTTCATAAAGAGTAGAAGGGAAAGTCTGATCCCAACAATATCAAAGGCTTTTTAAGCAATTGCCATTATACATGTAGGTATATGGAAATTATAAGTCCAACTAACTAATGTCCTTTAGACAAATGGGTGGAGATAGTGGAGAAAACCCACCATCCCACCTGTCAGGAGGATTGAAGGACAAATAGTGTAAACACCAACGACCCACTGAGATATAACAAATGGTTTAACTAGATAATCTCATGAAAGGACACAGAAAACAAATAGCATTGTAAGGGGACATTAGCAAAACATTACTCAGTCATTATGACTGCGAGAAAAAAACAGTCATAGCTTCATAAGGAAATAAATGGCACCCACACAGTACAATGCAGTTGGCAAATGTCTGGGAAAGATCATCACAGTCAGAGGGGAAGTGGCGAGCACTGGATTGGGCTTTCTCAGCCCTGTTATGGGCTGTCCTTTCCTACGATGAGAAAAAGAGGCTGGGGGAAATGAGTGACATATCAGTGGGTGGCACATTTCGTAGCATTGGCGTATGTGGGGAAAAAGGACTGAAGAGGCAGTACAGAGAGTTGGCAGGCTAGTGGTGTGAGAAGTTGAAGGCGGAGAGCAGCTGATGGAAGATAGCGCAGGTATTAGTGAGACTGGGTGGGACATGAGCCTTAGTGGGAAGTGTATGCAAGAAACATAGATAGATTGAGCGTGAGGATGCAAATAGGAAAGCGTTGAATTTACCTTGGCCGAACAGAGAAGTCATTGAACCTGCAGCACTGCTGGCCATTCAATAATAATTAGATTAGATTACTTACAGTGTGGAAACAGGCCCTTCGGCCCAACAAGTCCACACCGCCCCGCTGAAGCGCAACCCACCCATACCCCTACATTTACCCCTTACCTAACACTACGGGCAATTTAGCATGGCCAATTCACCTGACCTGCACATCTTTGGACTGTGGGAGGAAACCGGAGCACCCGGAGGAAACCCACGCAGACACGGGGAGAACGTGCAAACTCCACACAGTCAGTCGCCTGAGGCGGGAACTGAACCCGGGTCTCTGGCACTGTGAGGCAGCAGTGCTAACCACTGTGCCACCGTGCCGCCCACAATTCCTTAGTGCCTTGGAGACAACACTGACCCAGTCTGTGATGTTAGATCAGAATCTGGTCCCACAGCCTTCTCTGCTGGTCCTCCACAGAGCCTCTCAATCACTCCGTTGACTGGGACCTCCACGTCCTTGTTGGAGAAAAGTGATGCGATCTGTTTACTTCTTTGCCCTGTTTGAATGCTGTTCATGACCAAGCAGGGCAGCTTTGGAATGCCAATGCTCATTTGGGTAAACTGCAGCATTTTAAAGAGGGTGCATGTGCAAGGGATGTCAGTCTTTTGTCAGATATCCACTGTGTAAAATTTTTTATGGGAACAGGATGTGATAGGATGGAGCAGAAATCATACGTGAGAGACAGCAGGGGGGCATCATAGGCAATTCATGTGGCTGGTTTGGTAAAATATGGTGAGAGAACTCATTAGGCCTTGCAGAACAATCTCTTCATAACAACCTGACACAACGTCAAACTTAGCCAAAAGAATGTAACATCTATCCCAGAATTCCTGTTGGAATTGCTAATAAGTCTTTGTAAGATTTATTACAATACAAAGATCTGATATTGGGGAAATCCATTCACACAATATTGGGAACAAAAATCAGAAAATACAACAGAGAATCCTAAGAAGGGTCAATCACCACAGGAGACTAGCTTACAGACATCACAAAGTCAAGAAAGGAATCAACATTAAATGTCTTTTACCCAAATTGCTTGCAATCTTCAAAGTCCAAACAGAATGATATCTAGAACTATTACGAAGCTTCTAGCTTACCTGAATTTGTGAAGTCAGATACTGAGGAGAAATGGGATAGAACTGATAATCTAATTGGAGACATGAATGTATAATTGTTGACATTGAAACAAAACAGCTAGGGGCATGTGTTAGATAAGGTGCTTTGTTCTGAAAAGATTAATTCCGAGGAGGGCATTGAACTTATCCAATATGATAACGTCATAAAGAGGTAAGAAGAACAACTCTAGATCTCAAAGGAGACATACCTTTATGTCTTCTCATAGTGTTAGTAACCAATCCAATCAAACCATTGTAGGTATTTTTTAATCATCATGTTCAGGCATGTTCTGACATATCTCTGGAATAGCTGGGACTTGAATCTGGACTATCTGGTACAGAGGTAGGGACACTAGCAATGTGTTACATTATTATACCAATGTAACTTGTACCTGATTGCTATTGTAGAGTAAACTACAAACAAAAATAGAGATTGGGGGAAAAGCTCAGCAAGTCTGGCAGCACCTGTGGAGGGAAATCAGAGTTAACGTTTGGATTGAGTGACCCTTCCTCAGATCTGGACCAGAAATGTTAACTCTGATTTCTCTCCAAAGCCGCTGCCAGACCTGCTGAGCTTTTTTACCAATCACTTTTTTCCCCCTTGATTTACGCAGTTCTTTCAGTTTTTATGGAACAAACTACATCTTGTTTAAGCATAAGCCTCCTAGATTACTGGTTGGTCAGTCACTAGTTAGTTAAACTAGCTGTTTGCTTCCATGACATTGGACAAAGCAAGCCTTGTTGATCCCAATCTAACAGGGGGCTGGTGAACAAAATCTACTTTATGGTGAGAAGAGAGGATACTAGATCATATAACATGATGTCTAATGGTGAGGATCCACCATACAACAGTCTCTCAAAAGACCACTCCCAATAATGGAAAAGGGACTGAAATAAGTATCAGGGTGCTGATTTGCAAAGGCAATGAGCCTAAAACCCTTTTCAAATAAGTTTTTTGGATGATTTTTTAGGTTCTGTTTCTAGCTACGATGGCATTTTACTGAATTTGTTCCTTCGTTTTCCATAGGTTCTTAGTCGAATGTCATTAGAACCAGGCCACTGCACTCACGCATTACAATAATTTCCACAATAATTATTACAAATGGCAATTCTGCAGCTGATTTACTTCCAAATTTGTTCTGAATGTGTTGTCCCAAATTCAGAAATAACAAGTAGACACCATACCAAATTCAGCTGCTAATGGTAGGTGGGAGGTGAAGACAGTGCAAAACAGTGAGAGAGAGAGAGAGAGACAGAGACAGAGACAGAGAGAGAGCAATGTAGGTGGAATGCAAAGTAAAGTCACAGAAGTAGAAGAGAAAAGACTGGTGAGGTGAGAAAAACAATAAAATGGCTTTCATTCTTCCCCTAACTGATTGGCAAGGAGATGAAACGTATTTACAATAGAACAGCACAAATGCATGATATGAAAATTTACTTGGTGAATGTTTAGTTCTCCTAAATATGAACAACATTGCATCATGTTTAAAGCAGCTGTTTCTCATTCACATAAAGAGGTTCCTTCTGGGGACATGATCTCAGACTGAAGCAGAATAATGCCATATGGATTGAACCCTGCAGCATAGCAACGAGGATTGAATTAACATGCTACAGAGTCAGAGAGTTGCAGCATTTGCACAGTCCAAAGAGACTCCCAACATTAGCCAGCACACTGAAGCGATTATCACAAAAGGAGAACTTGCATTTCTAAATAACCTTTCGTATCCTCAGGATGTGGCAAACACTTGACTAAAAAAAAATGTTATGTTGTTGGAGGGGTAAATATTGGGCAGGATATTGGAAGAACTATTCTTCTTTTCCTAGAATCATTTGATTATCTGCCCTTCATACAACTTTTTTTGTGTGGGTAGAAGCCTGCTGATTAATACAGGCGTCATATGGTAGCAAAATATCCTTCACATTCAAAGGCTCATGTTTGTGTCCACCCTTAATTGAGAGGGTTAAGCTTTTTCACAGGAATGCACAATGAATCTGGTTTATCATCTAGAGTAAGTGAAGCCAATAACGTTAAACTGCCTATTAACCAGGCAATTTGTCTTTTCTAATGATCTTCATCTGCCAACTCCAGCAGCTCTGATCTCCCCCAGCTGGCAGGCAGATGAACGTAAAGCTATTTTCTTTTCCTGAGGTGACAAAGAGGATTTTATTTTGATCTTGTATTCAATGGAAGAGCTGCATTGGCTGAAGCACAATCTTCCCCCAGTTGAAGCATCCTTGGCATCATGTCCACTGTGAACAATGGCTCAACATTAGAGTCATACAGATGTACAGCATTGAAACAGACCCTTCAGTCCAACTTGTCCATGCTGACCAGATATTCCAAACTAATCGAGTCCCATTTGCCAGCATTTGGTTCATATCCCTCTAAACCCTTCCTATTTATATTACCCACTCAAATAGTTTTTAAATGTTATAATTGTACCACCCTCCACCACAGCTCATTCCATACACACACCACCCTCTGTGTGAAAAAGTTGCCCCTTAGATTCCTTTTAAATGTTTCCCCTCTCAACCTATAACTATGCCCTCTAGTTCTGGACTCCATCCCAGGGAAAATACGTTGTTTATTTTCCTATTCATGCCCCTCATGATTTTATAAACCTCTAAAAGATCACACCACAGCCTCCGAGTCTCCAGGGAAAACAGCCCCAGCCTTTTCAGCCTAACCTATAGCTCAAATCCTCCAACTCTGACAATATTCTTGTAAATCTTTTCTGAGCCCTTTCAAGTTTCACAACATCCTTCTGATAGAAAGGAGACCAGAATTGCCCACAATATTCCAAAGGTTACCCAACCAATGTCCTGTACAGCCACAACATGATTCCCAACTCTTCTACTCGATGCTCTGATCAATAAAGGCAAGCATACCAAATGCCTTCTTCACTATCCCATCTCACTGCAACTCCATTTTCAAGGAACAATGAACCTGCACTCCAAGGTCTCTTTGTCCAGCAACACTCCCTGGGGCCTTATCATCAAAAGTCTAGGTCTTGCCCTGATTTGCCTTTTCAAAATGCAGCACCTCACATTTATCTAAATTAAACTCCATCTGCCACTCCCCAGCCCATTGGCCCATCTGATCAAGATCCCATTGTACTCTGAGGTAACATTTATCGCTGGCCGCTACACTTCCAATTTTGGTGTCATCTGCAAATTTACTAATTATACCTCCTATGTTTATATCCATGTCATTTATATAAATGACAAAAAACAGTGGATGCAGCACGGATCCTTGTGGCACACCACTGGTTACAGGCCTCCAGTCTGAAAAGCAACCCACCACCACCCTCTGCCTTCTACTTTCAAGCCAGTTCTGTATCCAGGATAGTTCTCCCTGTATTCCAAGAGACCTAACCTTTCTAATCATTCTACCATGAGGAACCATGTCAAATGCCTTACTGAAGTCGGTATAGATCATGTCCACCACTCTGCCCTCATCAGTCTTCTTTGTTATTTCTTTAAAAAACTCAATCAAGTTTGTGAGACATGATTTCCCACGCACAAAGCCATGTTAACTACTCCTAATCAGTCCTTCCCTTTCAAATACATGTAAATCCTGTCCCTCAGGATTCCCTCCAACAACTTGCCCAATACCGATGTCAGGTTCACTGGTCTATAGTTCCCTGGCTTGTCCTTACCATCCTTCTTAAACAGTGGCACCACATTAGCCAACCTCCAGTCTTCCGGTACCCCACCTGCGACTATTGATGATTCAAATATCTCAGCAAAGGGCCCAGCAATCACTTCCCGAACTTCCCACAGAGTTCCAGGGTAGACCTGGGGATTTATCCACTTTTATGCATTTCAAGACATCCAGCACTTCCTCCTCTGTAATATGGACATTTTTCAAGATGTCACCATCTATTTCCCTGCATTCTGTATCTTCCATGTCCTCCTCCACAGTAAATACTGATGCAAAATACTCGTTTAGTAGCTCCCTCATCTCCTATGGCTCTACACAAAGGCTGCTTTGCTGATCTTTGAGGGCTGAAAATGTGTTGCTGGAAAAGCGCAGCAGGTCAGGCAGCATCCAAGGAACAGGAGAATCGACGTTTCGGGCATAAGCCCTTCTTCAGGAATGAGGAAAGTGTGTCCAGCAGGCTAAGATAAAAGTTAGGGAAGAGGGACTTGGGGGAGGGGCATTGGAAATGCGATAGGTCGAGAGAGGTCAAGGTGAGGGTGATAGGCCAGAGTGGGGTGGGGGCGGAGAGGTCAGGAAGATGATTGCAGGTTAGGAAGGCGGTGCTGAGTTCGAGGGATTTGACTGAGACAATGTGGGGGGAGGGGAAATGAGAAAACTGGAGAAATCTGAGTTCATCCCTTGTAATTGGAGGGTTCCCAGGCAGAAGATGAGGCGCTCTTCCTCCAACCGTCGTGTTACCATGGTCTGGCGATGGAGGAGTCCAAGGACCTGCATGTCCTTGGTGGAGTGGGAGGGGGAGTTAAAGTATTGGGCTACGGGGTGGTTGGGTTGATTGGTCCGGGTGTCCCAGAGGTATTCTCTGAAACGTTCCACAAGTAGGCGGCCTGTCTCCCCAATATAGAGGAGGCCACATCGGGTGCAGCGGATGCAATAGATGATGTGTGTGGAGGTGCAGGTGAATTTGTGGCGGATATGGAAGGATCCTTTGGAGCCTTGGAGGGAAGTAAGGGGGGAGGTGTGGGCACAAGCTTTGCATTTCTTGCGGTTGCAGGGGAAGGTGCCGGGAGTGGAGGTTGGGTTGGTGGGGAGTGTGGACCTGACGAGGGAGTCACGGAGGGAGTGGTCTTTTCGGAACGCTGATAGGAGAGGGGAGGGAAATATATCACTGGTTGTGGGGTCCGTTTGGAGGTGGCGGAAATGACGGCGGATGATACATTGTACATGGAGGTTGGTGGGGTGGTAGGTGAGGACCAGTGGCGTTCTGTCCGGGTGGTGGTTAGAGGGGCGGGGCTCAAGGGCGGAGGAGCGGGAAGTGGAAGAGATGCGATGGAGGGCATCGTCGACTACGTCTGGCGGGAAATTGCGGTCCTTGAAGAAGGAGGCCATCTGAGTTGTACGGTTTTGGAACTGGTCCTCCTGGAAGCAGATGCGGCGGAGACTAAGGAATTGGGAATATGGGATGGCGTTTTTACAGGGGGCAGGGTGGGAGGAGGTGTAGTCTAGGTAGCTGTGGGAGTCGGTCGGTTTATTGTAAATGTCCGTGTCGATTCGGTCACTCAAGATAGAAATGGAAAGGTCTAGGAAGGGGAGGGAGGAGTCTGAGACGGTCCAGGTGAATTTGAGGTCGGGGTGGAAGGTGTTGGTAAAGTCGATGAACTGTTCAACCTCCTCGTGGGAGCACGAGGGGTCTTTGAGGGGCTGTATTTTCTCCCTAGTTACCCTTTGGTCCTTAATGTATTTGAAAAAACCCTTTGGATCCTCCTTAACCCTATTTGCCAAAGCTATCTCATGTCCCCTTTTTGCCCTCCTGATTTCCCTCTTAAGTATATTCCTACTGCTTTTATACTCTTCTAAGGACTCACTCGATCTCTGCTGTCTATACCTGACATATGCTTCCTTCTTTTTCTTGACCAAAGCCTCAAGTTCTCTAGTCATCCAGCATTCCCTACACCTGCTAGCTTTGCCTTTTGCCATTACAAGAATATACTGCCTCTGGACTCACGTTATCTCATTTTTGAAGGCTTCCCATTTTCTAGCCATCCCTTTACCTGCGAACATCTGCCCCAATCAACTTTTGAATGTTCTTGCCTAATACCATCAAAATTGGCTTCCTCCAATTTAAAACTTCAACTTTTAGGTCTGGTCTATCCTTTTCCATCACTATTTTAAAACTAATAAAATTATTGTCGCTCACCCCAAAGTGCTCCCCTAGTTGCACCTCTATCATGTCTTATTTCCCAAGAGTAGATCAAGTTTTGTATCTTCTCTGATAGGTACAAGATAGTTAGCAAATTGGAATTCTTAGGCCCTGTTTTTTCATATAATAACTAATATCCTTAAAAGTATTTCATTGCTTGTAGTCGTTAAAGGTAATATGGCGATAATTAATATACTTAATTTGTTCTCTAACCAAGACAGCATTGTGTTCTGGCTCTCTGGGGAACTTAGTAGCAGGACACAGTTGAATGTGTTCCCATCAAATACATTGTACTTACCAAACTGCAAAGATTGCCAGTTTGAGAGGTGGAAAGATTAACATGGCAGTAAGGAAAGGGTTCTTCTGAAGTTGGTGCAATGACATATTGTTTGAACAAGTGTGTGCTTTTATATTACAACTGACTGAAGCAGACCTGACCTGAAAAAGACTTTCTACACAAATTAAATTGTGAAAAAAGCCTTTCTACATCCTAGAAACAGAGCACCGATTTCTGAACAATTACAAAGAATGAAAGATATTTGTCACTCCCAATGTAGCAGATAAGGAGAATTTTCAAAGAAAATTAAATGTTCCATAAAATGCTGGGCGTTCAGGGAATCAGGAGATATAGAGGAAAGTTGAGCTGATGCAGACATTATTGTGTTATTATCTTACTGAATGAAAGCGAGTGGGCTCAATAAGCCTTCTGGCCTGTTTGTATGTCTATGTCTTTTGTTTTTAAATTCCAATCATATGTTGGAGTCAGCAAGAGTTTCTAAAATGTCCCAGCCATTTCATTCCATCTCAAACACTGTGAATGTGGCACTTCTACAAACATATTATTGGCTGTACAGGGAGAAATGTTTTTCAAAACTGCTCACTTACACCAGATGTTGGAGGGAAATGATGTCACTTGACACTTTTGTGAGGTGAGTTAATAAATCTTGCACAATCTGGCTGTTTGAAGATTGTAGTTCCAAATGCTTAGACAGTGTTTAATTATTTCAGACACACCCAATGACTCACCCATGTTTTCAAGCAGAATGCTACTCCTCTAAGATCAATATTCACTTGTTGGGAAAGATGCAGATCTTAAGACGGAATTTATCCCTGGGAGGAGTTGCTAGGGGTTGCTACATTAATCAAAACAAAGGAAAAGTGATGCCAACATCTGTAAATTATAAAGTAGGTCATCAGAG
Source organism: Chiloscyllium plagiosum (assembly GCF_037043375.1). Taxonomy (NCBI): domain Eukaryota; kingdom Metazoa; phylum Chordata; class Chondrichthyes; order Orectolobiformes; family Hemiscylliidae; genus Chiloscyllium; species Chiloscyllium plagiosum. The sequence continues at coordinate 22,853,732 of NW_028270164.1, forward strand.
GTGGATATTTCTTCCTTCTGCACCTTTGCTAAGTAAAAGGATCTTATTCAAGACCACTTTTAAGAGGGAATCTTGATTACTCGATAAATACTCCAATCAGTAATGATGTCCAGTTGTGGAAACTTCCCAAATTTAGCCTATGCTTGAAGGTGATACAACAAAATAGTGAATGTTAAACACATTTCCAATATTCATTGCAGGAGATTTTTCATTTCTACCCATGTGGCAATCATTTTAATGAATGTAAAATCAGGCAGGTTCTCTTATAAACACCTAAACTTCATGTGATGATGTACCTCAGGCATTGTTTAACTCACAGAGGGAGATCATGAGTTGATAAACATCACCACGTCAAGATAGTTAAACAGTACAGGCATCAGTCAATTCACTTGCTAGCATGAGTCAGGGCATAAATTGTAATGAGCAATATTCCAAAGACATCTCTTATATTGGTATTTAATGATAGAATGGTAGTTGAAATAACTCAACAGAAGGCAGTATCCCATCACCAAGTCAAGTTTTATTTACATGTGGAGAGCCAGCTCTCAAAGTGAACAGAATCCCTGATACTTTTGTTCTAATCTGCCAGCTGAGGATCTCTGATTGGATCAGATTAACAGCTCAATCAGAGAACTCATATTCTATGAGGTCCATTTGCCTGACCTCATTACAATCGCTACACTCCCTCCCCCTCCAAGTCTGAGGACATATGGCAGTTTTATTATATAGCTTCACCTGGGGCATTTTAGCATTGGGTCAGACTCCTCCATCTCAGCTTTGGATATGGACGGCGTGCACTGCATATTAGCTCAACCCTGCTGCCTGGAGCTTCTCAGAAGAAGTCCAATCTCTTTGTCAGGCAGCAAAGGCATCAAGGGGATAACTTATGCCATGTTCATCTCATATTTCAAGGTATCTTCATAGCTTGATAGTGAGGGAGACTGCACAGGTTCTGAAAGGCTGTTGAGGAGCTGGGCATGTCTTGCTCCCATACTGTGTGTGAGTTTGCAGCTTTCAAGTGGCCCATATGCCTGCTCAAGACAGTTGTACTGACCCGAAAATTGTATGTCACTGGACCGGACCTCACATCAACCCTGCCTTTTACCCATGTAGAGCCATACCTGTGTTCCTACACCAAACTTCATCCCCTGCAGTAAACTGACTTTCTCTTACTGAGTGGAGACTTGTGTCCGGCATTGGCGTTCTTGATGCCTTTTCACCCTCCTCCCCCGGTCTGGGAAGATCATATTTAACCTCATGTGGCGTCTTCTCCCCATTAGCAACTCTGCTGGAGCCATCCCTATATTGCATGAGGGGTATTTCAATAAACAAATTTGAACTGGGACAGTTTACTGTCTGGTGAAGCTGTAGGCTGCTTCCTTACGCCTGTTTTCAAAGTCTGGACTGCTCTTTCTGCCAGACCATTGGATGGTGGATGCTATGGAACTGTCCTCAGATATTGAATACCATGCAACTTTTACAAAATACTTGAATTCCCTGCTAGTAAATGATGGCCCGTTATCTGTGACCATTTAACCAGACATTTATTTTGATTGGTTCTGATTTGGATGTTGCTGAGCAATCTAACTGTTCCAAACCAAATGTAGGTGGACTTTGCAGGGTGTGCACTTTCTTGGATACTGGTCGAGAAATTCTCTTATTCTATTTAGGTCTTTTGCTGTAGGATTCTTTTGTTGTTTTGAGTCTGTATTCAGGCAGCAGCTACATTGGTTAGTTCGGCTGAGGCTTGGCTTTGTTTTGGGGTTTTTTAATGGGCTGAATTAGAGTCCCTCCATTCAAGATATGTCTTGGGTGAGGTTATGTAATTGCTTTCACGCGAGTGTGTTCGCCACACTCAGTCAGACTGCTGAAGGTGTCCACTTCCATCGGAATATCCTGCAACTTTTATACTCCACTTGTCACATTTTCCAACCATAAAGCCTGTTTGAAATTCATTTGGGCTTCAGCTAGTGGGTGCTTTTGCATGGTTACATCATTAATCCTATATACCAAACAATCTCTCAGCATCACATTAAAGGTTAAACTAAAGTCACATACCTCTATCGGTAATCTTAATCTAGTCAAAGATCCCGATACAGATTCCCCGGTTCTCAATTTGCAAAGTAACACCAACAGTATCTCATAATTAGAGGCTGCTTGGAGTCATCGCTAACTAAGTCTGTTAACTCTTGAAAGGTCTTAGTATCTGGTACCTCAGGGAAAATCAGGCTCCTAATAACCCAAAAAACCGCAGGTGCACAAGCTGTCATGAGAAGTACTTGTTGCTTTTCATCTACTCCAATGTCATTTGCCTGGGAAAAAATAATGCATTCTTTCCAAGTATTGGGCCCAGTCATTGATGGCAGGATCAAATGAGACAAGGTTCCCAAATTATGGACATGATGGCAGAAATGCTTACCCTGACTCAAAGGCAACTATTGCGAGTGAATTTCTTTAGAAGCATGTTTTTCTGTCATCACCATTGAAATAACTCCATAGTAGGTATCCCATCACCAAGTCATGCTTTATTTACATGTGGAGATTCCTTGACACTGGTCTGGCTTCCTCAGAGCCACCTCTCAGACTGAACAGAAACTCTGACACTCCTGTTCTTTTATGTCATGCAGGGCTCTCTAATTGAACCAGGTTAACAGCTCCAGTCAGGGGATTCATATTCTGAGAGGTCTCCTGGCTGACCTTGTTACAATCATTACAGAAGTGTCCATGGCACCTTAACAACATGCACATCTCTTCAACACAGGGTTTGAATTGATTGTGTATAACAGGATTAATTGCAAGAAAACGTAATTCTAGAATCTAAATTAATCAAGAATGCACAAATTTAACATGGATAGAATTTCCTCTTTTCCTCACAGGATGTGAGCATCACTGGTCAGAGCAGAATTTATTGCCCATTCCTAATTGTCTTTGAAATTGAGATTGTCATAAATGCTCTATAAAGAACAAAATAAAAAATCCTATTGAGTTACTGGTAATTTCCAACTTTCTGTTCAATGAGGCGCATTTATTCTTGTGTTATAATGTTAAAAGGATTATTGATTTTGTGTTCATTTTCGTAGTAGGCATTTAATCTCTGCAATATAATAACTGATTTAACAGGGGAGATTTATTACCTCATTGTACAGGATCCATTGGCCATATTTAGCATAAGTGTAAACATTCCAATACTGGGTCTGAGTTTTAAAATTTAGAATTAGTCTTAGAGTACTTTGGCCTTTTGTTACGTTTCAAAACAGATCTCTTTTCTTTAGGATACTCAACAAATGCAGTGAAGCATATTCTTGCTACAATACGCCCCTTTATTATTGATACTTCCTCAGTTAATTCACAACCTTGGTATCCTGTTTCATGTTAAAGTGCGCTTTAAACCCATACCTGATTGATCACTAAGATGGCTTGTTTGAACTCTATTTCCAACACAGGCCCAATCTATCCAGATAACGCCCAGAAATGGGCTGAGCAATCATAGCACGTGGTGAATGTGCACCAGTTAATTAAATGCATACAGGGTACCATCCTTATCTTGTCTGTGAATCACCAGGAATTCTGAATGCAGCCATTGCTACCCATATTGTTCATTGATTGCAGGAAGCCCAGTTCTAGAACTATGCAAAGCTGGTCTGTCAAACTTAAGGCTAACCTGCAACTCTTAAAGGTGAAGTGAATTATGGCTTTTGGAGATGCTGAGATAAGTGACCATAGAGTTCTGTGCAAGAATGTACAATGACTGACAATGGAAGAGAGCAATCTCTCAGGTTTTTGGATGTTGAAAGTCTTGGTTGAAAATGTAGAATGAAGGACAGATGTCTTCTATTCACATAGCTGTTCAAAAGCCATTCATTCAAAAGCCATTTAGGCACTTATTCAAAGATTTTGGAAAGAGATATCTACAGAATTCAATCACAGAAGAATTCCAAGAACATAAACACAGTGCAGGGAAAAAAAAATCAATGATCTCACACAAGCGGTAAAGGCCAGTGAATACATCTTCAAATATAATTTCCTAACAAATGCAACATGAGCCCCACACTTTGTTCAATTCATTGCACTACTGCCACTAACTTACCAACAATCACAATCAACCAGATCTTGTCATTAAAATGCATGGCTTCACCTTAACCTGGGATTCTTAGCACAGTTGAAAACCTCTACCCATATCTCTTTAACACACTGACAGTTTTACAACTAAGACAACAAAACCACCCACTGACAACCAACACCACTGACACACTTCCCTCTTGCAGGGCGAAGTGGTACACCACCAGAGATACCAGAAGCTAACCAGAGGAAGTAACACATCCCATGATAGAGATTGTGCTGGCCATTGGGGGAAGGATGAATACTGCGGCTAAGGCCATGGTGAGATTGAAACCACTGAAGATAGAGGTTTCGAGCAGCAATGATTCAAGAACTTTAACTCTATAGGTAATGGAGAAAGAACAATAATAGGATGACGGTGAAAATACGTTGTTCCATGATTTCAATATAGCAGTTTCTTATTATCAAAATCAAAAACAGAAATTGTTGGAGAAATTGAGCAGGTTTGGAGCTATTAGAGGAGAGAGAAGCAGAGTTAATGTTTCAAGTCGAGTGACCTTTTGTCAGAATCTTATTTATTATCAATTAAGTATCTGACCATGCTTTGGCAAAGTGCCATTTTCATTGATTTTCACAGTGAGTTCTGTCTGCAAGATCTCGTAGGTTTTCTCACATTGTAGACCCAAACTTGTCTCAGTAGCTACCACCCTCACAATACCCATCTGATGTTGGCTCGATTCTCCCACTGACCATAATGAGAGGTACTTACCACTACCTGAACATTCATGAGTCTATATGCTTGCCAATCTGTATTCCATTTGGAAACTAGCAAAGGCAATGGTTCCTAAGAGGACTACAAGTCAGAGACAAATCCACTGCACCACTGGGGGCTAGGTTGTACAGGAGAGGGGAAGAAAGAAGAATCAAAAGACAACAGTGATAGGGCATTGCTTAGTTCAGGCCTCAGACACATGTTTGAAAAAGGTCTGGTTGGGCATAGTCAGCATGGATTTGTGAATGATAGATCATGTTTGAAAAATTTGTTGGACTTTTTGGAGGATGTTACTAACATAATTGACGGATATAGTATATTTGAATTTTCAGAAGGCTTTTGATAAGGGCCCCAAAGAAGGTTGGTTAGTAAAATTAAACAAATGGTTATAGGAACATGGTCTCCAACATGGAGGTCACCATTGACTGGTCAATCGCCAAATCTCTGATAGTCGATCTCATTGTCTCCTCATGTTCCCTTGCTGTGAGCACCTCAATTGTCAAGCTCCTACATGATTTCTGATTCCAAAAATGTATGCTCTTCATAGGCTTTACCAACTTTTTGTATCATGTTTCAGATTGGCCCAGGTAGATTATCAATGCAGGGCAAAGTAAGTTCTGTGTTGGGAATGGAACCAGGGAAATGTACACCTTAAAATGAAATTGAAAAAATTCCAACCTGTTTCATTACTTTTCCAGCAAATGCCTTAAGCATATTTTTGATCTAGACTGCTATTATAATGGGGCTAAGCTGCAAGAAAATGATTGCAAAGCAACATCTTATCTAATTACACTTCAGATAAGCCTGTGATTTATGTGACTCCCGACTTGAATGAACATAAAATATCAGGCACAATCTGCCTGGTGGTCTGTTAAAAAATTTCAAAAATAAACAGCAGATAAGTTCCTTGTGGTTGAACATGATTTGGCATTCTTTGAGTTAAAAGGAAACACAAGGGCATGAACTTAAACCCCCACTGGATTCAACATCTGCGGTGGAAATCGGCAAGACAGACAATATGGCAGCATTATGCATGAGCTCTCGGAACGGGGTACTCCCGTGGATTGAAATACAATTACAACTCCCTGAAATGATAACACCACCCTTCAGCTTTTGCAGCTGTTGCTCTAGTGAATAACATGGTCTGCTTCCAAAACATGCCTGTTACAAGTGCTATTCTTTAAGATTCCAAATGAACACCACAATCGTCTTTAGCCATTAACAAATATGGAAATTCCTACAAACAGTCAGTAATCAAAAACATGAATCTGAATGGTCTTATTTTGATTGTTTGTATCCCTGGTGAAACACCTACTTTGACTGTTCTTTTCCTATTTCAGTTTACTGCTGTTATTGTTCTTTCTTTAACTTGAATTAAGAATATTAAATCACTTTGTATTCTTGAATCATCAATATTGGTTCCTTACTTTTTCAAAAATAAAAGTGAAACAGTAGTGATATAATAGAAATGGATTTTGCAATCAATCAATAAAAGAAGGTATGATTAGGTGACAATGATATGAAAACTACACATTGAAACAGAGAAAGTAAGAGCAGCAGTTGTCCATTTGGCTCTTTGAGCCTGCACAGCCACTCAGTATGACATGACTGATCATCCACCTCAGAACACTGTTCCTGCTCTCATCCCATACCCTTTGATCATTTTAACCCGAAGAATATGATGACAAATTATAACTACACTGATGTACTTCAGTACCAGGCTGTTTGAATTTGATTTATTATTGTCATGTGTACTGTGATACAGTGAAAAGTATTGTTTTTGCATGCTAACCAGACAAATCATACCTTACCTCGGCGTATCAGGATAATAGAATAGAATGCAGAATATTGCATCATAGCTACAGACAAAGTGCAGAGAAAGATCAATTCTAATATATGAGAGGTTCATTTGTAAGTCTGCTAACAGTGGGGAAGAAGCTGTTCTTTAATCTTTTAGTACTTGTTTTCAAACGTTTGTATTACCTGACCAACAGAAGAGGGTGGAAGATACTACAATCAAGCAGGGAGGGCTCTTTGATTATATTGGCTGCTTTTGTGAGGCAGCAGGAAGTGTACATGGAGTCAATAGAAGGAAGGCTATGTTCACAATGCACTCTGTAAGTTCTTGCAGTCTGGGTAGAGCTATTACCATACCATTGTGATGCATCCAAATAGGATGTTTTCTCTGGTGCATCCACAAACATTGTGGAGTCATTATGGAAATGCTGAATATCCTTCTGAGGAAGCAGAGGTGTTGGTGTACTTTCTTGACTGTGGCATCTACATGGATGCCCAGTATAGATTGTTGGCAATATTAACTCCTAGGAACTTGAAGCTCTCAACCACCTCCACCTCAGCACCATAGATATAGACAGGGGTGTGTCCTCCACTCTGCTTCTTGTAGTCAATAATCAGCTCCTTTATTTGATGACATTGTGGGAGAAATTGCTGTCTTTAAACCAATTCTAATAAGCTGATAATAAAGAGTTGGAGCTGAATTTGGCCACACAGACACGAATGTACAGATGAACCTCGATTATCCAAATATCAATCATCCGAATTTTAGATTATCTGAAGATCTCAAGGTCCCGATAGAAACATGACATCAAAGAGGTGTTACCAACACTGATAGCGTCTTTTGTTTACAATGATTAAAAATGAACTCAGCTTACTGAAATGCTGCCGAGAACACTTCTGGACATCGATGGGAACCCAGGCACCGTCTCCAAATGACTGACCTCCTGCCCTCTCTCTCTCCTCACACTTTCCCTGGAGTTCTACATGGGGTGGGGCACCCTCACCCCCCCTTCTCTAGATAATCTCTCCAACATTGTCCCGTACAGGGCATAGTTGGAACTTGTCAAAAAGTTGTGTGTGTGGCTGCGTGTGTGTATGTGCTATTTTGAGACTCACCCCCCCAAAGACAGTGGCAGTGTTGCTGTTGATTCCAGTCCGGCTGCCATCTCCATTGCGGGGGTGGGGGTGGGTGCAGATTGCGCGGGGCGGGTTGCGCGGGACAGGTGGGACAAGGGCAGGGCAGGGTGGGGATGGTGTTGTGATGTGTGCTGCTGCGTAGTCTCCTGAATGGGGAGCAGAACTAGCAAGTGTTCACTCTGTCAATCCCATTGAAGTGAAGCAGCGGCGGGGAGAGGCTTCAGCAGTGCTGCAGGTCCCTTTCACTCAAGTGTGTGTCTGCTCAGAAACACACCCTGAGCCAGAGAAAGGGAGCAAGGCAGGCAGAGCAACGAGAAAGGAAACTTCAGAAAGCCCCAGAGGAGAAGCATTAAATCAATTAATCCAATAATCAATTAGAACGATATACTGCCGGCCCATCTCGTTTGGATAATCGAGGTTCCTCTGTCTAAGAAATATGGTATGGTGCTGAATACGCAATTTTGTGGGACGCTGGTGTTGAGGTTTATTGTGGAGGAGATGTTGTTGCCTATCCTTACTGATTGCGGTCTGAGAGGCAGGAAGTTGAGGATCCAGTTGCAGAGTGGGGAGCAGAATCCTAGGTCTCAGAGTTTGGAGATGAGTTTTTCTGGAATTATGGTGTTGGAGGCAGAGCTACAGTCAACAAATAGAAATCTGATGTAAGTGTCCCTGTTATCCAGATATTCCAGGAATAAATGTAGAGCCAGGGAGATATTGTCTGCCATTGACCTATTGTGATTGTGGGTGAATTGTAGATCAAGGAAATCTGGGAGGCTGGAGTTAATAGGTGCCATTACTATCCTCTCCAGGCACTTCATAGTGATGGATGTCAGAGCCACTGGGCAATAGATTGGATATAAAAGATACAAATCTACCATAGTTATGGCTTTACCTTTCAAATATAACCAGCTTTTGATGTATTGTGCTTAATGTTCCTGGGTCTTTTTTAGAATCCATGTACTAAATTATTTGTCTCTCGGATGCTGCCAGACCCGATGAGTTTCTCCAGCAATTTCAGTTGTTGTTTCAGATCTTCAGCATCCACAGTTCTTTGTTTTATTTTAGCCTGTTTTATTTTAAAAACTGAGATCCAGTTAAGACTTTTTGTGACATGCTGGATATAACAAAAGAGAAAATTCAATCAGTTAAATTTTTTTAGTTACATGATTTATACCAAATGTTAATAAGGTCTTTTGTATCTGAGTGAACAAATGGAGCATCACATGATTAGAAAATTTAAAGCTCAAAACCACAAAGTGAAATTATTAAATCAGGCCATAACTGAATGAACTAACAGAAATTTCAGAAAAGCAGAGGTTTGTAAGACGGTTATGTTGAAAACAAAACACATTTACACACTGTTTTTGCAGAAAATGGGCAGCTGCGCTTTACAAGCAGAGACCAATGAAAGTACAGCTATAGACAAACAAGGAAGGACTGCTTTTGTGTTTCCAACCTCACACATGAGAGTTTACTATCTGTTTGAATGGAAAAGATAGAACAGATGAAGCTCTTGAAAATGTAAGAAACAGGGAATCAGTGAGGTGGACCTTGCTGATGAAAATTGGACCGAGAATAACCAAGCAGAGTGGAATGATTTTCAAAGAGCACTGTAAATTCCATGGCTGGAAGAAGTGAGTCTGTTGAAGAGCTGAGAAACACTGGGAACTGTTCCTGTAATGTGACGTATTTGCCAAAAGTGCAATGCACTGTTAAAAATGTTGCAGGATGTATCTCAATTGTTTTAGTTGTTTCGTGTGAAAGCACATTGTATTTAGATTGTATTAGTTGCAGGTTAATGATTGATTCATTAATGTTGATTTTAGTTTATTTGTTGCAGGAGAAAGTGAGGACCGCAGATGCTGGAGATCAGAGCCGAAAATGTGCCGCTGGAAAAGCGCAGCAGGTCAGGCAGCATCCAAGGAACAGAAGAATCGACGTTTTGGGCATAAGCCCTTCTTCAGGAATGAGGAAAGTGTGTCCAGCAGGCTAAGAAAAAAGGTAGGGAGGAGGGACTTGGGGGAGGGGCATTGGAAATGCGATAGGTGGAAGGAGGTCAAGGTGAGGGTGATAGGCCGAAGTGGGGTGGGGGCGGAGAGGTCAGGAAGAAGATTGCAGGTTAGGAAGGCGGTGCTGAGTTCGGGGGTTTTGACTGAGACAAGGTGGGGGGAGGGGAAATGAGGAAACTGGAGAAATCTGAGTTCATCCCTTGTGGTTGGAGGGTTCCTAGGCGGAAGATGAGGCGCTCTTCCTCCAACCGTCATGTTGCTATGGTCTGGCAATGGAGGAATCCAAGGACCTGCATGTCCTTGGTGGAATGGGAGGGGGAGTTGAAGTATTGAGCCATGGGGTGGTGGGGTTGGTTGGTCCGGGTGTCCCAGAGGTGTTCTCTGAAACGTTCCGCAAGTAGGCGGCCTGTCTCCCCAATATAGAGGAGGCCACATCGGGTGCAGCGGATGCAATAGATGATGTGTGTGGAGGTGCAGGTGAATTTGTGGCGGATATGGAAGTATCCCTTGAGGCCTTGGAGGAAAGTCAGGGGGGAGGGGTGGGCACAAGTTTTGCATTTCTTGCGGTTGCAGGGGAAAGTGCTGGGAGTGGAGGTTGAGTTGGTGGGGGGGTGTGGACCTGATGAGGGAGTCACGGAGGGAGTGGTCTTTTTGGAATGCTGATAGGGGAGGGGAGGGAAATATATCCCTGGTGGTGGGGTCCGTTTGGAGGTGGCGGAAATGACGGCGGATGTTACGCTGTACATGGAGGTTGGTGTGGTGGTAGGTGAGGACCAGTGGGGTTCTGTCCTGGTGGCGATTGGAGGGGCGGGGCTCAAGGGCGGAGGAGTGGGAAGTGGAAGAGATGTGGTGGAGGGCATCGTCGACTACGTCTGGTGGGAAATTGCAGTCCTTGAAGAAGGAGGCCATCTGGGTTGTACGGATTTGGAACTGGTCCTCCTGGGAGCAGATGCGGCGGAGACGAAGGAATTGGGAATATTTATTTGTTGGTGTAAAATTTAAAAAGGTAAAACTTGTCCATCCATTTATATCCACTGGTTAATTGGATTAAGTACTGGTTAATTAAGTACTTTAAGTGAAAGTTTTTGAACTGAAGTTGATAATTCAAGGCAGAAAGGGTTGAAACCCTAACCATTATCAAATATTTTTTACATAAAAATTAATTTTCTTAAATTTCAAAACATTGTGTGATTTTAGTTTGTTAATCTAAATGATTCATGGGAAATCTCAATTCTTTTTTCATTCCTAGGTATTTAAAAATAACCATTTCTTTCTTTCAAAAATTATAAGAATTATTTCCATTTGTCTCCAAAATTTTCACACAGGTTCCAGGGTTCAAATCAAAACAGTCGACTTTATCTCGAAGAAAAGGTGATTGAAACTTTCTGGGTTTATGAGACCTGAATACTCAGATTTAGGGGATCAGTTGGCTCAGATATCTGGGCAGCTGGTTTCTGATGCAGATTGCCACTTACAGGGTGGGTTGAATTTCCATACAAATATAAAGGTCCAGTATTCTCAAGCTTATCCATCAGTTGAGGTGTGGTAGACTCTAAGGTTATGTCACCACCAGTTCTCTCTCTCTCTCTTTCTCTCTCTCTCTCTCTCTCTCACAGGGCATCCCTCTGAGAGGATGGTGACTTTAATTTATTTATTCAGGTTTAAAATGGCAATGATAGTAATTTACAAATGGAACCAATTTCCAAATTATGCTGATTGTTTAAACCTCTCAGTGTTGTTAATTTGTTCTATATAGTACAGAAGGAATACCACAATAGTAATTAACTTGGCTTTCTGCTGAGTTTGGCTTTGCCAAGGGTGTGTCTATGGGATGTTACATATTAGAACAGTTAATTAGCAGTAGTGAAGCATTTCAATTGTTACACTTAAGCCAATTCTTTTCTTTTTTATTTTGTTTGTATTTTTACTGTGGTGTAAAAATAATGCAGGTCCAGGGACGATGTAATTTGCTTAAAGGTGAGTAGTTTGACCAGTTGAATGGATCTGCAATGTAATGCCTTGCACCTACTTTTAAAATAAGAAAACATTAGGGTCTAGACTATATTCATAATATATTTTGAGGGGGGGGGGTTCATCTCTCTTTATAAAATCTGGCTACATTGTATTCAGCCGCAGGAATCACAAATGTTCTCCCATTTAAAAAAAAAAATCTTATTACTTAATATTACAATGAATATTCCAATAAGCTTGTGTCACAAAGCTAGTTTTTTTTTCTAAAAGCTGTTCCTTGACTCAAAGATACTTCATCCTTGATTTTTCTCAGAGGGGTAATGAACCAAGCCAGACTCTGATCAGTCTGGTTGGTACAGAGCTGAAAAGGATTTTGAGAGGCCTTTTATTGATATGTAAACAGATGACACTTCAGGCCAAAGTGGTTATGTTTTAGAAGGATTCTGGGTAATCCAAGATGGAGGATGGGAAAAATCTCTGGCAGGAACACGCTGCTCATTTTTTGAGGTATTTTAGGTGTTGGAGGTGATTTCCTCGAATTGCAGGAGCAGCCATTACTGTTTTATATGCTATTGCATTGTTTTGGAACTTGAGGAAAAAAAGTCAAAACAATGGCACTTTTAAAAGGGAGAGAAACAGACAAAGGCAGCACATGGTGAGGTCAGTGCAGGAGAGAGGGAGAGAGAGAGAAAAAAAAAGCAAACCGCACTGCTAACTGACACAATAGTGAACCTGCGCAGTTATTGCCTTTACTGTTTGAATTCATGTATCAGAGTGGGAAAATTAACAAACAGTGAAATTCACAACTGATCTTGGAGGAACCTGTTTGGGAGAGATCACAGCACAGAGACAGATAAGTGAATAGTTTTAAGTGTGGCCTTGGGGCCTTGCTGTAAGTCTACAATAGTGAATAGTGTGGGTTCTTTCTTGATTATATGTTTTATTCAGATATGTCTCTTGATCACACTCAAAAATATAAGCCACAAGTATTAAGTTAGCCTGGAGCAGTAATAAGACGGAATAATAAGTAATAAGAGGAATAAGACGGTGATATTTTCTGGGTCTGCAGATTGGAAGAAGCAAAAATGGTCCTTAGTCGAGTGATACGCTTTTCTTGTCAGATGTGGGAGTTTGTGTTACTGAGGATTATATCTGTAATAATCTGTTGGTTGTGAATCCTATCAGATCGAATGGATTGGTTGGAGAGACAATTAGATGCAATGAGGAATTTACAAGAGCAATGGGGTGTGATGGATGGCAGTTATAGGCAGAGAGAAAAGCCTCAGATACAGTCACATAGATGGGTTAACTCTTGGAAAGGGAAGAGAGGTAGTGCAGAAGTCTTCTGTGGGTATCCCCATTTCAAACAAGTATGCTGTTTGGAAAATGTAGGGGGTGATGGATTCTCAGGAGAATGTAGCATGAAGAGCCAAGTTTCTGGTATTGAGACTGGCTCTAATGGAATGTCAGGTTCCAAGAGACCGATTGTGTTGGGGGACTCTCTAGTCCAAGGTACAGACAGACGTTTCTGTGGCTAGCAGTGAAAAATCAGAATGGTGTGTTGCTTCCCTGATGCCAGGATCAAGGACGTCTCAGAGAGGGTGCAGAATGTTCTCAAGGGGCGGAGGGCCCAGCAGGAGGTCATTTCACATATTGGAACCAATGACATAAAAATGGAAAAGATGGAGATTCTGAAGGGAGATTATAGAGAGCTAGGCAGGAATTTAAAAAGGAAGTCCTTGAAAGTAGTAACATCTGACTTACTCCTGGTGCTATGAGCTAGTGAGGGTAGGAATAGGAGGATAGAACAGATGAATGCATGGCTGAGGAGCTGGTGTATGGGAGAAGGATTCACATGTTTGGATCATTGGAATCTCTTTTGGGGTAGAAGTGACCTGTACAAGAAGGATGGATTGCACCTAAATTGGAAGGGGACAAATGTAGGGGGTGATGGATTCTCAGGAGAATGTAGCATGAAGAGCCAAGTTTCTGGTATTGAGACTGGTAGGGAGATTTGCTAGAACTGCTCGGGAGAGGTGGGGGGGTGGGGTGGGCGGGGAGGGAGGGGGCAGGACCCAGGGGTATAGTGAGGAAAGAGATCAATCTGAGACTGGTATAGTTGAGAAGCGAAGCAAGTTAAACAGTCAGGGCAGGCAGGGACAAAGCAGAGAACAAGGTAGGACTGAGAAATTAAATTGCATTTATTTCAATGCAAGAGGCCTAACAGGAAAGGCAGATGAACTCAGGGCATGGTTAGGAACATGGGACTGGGATATCATAGCAATTACTGAAATGTGACTCAGGGATGGACAGGACCGGCAGCTTAATGTTCCAGGATACAAGTGGTAAAGAAAGGGAGGCAAAAGAGGAGGGGGAGTGGCGTTTTTGATAAGGGATAGCATTGAAGCTGTATTGAGGGAGGATATTCCCAGAAGTACATCCAGAGAAAGTATTTGAGTGGAACTGAGAAATAAAAAAGGGATTATTACCTTATTGTGATTGTATTATAGACCCCTTAATAGTCCGGGGGAAATTGAGAAACAAATTTGTAAGGAGATCTCAGTTGTCTGTAAGAATAATAGGGTGATTATGGGAGGCAATTTTAACTTTCCAAACATAGACTGGGATTGCCATGGTGTCAAGGGTTTAGATGGAGAGGAATTTGTTAAGTCTGTACAAGAAAATTTCTTATTCAATATGTGGATGTATCTACTAGAGAAGGTGCTAAACTTGACCTACTCTTGGGAAAGTGGGGAAGCACTTTGGGGCCAGCGACCATAATTCTATTTGTTTTAAAATAGTGATGAAAGAGGATAGACCAGATCTAAAAGTTGAAGTTCTAAATTGGACAAAGGCCAATTTTGATGGTATTAGACAAGAACTTTCAAAAGCTGATAGGGGGCAAATGTTTGCAGGTAAAGGGACGGCTGGAAAATGGGAAGCCTTCAGAAATGAGATAATGAGAGTGCAGCGACAGTATATTCCTGTCAGGGTGAAAGGAAAGGCTAGTAGGTATAGGGAATGCTGGATGACGAAAGAAATTGAGGGTTTGGTTCAGAAAAAGAAGGAAGCATATATCAGGTATAGACAGGATAGATCGAGTGAATCCTTAGAAGAGTATAAAGGCACTAGGACTGTACTTAAGAGGAAAATCAGGAAGGCAAAAAGGGGACATGAGATAGCTTTGGCAAATCGAGTTAAGGAGAATCCAAAGGTTTTTACAAATACATTAAGGACAAAAGGGAGAAAATAAGGCACCTCAAATATCAGCAAAGCGGCCTTTTTATGGAGCCGCAGGAGATGGGTGAGATCATAAACAAGTATTTTGCATCAGTGTGGAAAAGGACAAGGCAGAATTAGAATGTTGGGAAATAGATGGTCCATATTACAGAGGAGGAAATGTTGAATGACTTGAAATGCATAAAAGTGGATAAATCCCCAGGACCTGATCAGGTGTACCCTGGAACTCTGTGGGAAGCTAGGGAAGTGATTGCTAGGCCCCTTGCTGAGATATTTGTGATATCAATAATCACAGGTGAGGTGCCGGAAGGCTGGAGGTTGGCTAATGTGGTGCCACTATTTAAGAAAGGTGGTAAGAACAAGCCAGGGAACTATAGACCGGTGAGCCTGACATCGGTGGGGTGGGCAAGTTGTTGGAGGGAATCCTGAGGGACAGGATATAAGTGTATTTGGAAAGGCAAGGACTGATTAGGGATAGTCAACATGGCTTTGTGGGAGGAAATTATGTCTCACGAACTTGATTGAGTTTTTTGAAGAAGTAACAAAGAGGATTGATGTGGTAGATGTGATCTATATGGACTTCAGTAAGGCATTCGACAAGGTTCCCCATGGGAGATTGGTTAGCAAGGTTAGATCTCATGGAATACAGGAAGAACTAGCCATTTGGATACAGAATTGTCTTGAAGGTAGAAGACAAAGGGTGGTTGTGGAGGGTTGTTTTTTCAGAATGGAGGCCCATGACCAGTGGAGTGCCACAAGGATCGGTGCTGGTTTCATTACTTTTCATCATTTACATAAATGATTTGGATGTGAGCATAAGAGGTACAGTTAGTAAGTTTGCAGATGACACCAAAATTGGAGATGTAGTGGATAGCGAAGAGGGTTACCTCAGATTACAATGGAATCTTGATCAGATGGCCCAATGGGCTAAGAAGTGGCAGATGGAGTTTAATTTAGATAGATGCGAGGTTCTGCATTTTGAGAAAGCAAACCTTAGCAAGACTGATACACTTAATGGTAAGATCCTAGGGAGTGTTGTTGAACAAAGAAACCTTGGAGTGCAGATTCATAGCTCCTTGAAAGTGGAGTCACAGGTAGATAGGATAGTGAAGAAGTCATTTGGTATGTTTTGCTTTATTGAGTACAGGCGTTGGGAGGTCATGTTGTGCTGTACAGAACAGTGGTTAGGCTACTTTTGGAATATTGCATGCAATTCTGGTCTCCTTCCTATCAGAAGGATGTTGTGAAACTTGACAGGATTCAGAAAAGATTTACAAGCATGTTGGAGGATTTGAGGTACAGGGAGAGGTTGAATAGGCTGGGGCTGTTTTCCCTGAAGTGTCGGAGGCTGAGAGGTTTCCTTATAGAGGTTTATAAAATCATGAGGGGCATGGATAGGGTATATAGAAAAGCTCTTTTTTCCGGGGGATGGGGGAGTGGGGGGGGGGGGGGGGGGTTGGTCCTGAATTGGAGGGCATCAGTTTAGGGTGAGAGGGGAATGATATAAAAGAAACTGAAGGGGCAACTTTTTCACGCAGAGGGTGGTGCTGCCAGAGGAAGTGGTGGAGCTGGTACAATTGCAACATTTAAAATACATCTGGATGGGTACATGAATGGGAAGGGTTTGGTGGGATATGGACCTGGTGCTGGCAGGTGGGGCTAGATTGGTTTGGGCTATCTGTTCTGCATGGATGACTTGGACCAAGGGTTTGTTTACGTACTGTACACCTCTATGACTCTATGACTCTAAACGACCTGTGCAATGAAAGAGGAGTAGTCAGCTCTCGAGCTGAGCAATTTAGTTCAGTCTTGAACTGGTGAGGCATTCAACAGTGAACTGTGTGGAAACTCTCTCTCTTTCTGCCCATCAACCTCAACCTGTGTTCCATTTATACTGGGTTAGCGAGTTTTGAGAAGATTTGTAGCTCAGGTTGAGCTTCTGGATGTACATTTGCTCACTGAGCTGGAAGGTTCCTTTTCATGAAAACGAACCTTCCAGCTTAGCGAGCAAACCTTTATGCTGGGTTTTAAAGGGATTTTGCTTATTGGGACTGTTGTGTATATTCGGAACAGCATACCTAAGTCTAGTTTGGATAGACTGAGCTCTGTAGGGATTCTTTATTCTGTTCTTTGTGTTTCATTGTGTAATTTTGTGAATAAATTTTTGTCTGTTTTTAACCTGTACTCAAGCTTGCTAACTTATTCTGGGTAATTTTCACTGTGCACTTACCAAAACCAATTGCAAAGTTATGGTCTGGGCTGCCTGCTTAAGAATGTTTTGAGTGGTCTGCCCTAGTTAATAACACTTATGGCAATAATGTGGCACAAAACCATTATCTGTTTCTTATCAGTTACTTTGCACCCAGCTCATTTTATAAAAGTAATTAATATTTATCCTGTTTTGTTGGAGTCAGTGCCTGGGAAATGAACACATTAGGATATGCAGACTTCATGGCATGAAAAAAGAAAGATCCTAGACCATTCTGATTTGAGAAAACTAAAGGTATTAAGGTACAAAAGACATCCCACAACATCTCAGACTCATTGCTTGCCACTTAAGAACGATTCCTGAAATATTGCTGGATTTATTTTTTAAACTTTGAAAGATCTGAAAATTGAATATTCTTGTTGTTTAATAATCACACTTTTGGTTGGCAGTGTGTTTGATGTATTTAGTGTTCATTTATTCACTGATGTTGATATCCAGTTTCAAAGAAATCTAATTCTGACAAATAGAGAACTAATTACAAGAAAATATTAACATTCATGAGACTCCATTGTGGTTTTGATTAAATTCAACCAGAAAGATATTTAGTTAGAAATCATGGTGGATGAGAACCACCTTATCAAATAATATGTTAACCTAAAAACAAACTTTAACATCAAAACCAATCCAGTTTCTTTAGAGGGATTTGTCGTACCATTGTTCATAGCCATCCAGGGAAAGATATATGGAAGGACTTCATGTACTAAACAGAAATTCTAGTACAGTCAACAATGTATGACCTTAGTCAGCTTCAAAGTAAATCTGAGGTTTAAGCAAATAATTTGTGGAACTGCACATGCAAGAGCTGTCTACTGACCCAGATAAGATCAACCTGCCGCTAACAGACTAACAAATGATTACAAGTTTGTCAGGTGGTCAACAAAACTTCCATTGGAAAAGACTCAGTTGTGGATAAGAGATTTTTAAAGGATGTTGAACAAATAAATAATTTCTTCAAACATCAACTGTTGGGAGACTGTACATATACCAAGTTCTGTGCACCTTAGTTTCCATAGAGAGATCCATAGTGTGAAAATGTTCTTACATTGAACAACTTCTCTTTTAATTCAATTCACTTCCTCCAAATAGTAGGTCCAATCCAAATCCAAATCCAAATACAAATATGAATCCAAACTCCCTTTACCCTTATCGGAGTCACTGATCATTTTAGGGCTGTTTCCCACTCTTGCCTGAATTGTAAAATTTCATCAAGTTTGCTTCTAATTTCCTTGCTTTTTTTTTCATGTGACCTATTTCTGGCTCTTCCATTCTTTTCCTCTTCTTCTCAGTCTCTATTTCTGGGGATAGATTAGCAATTCATTTTTACTATGAGCTAAATGATTCCCACATTGGAGGTGATGGCCTTGTGCTATTATCACTAGATTGTTAATCCAGAAAACATTGGAATGTTCTGGGGACCTGGGTTCAAATCCTGCCATGGCAGATAGTGAAATTTAAATTCAATAAATCCTTTCCCAAATGGTTACCCATCCTTAATTGTCTAGAGGGTGGTTAAGTATCAACCACATTTATTTGTGTCTGGAGTCACATGTGGGCCAGTCCAGGGTAGGAACAGCAGTTTCCTTCCCTGTAGAACTTAAGTCAACCAAATGGATTTTCCCGACAATCGATAAGAGTTTCATAGTCATCATTAGACTCTTAATTCCAGATCTTTATTGGTGAAGCTAACTGTTAGTGCCTGTGAATAAATGCTCAAGTGCAGTTTTTGGAGTCAAAGGGAATGTGGATTCAGGACCGGAAAATGAGTGACAACAATGGAAGCAATCATTGAGATTGTCCACAATGGATTGGCTTTTAAAAGGAAACATTAGGGCTGGATCAGCAAAGGTGAAGAATTATAATTTGCTTTGCTGTCTAGTGAGATGGATAACTCATTGTTTGAATGAAATCACAGGGGAGAAGGGAGGTTCTGAAAAATCCATGCAATCTGTATTGATTACATTGACTATTTGATGTGAACTATTCAATCGCTGTATACGACACATTTTACCACATATTAGTTCTAAATGTTAGAAATATGCTGTGCACTTATTGTAAATTCTATTACAGTTCTAACTTGTATAGTAAAGTTTTTGTTGCATGTTCAAAATCATGGAATCTTGTGGATTAATTCTTTGGTATATTTAGTAAGGCCTTTGGATCTCAACTATTGTCTACTTTAAAAACTTTTCTGGCCAGGTTATATCATGATTTAGTTGTCTTATCCAGGATCCTAACATAAAATTGGTAGTTTGGTCTCGTACCTTAACAAGGTATGGAAATGATTGTATAATGGGCTAATTATGAGAAAAATAGCTTGAGGAGACATAGTGTAAATGTAATGGTTCTGAAGGGGTTAATGTTCATGTCACAGTAGCTCCATCCATTCTACTGATCCTTCACATAATCTGTGGTTTAAGGAAAGTAGTTCTTCACCTGCTTTCTGAGAGAGTAGATATATCCATATTAATTCCCTAATGTTTTAGTAATTATGCTGGACCATATGTAGTTGTGCTCATCGCTATAATGCAATAAACCTTTTGGTGTCAAAATACTCTAAGGTAGCATATCCTCCACCACTAATCACAAGATAGGCCTAAAACTGAACAAATACAAAGGAAGATTTAGAGCAGTAATCTACCTCAATCAAACATATCGAGTTCTACATATTGATCAAGGATGCAAACACCATCAGATGCCAGTAGTGGACATCAGCAAGCAATATACCCCACTTGAGCCACTTGATGAATCCATAACAGATGTATTTCAGAGTGGACCAGAGCTTGGTGAACAACTAGTTAGGACAGATTAATATCTGCTGTTAGATGCTGTTAGAAGTTGAAGCAGAATAATTGACTCCCTTATCTTACCAAGAAAAATTCTTAGTAACCACATCAAAGATTATGCCAAGCAAGAAGTAATACTCAAATAGCATGCTGAACATGTTGGCTTCACAATATTGCAATCTCTCAGATTGAATGAGAACAAAACAATCAACATTTTGAAGTAAAGACTCTACACAGTTCAGCACAGATCCATAGTAGATTGAAAAATCAAAATCTGGTTGAAGATGAGGTGTATACAATGCCATGGAAGCCACCATTGAAAAGGGATGACCAATGTCCAACAACTTAAAATATTGCAAAGGATCTGTTAAGCAGGAGAAAGGGTTTGTTTAAAGAGATCTTCAGATCTCAGATTTTCAGGCACGGAATGAAAGAAAATGATCTTCCAACTAGTAAACTATCAGGCTTGCAAGTCTGTAGAGAATGTGTTCTGGGGGAATGGGGAAAACTCTGTTACTTGGGAATAAATTAGGTGGTGTAAATGTGATTATACAGATAAATGTATAACATTAACAATGAGAAACAGCCTTGGGAAGTGATATTGTATATTGCTTTGAAACAATTGCCATCAGTATAGTTCACTATGATGAAGTCATGTGCACTTGTGGTAGAATATCTTAGCATCATGAAAACTGAGACCTAACATTCAGATCCTCCTCAAATTCTCTGTAACAATGATTACTATATCAACCTAACGTTGAACTTGTTAATAAGCTGCAATAAACTACTTCTTATTCAATACAAGAACCTCTTCTGCCACTTGTAAGTTGACCCTGTAAATTCTGACACTTAAAGAGAATAGTGACAGCAAACCAACGACATAATGAGCGCAGACTCGGTTTAACTGCACATATGAAACATCCCTTCCATCCAAAGAACCTCCAGATTCGATTGGTATTCTTGTCAGCTCAAGCATAATATCACCCCTAAACGTATCTTCCCCTCCTCTTTCAGTATCCTGAAGGGACCAGTCCTTCCATCACACTCTCATCAACTCCTCAACCACCCCCAATACTCCATCCCATTTCCATAGTAACTTTTCAGATAATACACATGTCCCTTTACCTCCTCTCTCTTCACCATCCAAAGTCCAAACACTGTCAGAAGCTTTTGAGATCCTGTTCACCATTTCTAATTGGATGGACTATCTGTTTGATGCAATTAATCAGCCACCCTGGTGAATAAAGAGTGACTGCTTCCAAGTGGGATGATTTCAATACCCAGAAATTTTCTGATCTCCATTTCTTAGACCAGAGGCAATATCCAGCATGATGTGGAGAGCCGGTGTTGGATTGGGGTGGGTAAAGTTAAAAATCACACAACACCAGGTTATAGTCCAACAGGTTTATTTGGAAGCGCTAGCTTTTGGAGCACTGCTCCTTCATCAGGTGGTTGTGGTGTATAAAATCGTAAGACACAGAATTTATAGCAAATGATTACTATGTCATACGGTGATTATATTGAACAAATCTGGATTGCTAAGTCATTCATCTTTTAGAATGCAAGTTTTGGTTCACTAATATGCAAATCCCAGAACTTCTTTTAAGTCACCTTCTCAAGATAACTTAAGGTTTTATGACAAAAGGTGACATCTCAGCTCAGACAATGCATTAAAGGTGTGAGGTCAGAGTCTATCTGTGTCTCAACCTTGAGTCTGACTGGTTCTGTTTCCAAAGTGGAATTTACAAAATATTACATGTATTGACTGTCTGCATTGACTGTCGACAGATTGTGCATTTTTTGAGCAAAATAGAATGTATCTGCAAATAAAAATTCATCCCATAGACTTATGTGTGTGTGTGTGTGCAAGCATGAGAGACAGAGCGAGAGAGTGAGCATGTGCATGTGTGTGTGTGTGCATATGAGTGTGAGTGCTCATGAAAGAGTGTATGTTGGCATGTGTAAAAGCTTGGTAAAGTGTGTGTGTGGGTGTGATGGAGTATAAGCCTGTGAGAGGGTATGTGTGTGGGTGTGAGTCCTCCAAGGTGGATTTTGGAATAGGACCATCCTCCAAGGCGGACATTGGAATAGGAGACAATGCAAAGTGGCCGAGCAGAGGCTGATAGCCAAGTTTGGTACCCATGGGGATGGCCTCAACCAGGATCTTGGGTTCATGTCGCACTACAGGTGACCCCATTGCATATACACACACACTCTCTCACACACACACTCACACTCTCTTACATGCGTACACACTCACGCAGACCGTCTCTCATACACACGCACACATACAGCCCCACACTCACACCCACGCACACACCCTCTCACAGACTCATACTCCATCACACCCCCACACACACTTTACCAAGCTTTCACACATGCAAACACACACTCTGTCAAGTGCACTCACACTCACACGCACACACACATACATGCACACACACATGTACTCACACACATACATGCACACAGGTGCTCTCTCTGTCTCTCATGCTTGCACACACACATACAAGTCTATGGGGTGAATTTGTATTCGCAGAATTTATATTTGCAGGTACATCCTATTTTGATCTAAAAATGCACATTCTGCAGGCAGTCAATACATATAATATTTTGTAAATTCTACTTTGGAAATAGAACCAGTCTGACCCAAGATTGAGATACAGACGGACTCTGACCTCACACCTTTATTGCATATCTGAGTTGAGATGTCACTTTTTGTTATAAAACCTTAATTTATCTTGAGAAGGTGACTTTAAAGAAATTCTGGGATTTACATATTAATGAACCGAAACCTGCTTTCTAAAAGATGAAAGACTTAACAATCCAGGTTGTTCAATATATCACAATATGACACTGTAATTCCTTGCTATAAATTCTGTGTCTTATGGTCTTATACTTCAAAACCACCTGATGAAGGAGCAGCGCTCCAAAAGCTAGTGCTTCCATATAAATCTGTTGGACGTTGTGTGATTTTTAACAATGTCCAGCATGCTATTACTGTTACTTTCTCCCCGAATTCTGCTAGAACTGATTAATATTTATAATATTTTCTATTATTTCTTGCTGATGACTTTATGCTTGAGGCATCATTTGTGAAGGAAGTGAGGACTGCAGATGATGGAGATCAGAGCTGAAGAATGTGTTGCTGGAAAAGCGCAGCAGGTCAGGCAGCATCCAAGGAGCAGGAGAATCGACGTTTCGGGCATGAGCCCTTCTTCAGGATTGGATAAAAACGTACCCATTAATTTAAAATTTTGCTCCTACTACAAGCTTCCTCATATTTCTTTCACATTTTCTTTTAAGTCTGTTTTATTTATATCTTCTGATTTTATTCACGTGCCTAGGTTTGATTGAACAATTTGCCCACAAAAAAGATGCACTATAACTGGCACATGATCGAGAAGATTGATCACAGAAATAAAGGTTCTGTAGTGTCAGAACTAGACATTTTAACATCTTGGTAATTAAGTCTCCTTCCTTTTCCTGCCATCATTATTCCATTTTTAAACAAAACTCCTTGAACTCCTCCATCCCAGCAAAATTCACCATTTCCTTTCTCTCTAAGGTTCTCAAGCATTTTACCACATTCCAAATCTACTTCTTAACCTTTCCAGAACTTCATGTTCAAATCACTCCAATCAGGTTTATGCCACTTTAAAATTAGCCAAACATCCCTTCAGCACAAATGATATTATATGTGATATTAACAAAGGTAAACTTTCCCTCCTCGTTCTTCTTAACCTGTGTGCAGCCTTTGATGTGGGTGACCATAGTATCCACTTCAATGCCTCTCCATTGACATCCAGCTGGATGGGACTGCACTCACCTGGTTCTATTTTCATCCATCTAATTGGAGACAGAGCATCTTGTGCAATAACCTCTTTTCCTATTCCGGCACCATTACCTCTGGTGTCCCAATCTTAGTTCCCTCCTGTATGTTGTACACTCCTACACCATCTGGAAGTACAATATTACCTTTTATATGTATGCTGATAAAACCCAGCAGGATGTCTCAACCCCTTCATTGTATCTAATTCATCCGTCTGCTTCACTTCCACCTTCCAAAAAATTGAAAACTCATTCAAAATTCAGTTCTCTCCTGACCCAAACTCAGGTCACCAATCACCCTTGGTGCTTACTGACCTTGATTAGACCTCAATTAAACATTCTCAATGTTAAAATTATCATCCTTGATCTCCAATTGCTCCTCCTTATCTCTGAATCTCCTCCAGCCCATGACCATTCAAGATATCTGCACTCCTCCAGTTCTGGTTTCTGGAGCATTCCCTATTTAATCACTCTACTATTGGTGGCCATATCATTATCTACTAAAGCCCCTAGTTCTAGAATTTGCCCCAAACCCTTCCATCCTTCTATCTCACTTCTGTCTTTCAAGGCGCTCATTAAATTCCACCTCTTTGATCAGGCTCTTGGTTATTTGACTTCATTTTTCCGTCTGCAGCTTGCTGTCATCTTTTCTTTAGTAAAGATCCTGTTGTTTTTGAATGAGCAACATCAAGCCGCCAGGACAATAGGAAAAAAGAGCTAGCTTCCAAGTTAGTAATTAGCTGGCATAATGCCATCAACTACTGACATCAGATGTGTGTTAATGCTCATGTCACTCAGAGTTTATCCTTGCTGACCCTCATTAAATAACATTGTAACAGAATGTAGGTTACTCACTTCAACCTTTTACTCAGTGCAAAAGATTGGCAAAACAATGAAAGAAAAATGAGTGTACTGACACTCCTATCACTAACAGCACCACTTCTGTTTCCACTAATTCAGTGAGGAGTATCATTTGTTGATTTAATCCTGCTGGAGATTGTCTGAAAATGCTGTCCATATAAGGAATCATTATTTAATCTGTCTTCTTTCCACGGAAACTAACACTTGTGTTTGATGACTTATTCATTTCGTCTGGGACTATACAACATATTCCTGATGCCCTGGGCTGGCAGGTGTAATGCAATCCAGTTCTGTGCAGGCCAACAAGGAGAGAACTTGTTAAGGACAGAACTAAACTGGTAATATATAGAAACTTCATGCCCTGACGAAAATTAGATGAAAATGGTGCAAGATATGTGAATATCTCATTGACTTGACAGCTTTCTGACTGATATGCACCTATTCAAAGCACCATAAATCATATGTTGATTTAAATTTATGATTCTCGATTCTGTATTGTTCACTGACCGTATTTAGCTGCGGCAAGTGTATCCTGACTTAATTTACCATGAATCACCATGTCATTAAACCAGCCAGGCTCAAAACAAACGTTCTAATATTAAACATAAAAATAACATCTTCTCCTTGATATCTCTAATTGCACCTGATATTTTTAATTAAAATACTAATCTGCGACACTAAAATTACAAATTTCATTGTTCAGCTGACACAGAATCAAAATAACCGTCAATCTTCATTTTGAATAATTTGCACCTTAGGAGAAAATCCTTTACTTCTGATCAGAGGACTGTACAGCCAGTTTCCACATAGGGAACACTTTGGGATCAACTTGATAACCTATGACTGTCATGAATACATGGCCCCCTGAATCACCAATCTAGCTGGCAGGAAGTGCAAGCTCATTTTGAGTTGGACTAATACCACTTCTGAAATTGGCAAAGGTTGCAATGTCAGCTGACATTGATCACACCTGAAATGAGCTTGGGATTTTGAAATATGCCCTTGGTTGCCCTGAGGCCAACGTTCCTCAAAGATTTTCATCTGTGGACCATGGACTCCTCAAAACACGTCAAGGAAATAGCCCCTAGATCCTAACCTGTCCTATTTTAAAGGTAAATGCCAGGTGTTTTTTTCTGGATGCAATTCGGTTGTAAATTGCAAAACATTTTTTAAAAGTTACATTCGCAAGTGCACTTTAACAATTGGTGTCATATTGGCCCAGATAAGGTATTGAAGGTGTTAACTCCCTGTGAGGCTGTCTCTGCCACAATGGTCAGACTGATTCTAATCTAAAAAAACAGATTTACAGAATCTTACATGGATTCATGCAGTTTTTGAGCAAAATAAAGCAAAAAAAAGCAGAATTACATTTTATTTTGCTCAAAAACTGCATGAATCCATGTAAGATTCTGTAAATCTGTTTTTTGCGATTTACATATGAAAGAACTGATACCAACGTGGTCATTCTAAAAGATGAGAGACTTCACAAACAATTCAGGTCTTTTGCAATATATAATTTTAGTTACATCACCCTGGAAGCTTTTGCTATAAATTCTGCGTCTTACAATCTTACTCTCCACAGTCACATGATGAAGCGGTCCGAAAGCTAGTGCTTCCAAATAAACCCGTTGGACTATACCCTGATGTTGTGTGATTTCTAACTTTGTACATCCTAGTCCAACAGTGGAGCCTCCAAATCATGACTTTTAAATGTTGTAATTGTACCAGTTTCCACCACTTCCTTTGGCAGCTCATTCAATACACGCACCATCCCCTGCATGAAAAAGATCCTCCTCAGGTCTTCCTGCTCTCAACTTAAACCTATGTCCTCTCATTTTGGATTCACCCACCCTAGGAAAAAGACCTTGGTTCTTCACCCTATCCATGCCCCACATGATTTTATAAACTTCTGTAAGGTCGCTCCTCAGCCTCTGACACTCCAGGGAAAAAGAGCCCCAGCTTAATCAGCCTCTCCCTATAGTTCAAATCCTCCAATCCTAAAACATCTTTGTAAATCTTTTTTGCACCCTCTGAAGTTTCACAATATCCTTTCGATAGAAGGGCAACCAGAACTGTGTGCAGTATTCGGACAAGTTGACCAAAGGGTCTCTTTGCGTGCCATATGACTCTGCGACTCTATGACTAGGTCCTGTTCTTTGCCGGCAGAAAGAATGTGTGCACACTGTGACTGTTTCAAATCAACAAGATGGGTGACAGCTATTCTCTGGTTTATTTCACAGGACATTGCTTGACCAATTAAAGTCAATCTTTCTAGTTCAAAACTTAAACAAAACTGGCAGTTTATTGTCAGTCATCATCTAACCAGTGCATTTTGCATAGCAATATCTTTATCTTTCAATGTCCTTTTGCTTACCAACAAAGGCTATCTTCTCATACATTATAAAATGTCATTTTCTGCTTAATTTGATATTTCATGTGAGTTATCCTCATGAGAGTAAGCCACTGGTGGATCTGGTCCATTCCTTGTGGCCATGGTGGTGGAGGCTTGAGCCATCTGCAATGGCGAAGGAATGATTGACCCCCCAGTCCTTGCGAGTTAATTTGGATGGTCAATTGGTTCTTGGAAATTGGAATGGGTCCCAGTCTTTGAGAGTGGGGACAGTCTCCTGGCTGTTGTTGGTGGCTGGAGTATCGGCGGCGATGAGGTGGCTTTGGCAGAGGCAAGGTTCTGAGCCCAGTCCGCAGCAGCGGGGACTGCTTCAGTGTGATTCCTCCTTGGTGCTGTGGCTTCAGGGAATGGTTTGGCAGCTGTGAGGTGTGGCGGTGTCCTGTAGCCATGTAGGAAATCAAGAAGCCATGGATAGGACAAAAAATAAACCTTGGCCTAACATTTATTGATTTATTGATTTTTATAATTTATGTAATTAAAATAGCACCACGTTTTGGCGATTTCTATATTTTACTGTATTTTCATAAATACATGCAACAATAACTTACTATTACTATTACTATTCATCTTGATCTACTTTGAGTATAGATACTTTACTTAGAGGCATTTGAACTCTGATCTATGGAGGTGTCTATTGGATGCACATTCATTTTCCGTGATTGCAACAGTATTTTATATTTGATTCTCAAAGAGATTTGATTAGACCAAACTTCCTCTGGATTTCACAAGTTCTTGCATGTGGGAGGCTGGAGGTGCACCGTATAATGGGATACAGATTTTATTGAAGGATTTGTCATCTTTTGAGATTAGGGCACAACCATCAATTACCGTAGTGTCAAAGACTGAATTCCAATCATGTCTAATGGCTAAAATGTGAAAAAATATTTGGCTGGAACTTCAGTAACATTTACTGGTACACCAGCACCCCCTGGTGGATATGCAAAGTATAACCATCCACATAAATGGTACCTTCTTAATAAAACTGAAATTCCAACCTTGGAATTTGCTAAACACTAGTAAAGAAATCTCATGTCTCAAGGTCTGCAACAGTGAAGAAAGTCCTCACTAAATCACTTTCATGGAAAAGGTGACTAAAAATTGTTATGACTAGGTCAGCTTCCCTTTTGCAATCACTTTTGATTAGTTGTAACAAAGATTATGAATTTTTCTAGCGCCCAGTTTTGACACACTTCTATTAAACCACAATTCACAAGCTCAAAAGCAAAGGAGACATTACAATGTTTTCTTGAGTGAATGTAAAAGAAATTTTACTCTTTATTAATCTGCAAAAAATAACAAATCATAACATCAAACATACTCAGAAACACAGATATAAATGTTATAAAGGGGAAAGTATAAAGGAAAGATCAAGAATAAGCAGTATTTAACATTCTTGTGGTGTTACGTTAAGGGTGAGATAATGGTATTTAATTGATGACTTGTATGCTCTGCAGTAGGGAGATTTGTAGGTATAGAAACATAGAAAGTAAGAGCAGTAATAGTTTATTCAGCCCCTCAAACCTGCTCTACTATTCAACATAATCCTGGCTCATCCTCTTAATATTATTTTCCCATTTTCTCCTGGACTACTAGATGCCTTTAAGATTTAAAGATTACCTCTTTCTTGAAAATATTCAGTGTTTTGCCCTCCACAAGCATGCTGTAGTAGAGAATCGCACAGGTTCACTACCCTTCGAGTGAAGAAATCTTTCCTCATCTCAGTCCTAAATGGTTTATCCCATTTCCTGAGACTGTGTCCCCAGTTCTAGACTGCCCAGCCAGGGAATGCATCCACCATGCATCTAATTTATACACTCATAGAGTCAGAGAGATGTACAGCTTGGAAACAGATGTTTTGGTCCAACTCGTTCATGCCAACAAGATTTCCTGAATTAATCTAGTCCCATTTGCCAGCAGTTGATCCATTTCCCTCTAAACCCTTCCTATTCCTATACCCTTCCAGATGCCTTTTAAATGTTGTAGTTGTACCAGCCTCCAACACTTCCTCTGGCAGCTCATTCCATACAGATCCCTTAACCCTTTTAAACCTTGCCCCTCTCACCTTAAACCTATGCCCTCTAGTTTTGGACTCTGCTACCCTGGGGAACAGACCTTGGCTATTCACCCTATTTATGCCCCTCTTGATTTTATAAACTTCTATGATGCTCGAGGGAAAGTAACCCCAGCCTATTCATCTTCTCCCCATAGTTCAAACCCTCCAACCCTGGCAACACCCTTGTAAATCTTTTCTTAAATATTTCAAGCTTCACAACATCCTTCTGATGGCAGGGAGACATGAATTGGATGCAGTATTCCAAACGTGGCCTCAGCAATACTCTGTACAGCCGCAACATGACGTCCCAACTCCTATAGTGAATGTACTGACCAATAAAGGCAAGCATATCAAAAGCCTTCTTCACTATCCTGTCTAACTTTCACTATACATTCAAGGAACTATGAACCTGCACTCAAGGTCTCTTTGTTCAGCAACACTCCCCACGTGTTACCATTACCATTAGGTATAAAGGTCCTGCCATGATTTTCCTTCCCAAAATGCAGCACCTCACATTTATCTAAATTAAACTCCATCTGCTACTCATCGGCCTATTGGTCCATCTGATCAAGGTCACGTTGTATTCTGAGGTAATCTTCATGGCTGTCCACTACACCTCCAATTTTGGTGTCATTTGCAAACTTACTGACTGTACCTTCTATGTTCACATTCAAATAATTTACATAAATGACAGAAAGCAGTGGGCCCAGCATCAATCCATGTGGAACAACGCTGGCCACAATTCTCCAGTCTGAAAAGCAACCCTCTACCACTACCCTTTGTCTCCTACCTTTGAGCCAGTTCTGAATCCAAATGGCTAGCTCTTCCTGTGTTCCATGTAATCTAACATTGCTAACTAGTCTACCATGCAGAGTCTTGTTGAACACCTTACTGAAGTTGTTCAGCTCTGTTATATATTATAAAGGTGTCGTGGTACTGTACCTTTAAAGGAGTTGAAAAGCTTGCAAAACTGCCTGATGCAGAACAAAATGTTCTGAACAAGGTAACAATGTAACACACAGTTGACACAAATACAGTAGCTGGGTTGCCATGAGACAAAAATACAAATTCAAATTCGACCAATCAGTTTAAATTATGCCCCAAGATACCAAACTCCAATCAAGTTTGAAGTTAGTATTTTGATAATATTAAAACCAATGAAACAACTTGATGTTTCAGAGTATAAAACCAGACAGTTTTGAACAGTTGACAGAGAACTGCCAAAAGACCAACAATGTAGGTTGCTCAATCAAGAGTTCTCTGAGATGTACCTGTCTGTTGGGACTCTGTGCCGCAGAACATCAAAACCGACCTGGAGAGAATCTGCAGAGGAACATCTACACAGGAAACTCAGCAAAGCTGAGTGGTTTTGAAAGGTGAAATTTTTTTTTTGGAAATCTTAATTGGGATATTTTTATCGGAAAAGTATTTTAGAGTGGGAGGCAAAAGATAGATTTAAGAGAAGGATTGTAAATAGTTGCGAGTTTTAATATTCTCTGTTGGACTTAGAGAATGCAGTTATTAATTTTTACTTTAAATGTTTACTTCTGGGATAATTCTTTGCCTCTCGAATTTTAACAGATAACAGCACAAGGTGAATCTTTTCTGTGTGGTTGGTTTAAATTAGCAGGGGGTTTATCCCGTGTCATAACAGTTTGGGGGCTCATCTGGGATTTGAGCAGGTTTAGACAGATCCAGTCTGAGATTTGGACAGATTTGAATAGATTTGGGTATGAAAAAGCCCAGTAGATTTAAACACTTGCAGGTTATTGTCCAAGATCTTTAAATAAAACATAGATGAGACAATTTGTTTAATTTCAGTGACTTGTGGTTGGTTAAATTAGAAGTGAGAGAAATAGTTCTTAAAATTGCTGAAGAAGTTCAAGGATTTGAAGATGATGTTCAAATTTGCCAAGGAATTTTAGAAGGAAAGCAAAAGATTTGGGTTTAACCAAGGACAAAAGTAAAGCTGAAATTGTAAGGGACTTACTCAAACACTTACGTGTGTCAGAGAAACAGACACGTGCAGTAGAGGTAGAAAAGCTTAAATTACAATTGCAGAAATGGAGTTAGAAGATAAACGAAGAGAGGGAGAAAGGAGAGAGAGAAGGTTCTTAGCTGAGCAAAAAGAGAGAGAAGAATGTGAGAGAAGAGAGAGAGAATTTGAACTTGAGAAGTTGTAAATTAGTCAGCAAAGTCAAGTTAACAGGATAGAGATTAAAAGAGAAGTTAGTGATATATACAAATATGTCAAATCTCTGCCACATTTTGATGAGAAAGATGATGAAGCCTCCTTTATTTCATTTGAAAATTTGAAAAAAAAGGCAGATGGAGTGGTCCGAGGATTTATGGGTAATGCTAGTTCAGACTAAACTGGTAGGCAGAGCTAGTGAGGTATTTGCTGCGCTGTCAGATAAGGGGTCAAGAGATTATGAAGAGGTCAAACAAACTATTTTAAATGCTTATGAACTGGTACCAGAAACATATAGACAGCAGTTCAGAAACATAATAAAGGAACCAGGTCAGACTTATGTTGCATTAGAAAGAATTAAACATAGTCATTTTGATAGATTGGTGCATGCTTTAAAGATAGACAGGACCTATGAGGCTCTAAGAGAGATTATCCTGCTGGAGGAGTTTAGAAACTCATTTCCAGAGATGATAAGGAGGAACAGGAAGTTCAGGAAGTGAAAAGGGCAGCAGAGTTAGCAGGTGAATGCATGTTGGTGCATAAAACAAGCTTCCAGCCAGAATTGTGTCCTGTGAGGGATAGAAGTTGGCAGAAGGGGAGATCCTACACGATGAAACAAAGTGTAGAGAGCACTGATAAGAGTTTACCACAGGTTATAAAAGAAGCCCAAGAGGGTAGAAAGGAGGTGAAAGGCATCGGGTGTTTCCACCGTGGTAAAGTGGGGCATGTAAAGGTACAGTATTGGTCATTAATGAAAGGCACTGTGGGAAAAGATGTGGTAAAAGAAGCTAAGCCGGTGGCATTAGTGAAGGTAGTACAGGAAACTACAAGAAAAGCCGAGGAGCTGCAGGAGAGTGCACAGCCTAGGCAGGGCATGGATATGGAGTTAGTACCTGTTCTGTACAAAGCATTCACATCTGTAAGCTTACTCAGAAAGAACAGGGGGAGAAGGGCAAGAAGTTATAATTTTGAGAGATACAGGATCTAACAACTTGTTGATATTAAGATATGAGCGGAAGTGCACTCTTTCTGATCTGTTACCCGAGAGTGTAGTAATTTGTGGGATACATGGAGACAAATTTAGTGTTCCCCTATGTGAGATCAGGTTGGAGTGCCAACTCAAGACTGGTGAAGTTATAGTGGGAGTGATTGATAGAGAGTCAGTTCCAGGAATTCAGTTTGTTCTTGGGAATGATATGGCAGGATCCAAGGTGGGAGTGACACCCCTTGTTGTGGAGAAGCCCAAGGAAGACAAAGAAACTGAGAAATTAAAACAGAAATATCCTGGTATTTTCCCAGACTGCATAGTACCCAGATCCCACTATCGTAAGTCACAGCACAAAGTAAAAACTAAAGACAATGATGAAGGAGTTGAGGTTCAATTAGCAGATACCCTGTTTGACATAATGGTGCAGGAAAAACTTGAGCAGGTAGAGGGTCAGACAGAAGTGTTTAGTCATGAAAGATTAAGGGACTTGCAACAGAAAGACAAGGTAATAAAAGATATATATGTGGATGCATACATCGAAAAGGAGGCAGAAGATATTCCTGAGGGCTATTGTCTGAAAGATAGAATCCTAAGACAGAAATGGAGACCAAAGCAGGTTAGTGCAGAGGAGAAATGGGCCAAAGTGCACCAGATTGTGTTGCCAGTAGCACACAGACAGGAAGTGTTACAGGTAGCACATGAACTACCTGGAGGAGGTCACCTCGAGGTATGAAAGAGTCAGACTAAGGTATAAAAACATTTTTATTGGCCTGGAATCCACAAGGATGTGGTTAACTTTTGACATATGTGTCATACATGCCAAATGGTAAGTAAGCCATGGGTAGTAATAAAACCAGCACCTTTGATGCCAAGTCCTGCTTTTGAAGAACCTTTCACGTGGGTTATAATTGATTGTGTAGGTCCCCTCGTGAGAATTAAAAGTGGGAACCAGTACTTGTTAACCACAATGGATGCGTCTACCAGATATCCGGAGGCAATTCCAATGCGGAGTATCAAGACAAAAAAGGTGGTAGAGGAGTTAATAGCTTTCTTCACACAGTATGGACTACCCAGAGAGGTTCAGTCGGACCAAGGGTCAAATTTTATTGCTAGGCTGTTTAAGGAGGTTATGGATAGCTTAGGTATACAGCACATTAAATCCAATGTGTATCATCCTGAATCCCAGGGAGCTTTAGAAAGGTGTGCTCAGACCTTGAGGACCATGTTACCATGTTGAGAGCATACTGTTGGGATTACCCAAGTGATTGGGATAAAGGTATGCCATTCGTATTGTTTGCCAATGGAGATGCCCCAAACGAATCTTTGAGTTAATATTCAGGCATGAAGTGAGAGGCCCTTTGAAATTAATTAAAGAAAAATTGACAGGACCGAAGATGGAAGTCTCACACTTCGATTATGTATTGGAGGTGAGGGAGAGATTAAATTGAGTAGGTGAGTTAGCTAAACAGCACCTAAAGAGGACACAGTGTAGAATGAAGCAGGTGGCAGATAAAAGCTCTGAGCTCGAACGTTTTCCCGAGGGGATGACATGTTTGTACTGTTACCAGTGATAGGAGATCCCTTCAAAACCAGGTTTAATGGTCGCTATCAAATTTAAAAATAATTGAGTCAGTTGATCTATCTAGTTAAGATGCTAAATAGGAAAGAAAAGGTGTACAGTACGCCATGTGAACATGTTGAAACCTTATTATACTAGAGAGAATGAACTGGAGAGACAGGTGTTAGTTACTGCTCCATAGAGTGAGGAATAAAATCCGGATGGTGTGCATCTTGCTGTGCCTCAAAATTGATTAAAAGTGAAGAAGCCCTTGAGGAGAGGGATAGATGACTAAACTATCTGTCTCAGGGAGCATAGAATGCAGGTGAAAGGTTTGTTACTGCAATGTGAGGACATATGTAAGTATCAGATGGGGAGGACTAACGCTATTGTACATGACGTAGACGTAGGGAATATTGCTCCAATAAAACAACACCCCTATCGGCTTAATCCTTTCAAAGCCAGACAGACCTAGATGGAGGTGGAGGCCATGCTCGATGAGTACATCATCAAACCAAGCCAGAGCGAGTGGGGTTCGCCGATCGTGTTAGTTTCCAAACCGGACAGGACTCAACTATGCTGCATGGATTATCAGAAGGTCAACGCCATTACAAAATTGGACTCTTATCCAATTCCTAGATTGGAGGACTGCATTGAGAAAGTCAGACAAGCCAGTTACATCACCAAGTAGGACTTACTGCGTGGTTACTGGCAGGTACCTTTGTCAGAGATGGTGAAAGACATTTCTGCATTTGTAACCCCAAATGGGCTATATCGGTTTAAAGTGATGCCCTTTGGAATGAAGAATGCACCCACAGCATTCCAAACAGAATTGTTGGGATAACAAACTGTGCAGTCTATTTGGAAGATGTAATGATCTTTAGTAAGTCCTGGAGAGATCACATGGTACAGTTGGCAGAGCTCTTTAAACAACTACAAGAAGCAAAACTGGTGATAAACTTAAACAAAACTGAATTCACTAAAGCAGAGGTGACATTCTTGAGACATTACATTGGTCATGGAAAGTTGATCCCACGGAATGCAAAGACAAAGGCCATCAAGGAATTTCCACGACCAACCTCGAAGAAAGAGATATTTCGATTCATAGGACTCAACGGATTCTAACGGAAGTTTGTTCCAAACTTCAGCAGTGTCATGGCACCACTAACTGAGTGGCTGAAGAAGAACACAAAGTTTCAGTGGATAGAAACTTTGAGGCATTCGACCATTTGAAAGCAATATTAACTACCATATCAGTTTTAACCTTTCAAAACCTTTTAAGATCACCATCGTTGCTAGTGTCATTGGAGTTGGAGCTGTACTGTGACAGGAAGACGATGATGGGATTGAACTGCCAGTTGGTTACTTTTTGAAGAAACTCAATAATCACCAGAGGAAATATTCCATGGTTGAAAAAGAACTATTGAGTTTGGGACTGGTCTTACAGCATTTTATGTATATGCCACAAGCAATATGTCAGAAACGGTTATGTACATGGATCACAATCTGCTTACATTCTTGGAATGCTTTCAAGACAAGAATATGAGCCTATTTCATTGGAGTCTTATGTTACAGACTTTTAATTTACATATTATACATGTTGAGAGTCATAAGAATAATTGCAGATGCATTTTTGTGGATTTAACTGATAAAGTAAAGATAAAATTAATATATATTCAATGTTATATTTATGTGGGAAGAAGTTAATATGAACTTAGGTTACAGTCATATGTATGTCATGATATTGTGGGTAAGAAATAGAGAAAGAGAAATAAGCCATTTTTTCATTATGATGGTCCATTTTTTCTTAAGGGGGAGGTGTTATGTAGGTGTCAAGGTATTGACCTTTAAGAGAGTTGAAAAACTAGCAAAACTGCTCGACACAGCACAAACTGTTCTGAACAAGGTAACAATGTAACACAGGTTTGACACAAATAGAATGCCCTGAGTCAAAAAAAAGTTCAAATTTGGCCAATCAGTTTAAATTATGCCCCAAGATATCAAACTCCAATTAAATTTGATTTTAGTATTTTTATAATATTAAAATCAATGAAACAATCCAATGTTTTGGGGTATACAACCAGACATTTTTGAACAGTTGAGAGAGAACTGCCAAAAGACCAACACATCTTCAGTAAGGCTCGACAAGGTTCCCCATGGGAGACTGATTAGCAAGATTAGACCTCATGGAATATAGGGAGAACTAGCCATTTGGATACAGAACTGGCTCAAAGGTAGAAGACAGAGGGTGGTGGTGGAGGGTTGTTTTTCAGACTGGAGGCCTGTGACCAGTAGAGTGCCACAAGGATTGATGCTGGGTCCTCTACTTTTTGTCATTTAGATGCGAGCATAAGAGGTACAGTTAGTAAGTTTGCAGATGACACCAAAATTGGAGGTGTAGTGGACAGCGAAAAGGATTACCTCAGATTACAACAGGATCTGGACCAGATGGGCCAATGGGCTGAGAAGTGGCAGATGAAGTTTAATTCAGATAAATGCAAGGTGCCGCATTTTGGGAAAGCAAATCTTAGCAGGACTTATACACTTAATGGTAAAATCCTAAGTACTGTTGCTGAACAAAGAAAAATTGGAGTGCAGTTTCATAGCTCCTTGAAAGTGGAGTCGCAGGTAGATAGGATAGTGAAGAAGGCATTTGGTATGCTTTCCTTTATTGGTCAGAGTATTGAGTACAGGAGTTGGGAGGTCATGTTGTGGTTGTACAGGACATTGGTTAGGCCACTGTTAGAATATTATGTGCAATTCTGGTCTCCTTTCTATCGGAAAGATGTTGTGAAACTTGAAAGAGTTCAGAAAAGGTTTACAAGGATGTTGCCAGGGTTGGAGGATCTGAGCTACAGAGAGAGGCTGAACAGGCTGGGGCTGTTTTCCCTGGAGCGTCAGAGGCTGAGGAGTGACCTTATAGAGGTTTACAAAATTATGAGGGGCATGGATAGGATAAATAGACAAAGTCATTTCCCTGGGGTTGGGGAGTCCAGAACTAGAGGGTATAGGTTTAGGGTGAGAGGGGAAAGATATAAAAGACACCTAAGGGGCAACTTTTTCATGCAGAGGGTGGTACGTGTATGAAATGAGCTGCCAGAGGATGTGGTGAAGGCTGGTACAATTGCAACATTTAAGAGGCATTTGGATGGGTATATGAATAGGAAGGGTTTGGAGGGATATGGGCCGGGCACTGGCAGGTGGGACTAGATTGGGTTGGAATATCTGGTCAGCATGGACGGGTTGGACCGAAGGGTCTGTTTCCATGCTGTACATCTTTATGACTCTATGTATGGTGCTAACTCAAGAGCTCTCTGAGAAGTACCTGCCTGTGGGGAGTCTGTGCCACACAACATCAAAACTGACCTGGAGAGAATCTACAGAGGGAAATTTACAGCGGAAACTCGGCAAAGCTGACTGGTTTTGAAATATGACTTTTTTTTCTAAATCTGAATTGGGATTTCTTTTTTGGACTAGTATTTAGAGTGGGAGGTAAAAGTTAGGTTTTAGAGAAAGGACTAATAAATAGTTGTTAGTTTTAATATTCTCTGTTGGGCTTAAAGAATAAAATTGTTAATTCTTACTTTAAATATTTACCTCTGGGATAATTCTTAGCCTCTCGGATTTTAACAGATTGCAGCACATGATGAATCTTTTCTGTGTTGCTGTTTTAAATTAGCAGAGGGGTTTACCCGTGTCATAATATTTATGCTTCAATCAGATTCCATCTCATTGTTCTAAACTTGACTGAATACCGGCCTAACTGAATCGATCTCTTCTCATATTACAATCCTGCCATCCCCTAATGGTAAAGTCACCACAGTCCCAGAGAACCATGGAGCTGCTTTCTCATTAGAGAGGGCGATAACTGGTGACTTAACCTGAGGGTCATCATGCCTCAGGCTAGAGGAGAGGTTTAGAAGGAGAGTCTTTCATGGTGACTCTGTGAGATTGTGGAGCCTCAGTATAAGCATAGTGAATGTCTCCTGCATTCCCTCCACAGGAAGTCTATCTTTTCTTCAGTAGGGCAACCAAAACTACACACAGTTCTCTAGCTATGGGCCCACCTATCCTTATTTCTGAACTCAAATCCTCCTCCAATGAAGGCCGATATACTGTTTATCCATCTTCGAGTTCTCAATGGATGTTTTTCTAATTTGGTTTTCACTGGGTACCTGGGAGGCTGATAGAAAAACAAAGAGGGAGAGAGTCCATTAATGACTGCTGCTACAAATCCATTGAATAGATTCTTTCCAGCCACTGAAAAAATGTGGGCATTGGAAAGAAATCTGGAAAAATTGATTAAACTATCGGTAAGGATATTCCTAATGTTGAAAACAAAAATTCTTATTCGCTAGACAAGAGTTGAATGGTAAGATGAGAATCTTGCTCAAGTGGTTAGACACTGACTTCACATGCATTAACGTAAGTAATTTCACCTCACTTATACTCAGTGTTCCATTCTCCGACCTGCTTGATGGTGACAATTCCTGACGTGCAAATCAGAATGGTTCACCAGCGGCTTTGCTCATTTTCAGTTAACTTCAATTAAGACTGAGTCTTGTTTATTGATAATTTCATATGCCTCACTCTATTTGATCAGATGATCACTGATGCCCTTTTAAATTAGCACTATTCCTTTTTTAAAGCTATTTCGGTTCAGGAAATATTCTAGGTATTAAAAATCAGACGAAAGAAGTTGAACAATTGAGACTGCATGTTTACTGTGATCCTATGAGCTGCTTTGCCAGAATCATTCATATTCTAGAAACAATTTAGAAAAGACAAAAAAGGCCAAATAGTTAGAATGTCAAACCAGCAAATGGCATTTGAAAACATTTATCTTTTTCCCAGACTTTGTGGTTAAAACAAAGGAGTTTTGACAGGAGACTGGCTGACTTTTGTTGTAAGTGAACATACATGTTACATGAGTTACACCATTCATTTCTATTGCTTTACAAACTCATGGCTACATTTTTGTTAGCAACTGGCAGTTAAGTTAATTGTTTAGCTTACTCTTTTTAAGTAGTGTTACTTCTGATACAGCTCTAATATTACTCCTGCAAACACGGAATAGACTGTTCATGGTTCTACAATGTTCATATCTGGTAAAAGATCTGTCCTACAGCCACTCAGTTGCTGCAATTTTCTTGTATCTTTGTTGCATTTGATCTACACGTATGAATAAAGGAGAGGAAATAAATTACAAAATAATAAAAACAGATCTTTGCTGTTTGTTTTGTGTTTGCACTTGATCAAAATCCAAGATCTTTTTGTTTTGTTTTTAAAAAGATTATCTGGATGAGTAATCATTGCTCAATGGATTCTTAGAGGAGTTTGATAAAATCTAGTATCAGCCAGACAGTGAGATTCACTCCTCAACACTCAAAACTACTGACACTTAGCCAAAAAATGGTAAGACCTGTTTGTTTGGTGGGGCGGCACGGTGGCTCAGTGGTTAGCACTACTGTCTCACAGCATCAGGGACCCAGGTTCATTTCTTGCCTTGGACAACTGTCTGTGTGGAGTTTGCACATTCTCCCCGTGTCTGCATGGGTTTCCTCTGGGTGCCCCGGTTTCTTCCCACAGTCTAAAGATGTGTAGGTCGGGTGAAACGGCCATGCTAAATTGCCTCTAGTGTTAGGCGTGAATATAGGGGAATGGATCTGGGTAGGTTGCTCTTCAAAGGGTCAGTATGGACTTGTTGGACTTGTTGGCCCGAAGGGCCTGTTTCCCCACTGTAGGGAATCTAATCTCACCCCTGGATTTTAGAACAGTCCTTTTCCAATTTCAGTCCACAATCAAAAGTATAGAAAAATAGTAATATATATTTTTACATGCCTCTGCCCATTACAGATGGAACACCATTTCAAAAATGGGTTTCATCATAAAATGTATGATACACAAACAATGACACACAGAACTTATATCCATTTGTCCTTCCTCTTCCATTATAAAAGCTTTACATTCTGTAAACCTTTAAATTATTCCAACATTTTATGCATGGGATACAGCTGCAATTCCATTATTCCATTTTCAGCGATGTGAATAATCTTTACATTAATTGGTTGAAATACTCCATCTGAATAGTTATGCATTTTGAATTTTAAGGCCAGTAGATTATGATTTCAATGTAAGTTAATGTTTCCTTAGTATTGTCTCTGCCATAGACTTCAGTCTGTTTAGAAGCCTCTATTTCTATGGTGGAATACTTCTACTGATACTGGTTTAGTTTCATTGGAGATGTGCCTCACTGGCTTCTGTGTTCCCGCTCATCACCCTGCAGCATCCTGCACCTAGCCCAAGTCACTAGCATCGATCACCATTTCAAAAATCAGGGGTGGCCAACACTGCCTCATTTATTAGGATTGCCTTCGGCTGCCTGTATTCTACTAACCACACCACTTTGCTTGTTTCTTTAACAACTTTGTTAAAACTACAACTATCATGCTGAAATTACACATAAAGGTCCAATAAAACACAGGCTTTCCTAAAACTGTCATGATTTCTCACTTGGTTTTAGGAAAAAAAACATTCGATTACAGGTTTCGCTTTTATTGTCCTTGGCAACACTTGCCTCTGTCCTACAATATGTCATTTGTGAGTTACTCTGATTTCACGAATTCAGGTTTGCCTAAATTTATTACTGAGCCAACCAATAGCTCTTCTACCTGTCTCATGTGCACTTCCCATGTGTGGTTTTGAAGCGATTGGTACTCATGTTACATTGGATCCACTCATTCTACAGTCATTACAATTTGTGGTTTGAGGGATTCTAATTCAGCTTTCAAAGCCTGACCAGATGTAGTTATACTTATTTCTATCATGCAATAAACTCATTTGTTCTCTGAATATTCTAAGGTGGCACTTCCTCCATTACAAATCACAAGATAGGCCCAAGGCTAAACAAATACAAGGAGGATTTGTGGTAGTAAGCTTAAACAAATCTGACTCAGTAGTATGCATTAACCGAGGTGTCAAATACCACAAATTCATCTGGAAAATACCATAAACTTGGGCAGCAATGAGACAAATGGAGGGATTGAGTATGATGGAAGTGAATGGAAGAGCTGTTGTGTCGGGAAAATTGGCTGCTTCCTTAGTGAAGACAGACAGCTCTACTGGACCCCACACATGCCTCCCTGAAATTACCAGTGCCTTTGCCAATTTCACCAAGTGAGGCTTGAAAATCTTGCTCTTCTTCTTACCTGAACCAGGATACTGATTTTATGTGTAACTTTAGTCAAAATTGGGATTGAAAGGAGCACTTTAAATGCACTATGCTTTTACCTTCACATAAAAACTCAATATTCACTTACATAGCTTTTCAATTTTTTAGTTCTTCTTACTGCGTTTTAATGATAAGTCTTGCTGTTGTCCAAGTGTGCCTTTCATATTTTGTGTGTTTTTGTGATATTGCTGCAACAATGCACTGCCTGTGGCTCCTTTCCTGCAGCTGAACTTGTGAATTCATCAGTCTGAGCTCCTGCTTCGAACCTCTTATTAAATTCCAGAAGGAACTGAAAGCCAACTATCAAACAAAAAACACAGACATATCACTCTGTTGCCTGTGTACGAGTGAATTCCAAACCATCTTTTGTTTGCTTCCATTCCTCATTATATCCAATTATTCTGCAATTCTCAGGCTTTCACCCTTGATCCTTGTTGCATATCATGTGATGATTTGACACTAATGGGCGGAGGGTGAAACATACCCATTTTCCCTTATTTTACAAGAGATACTCTTTGATTATCTCAGTGTAAATTATGCCAGGGCTGGAAAACTATAGTTACAATGAGAGACTGGAAAAACTATGATTATTCACTCTAAGTAGCTAAGACACCTAACAGGGATTTTTAAATGCATGAAGAAATTTGACATGTGGAATTATGCTAATTTAAATTATAGTTAAGATAATGAGGAAATGTCTTAATGGGCTAATTTGTTGAAACATATTTTTTTCACTGGGAGTGGACAACGTTGCATCTCATATATAGTCCACCATAGGGGCTATTGTTTCAGCTTTTGGTCCTAAATTCTGGAATTCTCTCTTCTCCTCTCCATCTCTTTTAAGGTATTCCTAAAAACCTATCATTTTGATCAAGTTTTTTGACATTACTTCCTTATGTAACTCAGTGTCAAATTTTGATTCATTACCACATTAAGCACATGATATAAATGAACTTTGTTGTTACTGTTGGAATTTTCCCAAATACTGAAAGCAGGTGAGGATGAGAAAGATCCAGTGCTTTGGGGAAAGAACAAGACAATGGGAATAATTCCGGATTGCTCCAGTTAATGAACTGGTGCTGATGAGAGAGATTGAATGGTGCCTTTATGTGCAGCATAATTGTATAAGTCTGTGATGCTAAAGAAATTCAAGATGGGTCCAGAAGAAAAAAAAGTTGTATTGACATGCCTGTCAGTAAGGGAGGTACCTGATAGTTCAGTTACACAAGACTCCAGTCCACTTCAAACCCAAAGGAAAAACCAGGGCCCATTATAGTGTGTGCATGTCCACTTAATAAATTAAACCTAAAATGGAATAAGGTGCCAGAGGAACAATTCACTTTGACAGAAAGTTAAACTTCCCTGAGAGTATACTGAATACCTTTAGTCCAATGGAGCACTTTTGGGTTGCAATTCAATAATGCTTTCCCTGTGTCTTTTCTCATTATGTTGCATGATTTTTTTTCCCCTTCGTCTGCCCTGCTGGCGTGTCCCATGACTTTTGGTAGATATACCCCAGATCATTCTGAATTTGAATTTGTGCTGTTGTAACCTACAAAGATCTAATTACAAAAAGCTTAAGGAAATCACACAAATGAATATTTCATATTGGTATTGTTAGAAATGAATCTTTCAAACATGGATGTCATTTCCAGTGCATTACAAATGACTAAATAAAGAGCAAAATTGTTTTCTTCTCTTAACAGGCAAATCACTTTAGATGTTCAAGAAAGCACATTGTTGAATGCAAAATATAAAATTATCTTAATCATTGTCTTACAAATCAATTTAAATCACAAATC
Organism: Chiloscyllium plagiosum; assembly: GCF_037043375.1. NCBI lineage: Eukaryota > Metazoa > Chordata > Chondrichthyes > Orectolobiformes > Hemiscylliidae > Chiloscyllium > Chiloscyllium plagiosum. The sequence continues at coordinate 22,896,694 of NW_028270164.1, forward strand.
TCTTCAGAACTCAATCTATTCAAGCAACTGAAGATGTTAGAAGATTTTGACTTTATTTTATTTTTTACTGTCTGATGTGACTGATAAGCAGCTGTTATTATCAAAAGGTAAAGTCCTGAGCACATGAATCTGACAAATTTTAATCTTAAATTCAAAAGTATCTTCAATTCATCCAATGTTAGAATGCAGAATATGGCTGGAACAGTGTTATTTTGAAGATAATGCATTTTTCCTTTTGGTCGATAGGTGTCTCTCACACCAAATATATCTGGAGATTTACTGAACTGCTTTTTCATTCAGCATTCACAAGGGATTTTTTTCAGCTCTTTCTGTTTGTTACAATTGTCTCTGAATGTATCACATTAAGTTCTGAAGGCTTAAAGTAGGTTTGAAAGAAATGCAAACAGGAGAGAATTGAAAGTTATTTGAAGATTTCAACACAAGGCCCAGGAGAAAAGCCTCTGTGATCTAACAATAATGCTTGTTGATATTAAAAGGAAAATTACATTTGAAAGTTTTTTTAAAAATCTGGCTTGGCCTATTTGATCAAAGTACAAGTAATGATTTCATATTATTTTTTCGAACCTTTCCTGGTCTTGCATATCTTCTTGTTTTTGATATTGACCTTGTTTGTGCTTTTATCTTATGCACTATCTATTAAAGTTTCTAAAGATTGCAATGTCTTTGCCGATTGCCGGATAAATCTCATCCAGTATGAAAATGGGTGATAGTTAATCTGACACCTATTTTATCTCCTGCCTTATTGCCACATTTATACTCTCTCATTTTGCACAGTAGTCAAAGGTTAATCTCCCTCTCAGCATTTTACCTTTATCTTGTAAGCTAAATTTCAAAAGCATCTTTGGTTATAACGTAATTCATTCAAGACCCTTTCAATCTTTTCTATCTCACCCCATGAACATATCCATCTATCCATGTCTCCTTCATATACACATACAATTTCTCTACAATGATATGTGTGTTATTTGCCTCAATTATTCCCTTTTGTAGCAAGTTCCATGTATCACTCTTTGATTAAAGATTTTTTTAAAATTGGTTTTGTAAGTGACCATCATATATTTACAATCCCTCCTGGTAGATGTAGAAATATTGAGCATGGTATTCATGGGAGTAGGGGCTAGGAGTGAAGACAAGGAGCTACAGTTGGACAATGTTAAAATATAGATTTCTCCAAATATCTCAACGTGATGTATATATAGTCTGTAGCACCCTGTACCTGGGGGAACCAGGAAATAATGGTAAGGCCTACTGCCCAGGATGTAGCACTCAACTCATGAAAGAAAAATAAGATGAAGCAGTGTGACCTTGCACAAATTATATGGGTTGAGGAGCAAGTGAAGCCAAATAGGCCTCTAGTGGATCTGTGGAAACAATCAGTTGTATAAGTATTTAGTGTAGCCATTACCTTGATGGCCAGCCAGCCCTTAAGCTTCCAAGTCCTGCTCCAGCAGATGACCTTCTTCTCTGACAGCTTCTTAGAACATCCTCAGTCTGTGCCTCACTTACCTGGAGGAAATGGCATTAAAGACAAAAGACTCTGGCTCTCCTGCACATCTTGAGGGGACTCTATAGGGGCCATTTGATAAGGAGGCTCTTCGGCAGCTGCTCTAGGTTGCTGCTGGTCTGGGCTTGCTGCCACAATTATTTGTCCTCAATTTCTCTGAATCTTCATTGTGCAATGTCACAGTGATATTAACTCCTAAGGTAGCTGGATCCATTGGTCATGGTTCCAATGGAGGAATATCAAAAACAAACAGGTCCTTAGTAATATGAGCACTCAACATTCACATTGTAAATAACAATTTACTATAATCGCCAAGACGGTGGGACATGGAGGACTCCAACAGGGTCATGTTGTGTAAATACCACAGGAGATGGTAAATCCATTTGGAATATTGAAATATTACTGTCTCCCCATATCCTCAAGAAAGCATCGCTTATAAGATGATGTTGTCAAATATGTACAAGGTGAAAGACAATCAGCTTCACGCTTTGGTGCAGCTCACAGGCCTCACAGAGTGAGCCACAGGCTCAGCCTCTTAATCTAGATGAAGCCTCAACCTTAATATTGCTTTCCTCATTGCAATCTCTGCTGACCCTATCAGTTCTGAAATTCCACATGCTCCCACCCAACACTTTCATTTAAGTTATTATCACCCCACTTTATCCCTGAGCATAGTCTACAGTTTAGCTACACCAACCATTGTTTTGCACTATTCCCCTTCAAAGCCAGCATTGTGCAGACCTTCAATGATCCTACTCCCACAGTAACATATTCCTTCCAATGATCTATTGTCTATATATTGAATTGCACTCTTCACAATTATTGCCCCCTCTGCAGTCCAGCATGCTGCCTCCAATTCCTACATTCACTTTCCCAACTTGTCTATCATAGCAGTGACACACTGATGACCTTTTCTGACTTTAAGTGGGTAGACCCCAGCAGTGACTGTGGCTCATCCCTTGACTGAAATAACAGCCCCAATTGGTGAGTTAATAGACACCTGTCTGATGTCTGTGGAGCTCCTTAACTGAGCACTAATTTCTGGACTGGTTGCACTGGCCCTTTAGGACTGCCCTTGGCCCACTCCCTGGACTGAGTGATACTGACCCCCAACTCAGACAACCATTGAGTGTGGCCATGTGCCTGGACTGAGATTGGATGCTGCCCTTAACTGACGACAATCCTCCTTGTCTTCATGAAGGACTACTTTGAATTTGGTCAAAGCACATTTGTGTATTTGCCAGAGAAGCTGCTGTGCAAGTGACATTAGCATAACTGAACAACAAATGCACTCTCTTGACTGAGCACTGCTGGAAACCATAGCAATCAGCCTGGATTTGTATATTCAATAAAAGGCAAGGCAGGATGGACATACTGTGAGCCTATAAGATCTGAATAATGAAACAATGTGCAACAAGGCAAAACAAGCAATGCTATGAGAATCCAAGTAGACGTGATGTGAGAGAACACTAAGGGAGCATGCTAAGAACTCTACGATGCTACTTGCTCTGATATACGAAATTGGTCCCTACGTACAAAGTGGCCTGACAGCAGCTCTGCAAGGTAATGTGTCAGTGAGCTCCAAAGTGCTGAACTGCAAATAATAAATGAATCAAGGATGTGCCTTGGGTGTGCCCAATGCCAATCTCCTTGGACAAAGGTGGTCACTGCCCAAGTAAGGTGCACTGAGATGTTGGCCAAGAGGGAGGCCTGAAGGATCAAGCTGCAAGCCAAAGGCACCAGATACCTGCTCTGACTTTCATGTTGGAAATTGTCACGATCCAGTTTCTCTCCACAACCTGGTAAAATCCTAAAATGCACATAGTTGAGGTGAGATTAGGTAAGAATGAGGTGATAAGACATGCAGACTGGCCCCTCACTGATCATTAGTGAGATTCTTGTCCCACTGTTACTATCTTCAATGGAAAATCTGACTTATTTTTACTCAATGTGGAGGTGCCAGTATTGGACTGGGGTGAACAAAATTAAAAATCACCCTACACCAGATTCTAGTCCAACAGGTTTATTTGGAGGGACAGGCTTTCAGAGTTACCTGACAAAAGAGCAGCGCTCCAAAAGCTTCTACCTCCAAATAAACTTGTTGGATTATAACCTGATGTTGTGTGATTTATAACTTAGTTTTTCTCAACATTGAGAATCTGATTTTTCTGATTTTCCAAATTTTCCCAACTGACCTGCCATTGCACATGTTGGTCAGGAGTTTTGAAGAGTCTGCCTCATGTCAGTGCTTGATGCTGAGGATATGTGTGGAAGAGGAAGAAGAGGGGAGTTAAGAATACATGCATACATAGAATAGAAAAATGAAATAGAAATACAGGAAAAATACCCATTTGAAACCTTTATTCAGATTTCATACTGTATTCTTTAAACCTAGTAGCAGAGCTGCTAAATTGTTGAAATGTTTCACTTCTGGATTTTGTTGTTATTTTCAGGGTCTTTGAAGAACCTGTAGCTCTTGCTCTAGTGGTGCCTTTCCTTAGTTTCTGTTGCCATGGTGATATAAGAGATTTCTGATGTGAAACGTCCTTATAAGACTCGCTTTTTGGGAAGAATCAATGAAAATCCAACAGAAGGATTTTTGTGGAGGTCAAGCAGAAGTACTCTGCAGCCAGTGACCCACAATCCACTTTAAAGTTTACAGGCAGGAGCATATAGGTGTGCAATCACTGCAGGAGCAGGAGCTGATGACACTCTATTTGTCAGAGAATGTGTGATGAAGTTAGCCACATGCTGCAAGTGGCTGAACTTCAGAACATGTTCGGTCTGAGTCGACTCTGTCTGCAAATTGTAAATTATCTTTCATCTCAGGGCATCAATTCAAACTGTTGGGACATTTGGACAATCAGATTTACTTGAATGTTTAACCCACGGTGCAGAAACATCACTTGCTTAAGATTTTTTAAAAGCAACCAAAACCAAATGTTGTAATTTTATAGAGTGGCAGGGATTCTGAAGATCAGGGGTTAGAGATTGCATCTTAGCACCTGTTTATATAATAATCTCTAAATAATTCATCTTATCTGCAACCATCGTTAAAACAGTTCAAAAGTACATAATTGGTTGCAGACTACTTTGGGTTGTCCTGAGACTATGAAAGATGCTTATATAAACACAAGTCTTCTTTTTGTCTCATCAGCACTGTGCTGAGCAAGTCGAACTCACTTCCTAGGCAATTGCTCTGGTCTCTTCATTTTTCTTTGTCATCTACGTTTGACAGAGAAAAGCAAGTTGATGATTCGCAGAAGACTAAACTTGTCTCTATTGCAAAGGCTCTTTACATGCCTTTATGATCCACCATTCCAGTAGAACACTGATATCATGGGCAGAATCTTCTTCATGTAAAGCCTGCTGGATAAGTTCAAGGTTGGGAACCTACTGGGTGGTCTTTGCTGATGCACTTACTCAGAGTAATGACATCAACGTTCTCCTGCCAACCATTCCACCAGCCTAAGAGCATGCCATTCAACCACAGGAAGGATTTCTAATTTAAGGGACTATTACAAGGGTTACCAATGTGTGTCCAACAATTGGCTGTTTGAGGCTGAAGCAACCACAGATTGAAGAGGAAACTGCAGTGGTTGCCTTCCCTGTGTCTCTCACTTATATCTGGATTGAGAGGCTGCAATGAACTCAGCCTTGCCAATAATGGCAAGAACAGGACAACCTGCCATACCACAGGATGAAAAATCCAGCAATTGATGTGTGATCCTTTTACCCTGGAGACAATGCACTAAAAAGGTCCAGGAGAGCACGACGGATCAGTCGGAAAATATTTCCTGGGGCTGAGCCCTGTTCTGACTGCTAGAACAGCATGCTTGAAGTTCTAATCAACCCACTCTCTCCAGGCATCTTACATATCAACCTAAGCAGGAACTCTCAATCACCCTCATCCTATTTCCCCCTCACACCTACATGTCACAATCACCATTCACAAATGGTGTCCTCCCCTCCTCGCCTCTTCTCACCCCTCATCCATCAGCATAGCCTTGTATTCCTTCTCCCTTATCTGCTTATCTATAAGCACTTAAATTTATTGATGTCATTCCAATCAGTAACTCCATGTAGAAGTCAATTTCACATGTTTATCATTCTCTGGCTAAATAATTTATCATAATTTGGATTTATCAATTATCTTATACTTATGGTCTCTAGGTTTTGCCAACAAGTAGAAGCATCTTTTGTGTTTACAGTTAGCCTACTAACTTTCTTCATAATCCATCAGGTCACCACTTAGTCTTCACCTTCCAAGAGAGAAAAAAAAGAGTCCCAGCCTTTTCAATCTTTCCTAATAGGTACAACCTTCCAGCTATCATTCTGGCAAAACATTTTCTACACCTCTTTATAATCTGTTCATAATTCTTCAAGCATGGTCTGGCAAAAAGTATGCTGCTTTTCAATTCTATCCATCTTGAAAACAAGGTTTGAAGTGTCCAGATTAATCTGTGTACATCCCACAACACTGTCCAGTGAAAACATCTGGACCAACTCTTCACATTGAAAATTATCATTTCATTTTACATCAAACTATCAACTTGGAGTCGTGGGACATTCACAAAGATCACCCGTCAAGAGCAACAGATAGAACTCCAGAAAAAACTCTTTGTGAGCTTTGAGAGAAATGTACTCACCACTTTTCACAGATTCACTTATCTTGCAGATGTACTAATTACGTTAACAGTCTTATTTGCATACTCTCACAACTACCAACCATCTCCCACTGTCATGGACAGCACCTTCCCTTTTTTTAACCTAATTCATAAATTTGGAAGAATATCAGCTTAAAACTTTTACTGTACAAACATTCTGTGTGCTGATTGTATCTTACCATGACTCTTGTGCTTAATAAAATGGATGTAGAATATACCTTCAATCCTAATACTGTTTTTCATCTAAGTGTTGTCTAGAGTGACAGGACAACGTGCTGAGGAATGCACTAAAGCTTGGGACAGCTACTGCCAAGGCATATTGGGGAAAATCCACTGTCTGAGGTCTTTCTGCTGAAGTTAAATGGGATCCATTCAGTTATCAGATCCCCCCTAGTGGCTCAAGAATATGGAAATATTAGTATAGTGCAAAAGAGGTCTTTGGAATTTTTTTGGGACAGAGTCAAAATTCAACGTTTTGTTTGTTTGCTTGATATATATCTATGCAGAACTGAACTGTCTTTGTGTTGATGTACACATAAAAAGAGATTATTTTTTATGAATAAAGAATATTTTTGTAATAAAAATAGACAGGAGTTTGTGAAGTTACCAGTCACTGTGCAGAAATAAAAGATTTTTTGGCTTTGAACTGGCCGAGCAAGGTCATTGCATGATGTGGAGGAACTCCTGAGCAGTGCTCCAAAAGCTAGTACTTCCAAATAAACCTGTTGGACTATAACCTGATGTTGTGTGATGTTTAACAAGGTCAATGCAGTGGGTCTTCAGATTGTGCCTGAATTCTGGAGCAGTGCAATTACAGTACGTACAGCCTGGGACAGTAATTTCTTGAGACCTGTGCAAGGATCAGGGGAACTAGCAATAGGTACTAGTAATGTTGATATATTCAATAGCAGCACAAGGACCTACATCTAAATTATTATGTCCCTTTTTACTGGCCACCAACTCAATATCGCCACCAATTGGCATAATAGTCCTGATGGCATTAGTGTGATTAATGAAACCCTTTCCTGCAGCTTCCAATAACCAATTATTAATCTGGCTGTCAGGAATGAGGGGAATGAAATAACCCATCACATCTGTGGCTATATCAGTTAGAGAAGTCCTGATCCACTGAACCTCTGTATTTCAGAAATAGCCTACAGATGTCTTTAGCTTTATTTTTATTCAATCACTCATGGGATGTGGATATCGCTGATTGGTCACCATTTATTGCCCATTCCTAGTTGCCATTGAGAAGGTGGTGGTGAGCTGCCTTATTGAATAACTGTAGTCCACTGCTGTGCGTTGACCCACAATGCCATTAGGGAGGGAATTCCAGGATTCTGACCCAGCAATAGTGAAGGAATGGTGATATATTTCCAAGTCAGAATGATAAGTGACTTAGAGGGCAACTTGCAGGTGGTGATATTCCCATATAATGGCTGCTTGTGTCCTTCTAGATGGAAATGTTCGTGGGTTTGCAAAGTGCTGTCTGAGGATCTTTGGTGAATTTCTGCAGTGCATCTTGTAGATAGTACACACTGCTGCTCCTGAGTATCATTGGTGGAGAAAGTAGATATTTGTGGATGCACTGCCAATCAAGTGGGTCACTTTGTCCTGGATAGTGTCAAGCTTCTTGAGTGTTGTTGGAGCTTCACCCATGCAGTCAAGTGGGGAGTATTCCATCACACTCCTGACTTGTGCCTTGTAGATGATGGTCAGGCTTTGAGGACTCAGGAGGCCAGTTACTTACTGCTGTATTCCCAGCTTCTGACATGTTCTTGTGGCCACTGTATTTATATTGTGAGTCCAGTTGTATTCATGGTCAATAGTAACTCCCAGGATGCTGATAGTTGGAGATACAGTGATGGTAACACCATTGAATGTCAAGGGGTAGTGATTAGATAGGCCTTACTGGAGATGGTCATTGCTTGACATTTGTGTGGCTTGAATGCTACTTGCCATTTGTGAATCAAGGTTGGATTTTGTCCAGATCCTGTCACATCTTGATATAAACTACTTCAGTATCTGAGGAGTTGCAAATAGTGCCGTATGTTGTGCAATCATTGATGAACATCCTTACTCTCTGACCTGATGATGAAGGGAAGGCCATTCATGAAGCAACTGATTGGGCCTTGGACACTACCCTGAGAAACTGCTGCAGAGCTGTCCTGGAACTGAGATGACTGACCTCTAACAATCACAACCGTCCTCCTTTGTGGGTATATGGATAGGAAGGATTTAGAGGGATCCATGCTCAATTCTGGCAAATGGAGCTATGTCATATTGGGACATCTAGTTAGTGTGGATGAGTTGAAACAATGGATCTGTTTCCATGCCGTATGACTCTATGTCTCTACGACTTTATCATTGACCATTAGTGTTATGTTTAATTGAATCTGCTGCTTTGCAGCTCATTACTTAAAGCTCTGGGATAGGTATTTCCAAGTTAGTCCTTGGTGGGGCATAACTGAGTGGCACTTTCTTAACATTTAATTCATTTCAGAAGTCTAGGGTCAGTGTACAACTGGTGGGAATACATCAACCATGGTAAAAGACATGTGCCACATGAAGCCTTGTGTGTCATATGAAACAAAATCTCTCTTTATAAATGCAATTATAGTTTCACTACACATTAGGTACAGAGTCTTACCCTAAAATCTTATAAATCCATCACTCAATACTTCAATGCTAACTGTGGAATTTAAATAGTTAATGCCTGAAGAGAACATTCACTGACACAGGACAGAAGGAAAATGGAATGTACCAATTGAGATCCATCCTAGCAAATGATTTACAATTTTTAAAATATTTAGAGGACTCAATATTTGTTCCTAATCTCAGCAGTGGAGATTTTTTCTCTCGATTTATTTGTACACTGAACATGGGGCCAGTGCATATAAATGATTTATAGCCTGCTTTCCTGTATAGCCCCATCATTATTACATCAGGAGCACTAACCCCAGCCAGCTGCAGCTTTAATGCTGAAATTCTTCATTTTTACTGGTTTCCAAATAGAACTGCCTTTGCTATTCATGGTGTTTACAAGAAATATTTCTAACATTGAGTATTCTGGAATGTAATAAGTGAAATAACTATTGTCTTTAAAAATACCAGTGATCTGCAAAAACTGTCTCTTCAAATCACTCCATATTTCATTAACCTCAACTCATTCCCTCTCTCACGAACAGTATTTACTTGTTTGGTTGTCTGTTCCATTAAACAGAGTATTTGTCACCTCCTTATCCTGCAGAAATTCTCTCTCTTTTTCTGCTCAACAATGAATGATGGGAAGAGACATTACTTAGACTGAAGGTGTCAGGAATTTATTCTGGAGATCTTCCTATTCTTAAAGGAGACGCTAAATAAGATGGAATTGGAATTACATTGGAATGGGTCCAATGTTAATGTGATGAAGAAAGTAAAGTATTTCATCTTAATTTACTGCTTTTACCATTGCTATGTTGAAAACTGATGCATTTTAGCATTTTCCAATATATTGAATTGAATTTATTGTCACGTGTACCGAGGCACAGTGCAAAGTTTTGTGTTGCGAGTAATACAGAGAGATCACAGAGTTAAGTAGCATTGATAAGTAAATAATAGGTAAACAGCAGCAAAAATAAAAATACAGGTATGGGCGAATGTTAAAGGTTTGTGAGTCCATTCAGTATTCTAACAACAGTAGGGTGGAAACTGTTTCAAAACCAGCTGGTACATGTTTTCAGGCTTTTGTACCTTCGCCCTAATGATAAAGGTTGTAGAAAAACATTGCCAGGGTGGGATGGATCTTTGAGAATGTTGGCAGCCTTTCCTTGACAGCAGGCCAGGTTGATGAATTCTATAGGTGGGAGGTTGGTCTTTGTGATTGTCCAGGCCGAGTTCACCACACTGTAACTGTCTGTGGTTACATTGTTATTATGGCAACTAAGTATTTCCTTGCCAGAGAATTAACAGCATGTTTATGATACAAGTCATTGTTAATGTGCTAGCCATCAGACTGGACCGGTAGGGATGGGATAAGCCATGAGTTGGGAATCTCTAGAACTTGCTGGTCAATTTATTCCAGGATTTACTTCCCATAAATGGCATCCCACCTTTACTTGCCCTGTTTTTCTGAAAAGTTGCTGAATTTTCACATTAATTTTCAACTGAACTCATTGCAAAGAGCAATAAAGTGTATTTTAATAACATAAGACAACAACCATCAATCTTTCCTGCCCAATAGTGAACAATTTAAACTGTGGGGCCTGATTAATTTGGCTGATAAATTATTCTTATGAGATTTTAAGAATTTCATACTTTAAATTTTCTTGCCTCTTCTTTCGATATCTTTTAATTCAATCTTTCTTTCCTTACTTTGTTTGCTTTTCTGTATCCGTACAATGGATTTATTCTCCCCGCTGGCTTTATCGGACATAATTATATGAAGAGGATGGTAAGTGAAGGCATCTTACTTGGAGCCCTACCGTTCCACGTGCTCTGACAATAGCTCCCATCGTTCAGTAATTAGACCCAGAGTAAGGGTACAACTTCAATTCGCATCATCCCCATTTATTTCTCAATCCTTGATTAAGGATTAGTTGGTGCCACTATTCACTGAGGTCCCAGAGGTCCCGTTATCCTCCTTGTGCTATGAATGGCTTCCTACTAGTTACAGTTTTCAGTTGAAGGATGCAGAAAGAAGGTTAAAACCAAATGCCACAGCTGCCATACTGCAGCAAGGTTCCATCCCTGACATTCAATTTGCGAAAGACTCCTGGAATTTCTGTGTGAGAAAGATGGTGGCAGTGTCAATTGCAATGGACTTGCAGTTTGTGCTCGTGTACAGTGTAGTGACACCTTCCCCCAGTGGCTGCGTAAGCTTTTGTGATCGACTTGAGTGATTCAGGCTATTGAAGAGAATATCATGCACTGGAGAGGGCATAGGTTTAGGGTGAGAGGGGAAAGATATAAAAGAGACCTAAGGGGCAACTTTTTCACGCAGAGGTGGTACGTGTATGGAATGAGCTGCCAGAGAATGTGGTGGAGGCTGGTACAATTGCACCATTTAAGAGGCATTTGGATGGCTATGGAGGGATATGGGCCAGGTGCTGGCAGGTGGGACTAGATTGGGTTGGGATATCTGGTCGGCATGGATGGGTTGGACCGAAGGGTCTGTTTCCATGCTGTACATCTCTATGACTCTATGGATATTAAGTGCCCTCCTAGGCATATGTTTGGCAGTGGGCATGAAATATAGGGTAACCCTTCCCATCTAAGCCCAAACAGACACCCTGAATACAAAGAGTGGATGGGCTCTGAATTGGCAACCTTCCTGCCATATGGTGAATAAATAGTTGAGGGTCAATTAAGTTTGTTAAAAGCTCAATTGACCCTCATAATACACTTCTCATGCCAAAATTCTACTGATATCTGTGGGTGTAAATCTATGAAATGGCAGGGAGGAATAGGGTATACCATCGTCAGGGCATGCACTTTGCCCAACAGTACTCCCACAAGGGGCTCCTCACACCTCCCTCCCTAAGCATTCCAAACTTTCCTCACCCAATACTCTAAATATTTCTTAGGCCATGATTCATGTTGTCTTTTTTGAAGCCAGGGCTGAACTTGTAGCACTGACAGAAGATACTAGTCAGTCAGACTGGCTGACAGCTCCAGAGGGTGGGAATTCCTCCTGAAGACCAACACTTCAGCAACACTCCACCTCTCCATCACCTCACACTCAGACACACACACATACAACTGACACAGAGATACACAGAAACGGACACACCACATGCGGACAGGTACATACGCAAACATATAGACAAACAGACATACCACACATAGGCAGATACATCACGCGCACAACATACAGACGCACAACATACAGACACACAACACACACGCATGCACAGGCACACACAGACAGACATACCACACACAAATACATACATGCAGACACACACATGCGCAGACACGCATGCAAACACACATCCAGCCACACAGAACAACACACACAGATACGCAATCTCCCAGTAATGTGTTCTGGCTGTGGTGGGGGGGGTTTCTTGCCAGTAGCAAGCTTTTTTGCTGACTTGATTAGATTCCCGACAGTATGGGAACAGGTCCTTCAGCCCAACATGTCCACACCGACCCTCTGAACAGTAACCCACCCAGACCTAGTCCCCTACCCTATATTTACTCCTAACTAAGCCATCTAACATTATGGGCAATTTAGCATGGCTAATTCACCTTCCCTGCACAGCTTTGGATTATGGGAGGGAACCCACGCAAACCCGGGGAGAATGTGCAAACTCCACACAGAACGTCACCTGAGGCGGGAATCAAACCTGGATCCTTGGTGCTGTGAGGCAGCAGTGCTAAGCACTGAGCCACTGTGCTGCCCATTGCATCCACTTACCCACTGCAGACAGGTTGTCTGGTTGCCCCCCCCCCACCCCATGCATTCCAGTGCTAACTCTCTGTCTACAACAATTTGGAATTTTCCTCCCTTTATCAAAATAAGAAATCCAAAGATACTTCATAGAGGAATTATAAAACAAAAGTTGGCACCTTGAAATGACTGACAGCCCTGGATACAACAAAGCCCTGACATTAACCCATACCCAATCCAACTACAGACTCCATTTGCACCACCTGGGAAAGCTGCAGAGATATTCCAATGTGGAAGAAAGGCCCTGGAGAAAAGAAAACCTGACTTAATGTATTTCCATCCTCTTTCGCTATGTGCCTGGCTAGTGCTGAAGATTTAAGTTCCACCTCTTAAATTCAATCTTTTTTAGACACTCCTTAGAACGACCTGCTCTTTCCAGTTACTTTGGCGGTTGACAGCAGAACTTGTTACAGTGTTTAAAAAGAACAACACAAGTTCCCACAAAGGCACTTTCTAAATATCTTCCTTCTTCCTCAACTAAAGCTTCCCCCCAATTACAGTCAAGAGGCCCCTCAAGCCTGACCATCCCGTTTCCCACACTTCTGCTCTCACCCCTTCCCTGCCCTCCCAAAGCCATGATAAGTTTTCCCTTGTCCTCATTATCCACCCAATCAAACTCCCTGTCATGTCTAATGTGAGGCCATTACCAAAACATGACTTCCCAGCACAGAAGATGAAACACCTGACCTTTTACCTCTTCTCTCACCATCCAAGTCCTAACACTCCTTCCAGGCGAAACCACACATTACGAATTTCTTGCAGACTGAATTCACTGCTCACCTATGGTTCAAATTCCAAGCATATGGTGGCCTGTGATTTCAATTCTCCACCGTTGTTCTCATGATGACGTCTGGTTTCTGCCCTCCATTGAATCTCAGGCAACAACAAGGGTCACTGAACACGAAACATTAACGCTGATTTCTCTCCACAGATGCTGGGTCGAAGAGTGTGGCGCTAGAAAAGCACAGCAGGTTAGGCAGCATTAAGGGGCAGGAGAATCAACTTTTCGGGCATCAGCTCTTCATCAGGAATGTCATCTTCACGGATGCTGCCAGACCTGCTGAGTTTTTCCAGTAATTCCAGTGTTTCTCAGGGAACAGTGCCTCGTCTTTCAATTAGGCACTTTACAGATGTCTGGACTCAACATTGAGTTCAACAATTTCAGACTGTAATTTCTACTCCCTTTTATATTACCTTTACTTTCCATATTCTGATCTGAGTCTAGTTTTCTGCTTGATTTTGCTTTATGAAGGCAGCTGTTTATCATTATATTATTCAGACCTGCCCTTTTACATCTCCCCTTTGCCTACTCCTGTTAACACTGCTGTCATTTAAAGTCTCCCATCATCCCAGACCTACCCTTACAGTTTTTCTCCCCACTCTCATATTTCATCTATTTAAATCTATTATATTTCTACCTTTTCCCAGTTCTTACAAAAGGTTATTGACCTAAAAAATTAAAAATTCTCTCCGCAGATCCTGCTGTTACATGTTTCCAGTTCTTTCTGTTTGTATTTCAATCTTCAGGATTGTGAAAATTGTGGGAAAGTAGGAGAGGAAGTTGAGAAGTTGAACTAAAATCTACAAATTAATTTTGACATTGTGCTTTGCTCTTGACTGAACTTGTTTTCTGCAAAAGACTGAAGATTTATTGCAATGATTACAGTCTTTTGCCAATATTTTCCATTTAATATAAAAACAGAAAGTCCTAAACTTTTCCAGCACTTTCTGCTTTTATGTTAGATCTCCAGCATCTGCAGTTTTTTGCTTGCATTTTCCATTTAATATAAAGTTACTAAATTGGACAACTTGAAGTTAATTGTGATTTTTTTGAAGGCCAGAAAAGTTATCTAGTGAAGTTCCAGTTCACAAGTGTATTCTAATCTGTGTGCAACTACAATACATACCTATGCAACCTAGTTGCTCATCTCACTTGTGCCACTAGGAGGAGTCACAGGTCAACAGACAGTTACCTGTCAACAAAAGTAAAATCAAGGAAGGGACGTTCTGGGCCTTTATAAAAGCTGCCATCACTAGTTGCTTCCCAAATGGCATTGACCAAAGGGGCAGGTGATATGCAACTAGATTATTCATTCTATACTAAACTAAGGAATATTGCATAGTCCACAGAGATTAAAGGAAAGTGAGAGAAAAAAAGCATTAAGGTTTTTCAATTATCTTGTAACTTCAATGGGGATCAGCAGAATCTTTGCAAAATGGTTTAATTGGTCAGTTCTTACCTTTTGCACTATTTGCCTACAGGTTCCATCCATCTTCACCAGGGAACCCTCCTCAATCTAACTCTCCTCAAATTGTGAAAGAAGTAGTAAAATAAATGAATGGTATGTCTGACTGCCAAATAAACTGTAACTTACTGTTGAATCTTGTCATAATCTTGCAACAAGCTTCACACATTGGCAATTTTCTCTCCCAGATCTTGCAGAATCTTAATTCTAACAACCAGTATTCATAAATTAATTGTGCAATGAGAACATTCCATTCATTTTGCAGCTGATGTTTCATTCAAAGTAAAAAAAACAGCTTGCTGTAGAAAGTTATTAATAAAATGCTGACAAAGTTGCAGGAACACATGGCATTGAAGTGTGAATTGTAACAGGTGAACAAATGAACACATATCAATCACGGCACAAAATAATGATTTTTTTTAAACTTCTGAAACAGAAGTAATACATTTAACGAACAGATGGGTTATTAACAGGGTGCATGCACACATTGCAAAGAAAAATTTATGACTCTCATGAAACAATGGCACAGAATAAATATACTAACTGCAGTCGTCCATCATGCCCAAGTGCTTGGCTGCACAGTGGACTGATCTTTAGGGTGATGTGCACCTTCTCTATCTTCTCTGCTCCTGGGCTGCTCTCTCCTCTACCAATATGTTTTAGTGACACGGTATAATTATATCATATAATCATACACCCATTGACTCTGTGCTAGCTTCTTGAAGGAGATCCCCAATTTGTCCTAAGGTCCTGCTCTTTCCCCAAAGCCCACAATGAGCAACATATTTAGACAGTATAGGAAAACAAATTTCTAGTTCGTCAATCTAAATACACAACATGTCTTCCTCCATACATAATTCGCCATCCCCAAGTTACATAATGCCTAATATTAGTCTTAAATGCCTAGTGTAGTAAGCTCTCAGGCAGTATCCCCCTCTGCACTACTTGCTTCTGTCACTGCCTTGATAATACTTCAACACTGTCCTATTCTTTAAGATCATTAATGTGCGATCTGAGCTGGATTTTCTTTTGATAACCCCCCATAGCCAAGTAACTTTGCATAGGATCTTTTTATTCATGATTGGTAATTAATGAGTTAAACTGGTCTCTTAGCTAGGGCTTTGCCTTAATAATTCTTATTTGCAGGCTTTAGTAATGTTCAAAGAGGCAATAAACTGGAAAGGTCCTTTCCCTGGCTCTTCATCTCAACATTGCACCACTATTTATTTACATCCACTTTTTCATTACATTTATTGACCAGGAAAATGTCAGGTCCTTTGTGATTTGGCAGCAAATACAACATGAGCAAATCTCAAGTCAAGTCATTATCAAACCAACTAGGACATAGGTCAATGCAGCACAAAGAAGGGTCACTTTAGGGGATGTACAAGACCCACATTCTAAAAGTATTCTCAATTGGTAGAAAGATAGTTCTAAAAGAAATAAAGAACACATTTTAACTTGGCCTCTTGCTTTAAGCTTTATTCAGCAATCCTGCCATCAAATAGTACAGAAAAAAATATTGTATTTGCTGAGAAGATATCATTTTACAACCATTAAAAATAAATTATACAGAAACGAAACTATTAATAAATTCAATAAGCCAACATTTGAATACGATGCAATCTCTTAATGTTGAAAGATCTGTATCTGACAGGCATTGAATTCTCTTCACTTTTCAAAATATATTCATTTCCTGTCACCTATCAGTAAGAATCACTTTCTGCATAATTCCTAATCATAAGTGTTTGACCAAAACACACAACTTGGAGGAATACAGGCAGAAAAGGTCACTCCAAATTAAAAAAAAGGTCTTGTCAATTTTTTTAACCTGCAAAAACTTTATAGCGATGCATTAAAAATCCCATTCAGTCAAAAAAATGACAATTTTATGTTTTCACAGCCCTTTCAGCCCTTATATAAGGAAATAGTTTCTGCAATTGAAAAAAAATGTTCTTGTCAAACATAACAACATTGATAAGGGGATAAAAACCTTGTTCTTTGCTATATTTATCCAGAATTGTTACAAAGTTACAAGCTGTCGGATCTGTTTTGAGACTGGCCCCGTGTGTAGCATATGTACAATTAGCTGGAACGGTTTGTCTTGGTTGTGGGATACTTCGCATGGCTCATTTTCGATCACATGTAAGCTAAGAATAACTGCTGTGGTGGCACAGCGAGGCGTTGTGTTGGCATGGACACTAGAGATTTATACCTGAGATCTCTTGTAGACAGATCCCTACTGCCAAAAAAGCCTTCACCCAACCCCACTCTGTTCCATCACCTTTGCTGTTTATGAGCAGGAAACACAGAAGAGAATCTAAGCAGTTTCCTGTAATGAGCCAGAAAGGGAAGATTGCCAGACATGTTACCACAAGCTGGTTGCAGACTCAGAAATACATTCACACAAGCTCGGAAACAGATTTTCTCTGAAGAATGAATATACATCACGGATACAGAAAAACAGAGATAAACACACACTTTACTTCCACTGTCTAAATGAAAATGTAAAATTGTTTCCCCTCTCCTGATACATGTTGTTACATGACTTTGTATAGTCCTTCAATACTTCCTCCAAAGGATCCTTGTTTGTTGTGAGTCTATGCATGGATCAGGCTCAAGGCAGAAGCATTACGATGGAAGCCACAATTCTAGAATGGTTCCAGCACAGATGGAGGCCTTTAGCCCATTCAGTCTATGTTGGCTCTATAATGGAGCAATTCATCTGATGCCTCCACCTGGTTTCCATGCACAGTCTTCTTTTTCTGATAACAATCCAATTCCCTCTTGAATCCCTCAATTAGGTTTACCTCGATCACACGCTCAGACAGTCCATTTCAGATAACCACATGCTACTTGAGAAAGATTTTCCTCATGGCGTCATTGATTCTTGATACCTTAAATCTATATCTTTGGCTTTCAATCCCTCAACAAATAAGGAGATTTTCTCCACAACAACTCCATTCAAACCTTTTCCTATCTTCACTTTGATTCTCATATATGTGTATTCTTTTACCTGGCCCAAACTTTGTTTCTCACAGATTAAATCTGAGATTTTTCTAGTTTGCTGTCGGCATTTCATGTTCAGCATATTTGTCTGACTGAATTACCAGAGTTAAAAAAAATGGCAGAAACAGTAGAGGAAATATAGAACAGCTTTAGAGTCATAAATTTGAAACCTACACCTGACTGATATCTACTCTTGCCTATCCTAGCTGTCAGCTTAGATGAAACACTATGCAGCTACAGATCCAAGTCTGTGGAGAGAGTAGGGGTGGTAGAAAGAAGAGGAGAAGCTCACAGTATCTGTTCCTCTCTTTAGAAGCATAGGATGCAGAACAGCATTGGTGGTAACCATGGAGATAACTGTCTCCAAGGCTGTCTCATCACCCTGAGCAAACAATGTGAGAGGTAAAATTAATAAAATTGCATGAATTTTGCTTTTAAAAATAAAATATTTAAATGTATTTCTTTATTATTGGCACTAATCATCTCAAAAGAAAACCCAGACTGCTATCATAAATGGAAGCCACAACTGCTAAAGGAACATGGAACATAGAAAAATACAGCGCAGTACAGGCCCTTTGCACCGATCCAAGCTCACCTAACCTACACTTGCCCACTATCCTCCATATGCCTATCCAATGCCTGTTTAAATGCCCATAAAGAGGGAGAGTCCACCACTGCTACTGGCAGGGCATTCCATGAACTCACGACTCGCTGAGTAAAGAACCTACCCCTAACATCTGTCCTATACCTACCACTCCTTAATTTAAAGCTATGCCCCCTCGTAATAGCTGACTCCATACGTGGAAAAAGGTTCTCATGGTCAACCCTATCTAAACCCCTAATTATCTTGTACACCTCTATCAAGTCACCCCTAAACCTTCTTTTCTCCAAGTGCCTCAGCCTTTCCTCATACGATCTTCCTACCATATCAGGCAACATCCTGGTAAACCTCCTCTGCACCTGTTCCAGTGCCTCCACATCCTTCCTATAGTATGGCGACCAAAATTGCACACAATACTCCAGATGCGGCCGCACCAGAGTCTTATACAACTGCAATATGACTTCAGGGCTCCGGAACACAATTCCTCTACCAATAAAAGCCAGTACGCCATATGCCTTCTTCACCGCACTATTTACCTGGGTGGCAACTTTCAGAGATCTGTGTACATGGACACCAAGATCCCTCTGCTCATCCACACTACCAAGTATCCGACCATTAGCCCAGTACCCCATCTTTTTGTTACTCTAAGTCCAGATCATTGTTTTGTCTTCCATAACTTTATTACAGAGAAGACTGTAATTACATTTTATCTCCACAATCCAGAAAGAGATTGATTTTCATTCACTCGCCCTAACCTATCACTTGCTCATGTAGTTCAACTACACAAGTCCCCTTAAATTTACCATACTTTGCCCGGTCTCCTATTTCCACTGGCAATTATGTCAGAATTTAAGGAGTAATCTATCATTAGTCCTTTCTGGAGGAACCGAACACAGATTTATAAAACACCCCTGTAAAGCCAGGTGATAACACTGCTCTAAATCTCTTCAGTACATTCATACAAGATGTCAATTTAAATGTTACGTGGGAGGAAGCACTGTCTGAAATTAAAGTGACAATTTCCTTGCCATTGCTGTAGAAGTGGTGAGATTCCCATTTTCTATTAGTTCACAGGATCTCTTCCAGGCACTGAGAGCTAGAATAAAGAGTGTATTTGGATCTGGTTCCTGTACCTGCCAAAGCTCAGCCACTGACAGCAAAGAGCAAAATGTCAGTAGCCTTCCCCCTTAACTCAGCCAAAGTTTCACGTTTTTGACAGACACATTTCAGTGGCAACAGGTCTGTACTTGGATTTGATTGATGAGAAATTAACGAATCACATGCATTTCATTAGGTTCCAAATGTTGAAATGGAAGCTCCTCAAAGCAAACCTAGGAAAATGAGTTTCTCATGGGTGTATAAGTTGGACACTAACTCCCCGGGGGAACAATCAAATGAGTCGTTGCACTCCATCAAACACAGAACCATTAATGTTGTGTAATGATGGATAGATTGCCATTAAATCTATAAATAAAAGTCCATTGAGGTCAATTCAGACTGAGTGTTCAGACTCAGCTTCAAAGCATGCAACACTCTGTCCTTCAGCGTTAAATTTTAAGACTAATCTATTTGTCAAAATGAGACAATTCAAGACCACATTCTGTTGTATGGTTAAAACACACCGTTGGTAAATTCTAACCAGATTGTGAGCATGGGTTCACAGCCTCTGATCCTGATTTGTGTAAACGTACTCCTTACAATGAGTATTAACAGTGATTTTAATATTCATAGATTATAAGTGAGCTTTGATAGGATCAGTTAACAAATTCCCAATGCAATGCTAAATTCTTACACAGTTATAATAGGATGGAGAACTTCTTACCTATCACAAACTCTTACTTCTAGCATTGCTATGACATAGCATTGATCTTGCTTTGTGACCCACATTATTTCCCCAACCTGGTTGTTCAGTCCTGACACATACTCACACAGAATGCACGAGATTCATTATCAGTGCAAATTCATGCAATTAAGAAAGATCATAACCTGGAGTTGTTTTATTTTATCTAGCACCAAGTTAACCCATTTAAAATAAGGGTTAAGTGGCAGAAGGATTCCATTAAAGCCTACATATTAGTTTAACACTGGAATCTTTTGGGATTTCTGTGAGTACTCCCTTTGTAATAGGATTTCAATTAAGAGGACTAAGAAAACCAGTAAAGTAAGTCAGGGAAATGAAATGAGCCCAAATGAATAGTGTATACTTACTATAATGCCACCCAAAGTAATCAAAGGTACAAAAATATAAATTTTTGGGAAAGCTCAGCAGATAAGACAGCATCTGTGGAGAGAAATCGTGTCCAGAGACCCTTCCTTTGAATGTTAATCAAAGGTACAATTGTCCAAAAATGATTGTGAGGGTGGCATCCTCTGATACATACAACAGGGGCCCACAGTTGTAGCCAACTGCACCATAGACTTGGTCTTGGAAATCAAGTCCAGCAATACATTAAACTTTATACTTCTTGCGATTTCCAGGTGACCATAGAGAACATCTGCAGGATTTAGTTAACATATTCTATCTAATGAATGCATGGATTGACCAATTTTTCAAAAGAAATGGGCTCATTAATAATGGCAAGTAGCTGCCATGGTATGCACAAAATGCAACATCTTAGATTAACACAAATTGGTTTTGACTCCATTACTAGCAACATGGCATCAACACCTGGTTTCCAGGCAACAGAGATGGCCTGCCATCTTAAGACAATGCCAAGTGTATTTGAAGATAAAATAAAACAATGAATATGATGTGTAGCAAACTTAGATTATTATCTTCAGCGATGATAATGATACAATCAATATCAGAACACAAGAATATCATAACAGTGGAAATTAACCATATACATTACATTAATAATGGTGGGAAAGAAGCTGTACAGCAACTTTAAAGAATCCTTGTTTTGTATAACACTCAAAGCATCAGACCAAACACCATCTGAAATACTGTCCTCTACTGTCTGTCAGTTAATATCATCGACCAGCTATGGCTTTCCCTCTTTATTCTCTTCTCAAATAGAGTGCGTCCAATTTATTTCCACAACGTTGTGTCTATCTTTCTTTTCAGTTATGCTTTTCCCATGGAATCTCACCTTAGTCATGGTGTAATAAATGCAACTTCTAACATGTGATTCTTCCAAGTGATTCCCCAGTAGAAGAATTAACTGTGCCCACTGCCTCCAGCATTTCAGCTGCAGAGACAAAATTATCCCAGAAGTCGGAATTCCATAGTGGAGTGAGGAAAACAGCCATGAAATGGTTCAGATATTAGCCTGAAGCCCAACTGAAACAAACAGCAAATGGCCTGAATGGACCAGAGGAGGAACTTTAAACCTGCCGTTTCTATGCCACCTGATTAATTGGGTATGTTGGTGTAGATTAAATACAGAAGATGGGGCCTATAACTACTGTTAGACCTTATTTTAGACATTTAAATGCTTCAGGTGTGCATTTGGCTATTAACTGAATAGGCAACTCTAACATAGCATCTAGCACACTTGTGGCACAGAATGAATGTATGTGTGCAATCTGCCATATGGGACCCATAGATTGTCTTTCAGTCTGTCTATCTATCCACCTTCCTTTGTGCTTCACTGGTTTACTGTATGCTCTGCATATCTGTTTAACCCCAGAGCAATGCCAGTGCCTTTTAAATATGCAAATAGTTTTATTTATAGCGCTTTAAAATATCTCCGCAATCACAAAATGTCTGCACCATACCCAACCCAGTTTAACTTGTTCTAACAACCTCTCTGTTTCTTTTTTAATCTATTGAAAAAATAAATTTTTTAAGATTTTTTACAAAGTTACAAAAGTAATACAAACAAGTATAAACATCAATATAAAATTAAATAAATAAGAAAAAAAAGCTATAAAAGAGAAAGAAAAACCCAGCTAACTACTAATCTATCCTACAAACAACCAAAACATAAAGTAGAATATCATACATTTCTAGCAATAAACAACAAAATAATTAAATAACTAGATACATGCTCAAAATAGATTTACCTCAAGTCATAATAAAATCCGTATTTATACGGGATTCCTCCTCCCGGGAGTCCCTGAACCAGCCAGAACCATTACCACAGCTAGACAAAAGCCCTGGACAATATGGCCGAAATATCTGTGTTGATGTAGTTCAAAAAGGGCTGCCATGTTTTATAGAATAATTCCGTTTTTTGGTGTACCATATTTGTGAGGAAGTCAAGAGGAATGTATTCCATGACTAACCTGTGTCAATTCGAAAGTCCTAGAGGGCCTTCAGCTATCAAATTCACTAAAATATCTTTCCTTGCACAAAATGAAAGAATGGTAAATAATTTCCTCTCGTACACATCCAGGGAGGGAAAATCTGAACAGCCCAAAAGCAGGGACACTGGAGCCAATCTAATCTCTGTACCCAAGATCTCTGTCAAGGCATTCGCTACTCTGTCCCAATACCTATGGATCTTATGGCATGTCCATAGACAATGCGTGAGAGTGCCAGTTTCTATTTTACATTTAGGACACATTGGGGATGCTCCTGCCTTGAATTTTGCGAGCTGTTCAGGTGACATATGAGCCCTGTGAAGTATCTTTAATTGAATAGCCTGAGTTCTGTTACAGATAGAGATCTTTCTGGCATTTTCCCAGATGTCCTCCCACATTTCTAATGAGACTTTCAACCCTAATTCCAGGTTTTAAATAATTGTTCCGTGTCCTTGGATGCTTTATTATATAATGAGTGATAAAGATTACTAACCGAGGGGGACCCCATCGGCGATAGCACTCTCCTTTCCCTATCCGATTTGTAGGGATTAATTATCAGTGTGGTCTTCTTTTGTATATAGTCTCATATTTGGAAATACCAAAAAAGGTCCCTGTTAGGCAGTCCAAACTTCTTGTGCAACTGCTCAAAGGACATCATAACCTACCCATCAAACAGGTCTCCAAAGCAGGAGATACTTCTGGACTTCCAAGTTTTAAATGTAGCATCAGTCACCCCTGGCTGAAATCCTGGTGCTCCTACTAAAGGAGTATAAGGGAAGGATTTTTGCAGGTTACCTACTTGTCGCATTATCCTCCAGGCTTTAATTGTATTTAATACAACAGGGTTTTTACAGTAGTCCATAATAGCTCTCATCTTGTCCATAAATAATAGATTGATGAGGGGACATTTTGCCTGGGAGGTCTCAATATCTAACCAGATTAATTGTGGGTCACAAGAGACCCAATCAACTACATAAGATAATAAGGAGCTCAATTGATACCTCCTAAAATCTGAAAAATCTAGTCCTCCCCTTGCTTGTGGGAGCTGCAGCTTTTCTAATTTGTTAAGGGGCCGTTTATGATTCCAAATAAAGGAGCTGAGCCAGCCATAGAGCTTAGAAATGCCTGTCTCAGCAGCATCAGGGGAACATTCTCATAGGATATAGAAGATGAGGCAGAATATTCATCTTAACTAAGGCTACTCTGCCTAGCCGAGATATTGGGAGATCTCCCAAGTGTTGAAGGTCCTGTCTTGTTTTCTCTAATAGGTGCACAAAATTAGCTTTATACAGCTGACCAAATACTGGGGTGATAAAAATACCTAAGTACAGAAAACCTTTTAGTGACCACCGAAAAGGAAAGCAAGATCCATCCGGTAAATTCGATACACTGGCAAGACCTCCCAACAGCATGGCCTCAGATTTCACAACATTGATTTTATAGCCTGAGAACATCCCAAATAAATTGATCACTTGGATTAGACGGGGCACGGATATCAAAGGATCAGTTAAGAAGAGGAGGACATCATCCACATATAGAGTTAATTTATGTTTGCCTGATCCAACCCTCGGAGCTGTTATGTTAGGGTCAGTTCGTACAGCTTCCACCAGTGATGTAATCACTAGCGTGAATAATAATGGTGAAAGAGGACATCCATGATGACAACCCCTGCCAACACTAAAGCTATCGAACTTAGGCCATTGTTTATCGCTGCTGCTTTGGGATCATTATATAATACTGAAACCCATTTAGTAAATACCTCTTCGACACCGAACCTTTCCAGTGCGAAGGTAGGGAGGAGGTACTTGGGGGAGGGGCGTCGGAAATGTGATAGGTGGAAAGAGGTCAAGGTGAGGGTGATAGGTCAGACTGGGGTGGGGGCGGAGATGTCGGGAAGAAGATTGCAGGTTAGGAAGGTGGTGCTGAATTTGATGGATTTGACTGAGACAGGGTGGGGGGAGGGGAAATGAGGAAACTGGTGAAATCCGCGTTCATCCCTTGTGGTTGGAGGGTTCCTAGGCGGAAGATGAGGCGTTCTTCCTCCAACCGCATTTTGTTGTGGTCTGACGATGGAGGAGTCCAAAGACCTGCATATCCTTGGTGGAGTGGGAGGGGGAATTGAAATGTTGAGCTACAGGGTGGTTGGGTTGGTTGGTCCGGGTGTCCCAGAGGTGTTCTCTGAAACGCTCCGCAAGTAGCCGGCCTGTCTCCCCAATATAGAGGAGGCCACATCGGGTGCAGAGGATGCAATAGATGATGTGTGTGGAGGTGCAGGTGAATCTGTGGCGGATATGGAAGTTTCCTTTGGGGCCTTGGAGGGAGGTGAGGGGGGAGGTGTGGTCCTCACCCTGAACAACTTCTCTTTCCAATCCTCCCACTTCCTCCAAACGAAAGAAGTAGCCATGGGCACCCACATGGGCCCCAGCTATGCCTGCCTCTTCGTAGGATATGTGGAACAATCCATCTTCCGCAACTACACTGGCCCCACCCCCCACCTTTTCCTCCGCTACATCGATGACTGTATCGGCGCCGTCTCGTGCTCCCACGAGGAGGTTGAACAGTTCATCCACTTCACCAACACCTTCCACCCCGACCTCAAATTCACCTGGACAGTCTCAGATTCCTCCCTCCCCTTCCTCGACCTTTCTATTTCTATCTCAGGCGACCGAATCAACACGGACATCTACTACAAACCGACCGACTCCCACAGCTACCTGGACTACACCTCCTCCCATCCTGCCCCCTGTAAAAACGCCATCCCATTCTCCCAATTCCTTCGACTCCGCCGCATCTGCTCCCAGGAGGACCAGTTCCAAAAACGCACAACCCAGATGGCCTCCTTCTTCAAGGACTGCAATTTCCCCCCCGACGTGGTCGACGATGCCCTCCACCGCATCTCTTCCACTTCCCGCTCCTCCGCCCTTGAGCCCCGCCCCTCCAATCGCCACCAGGACAGAACCCCACTGGTCCTCACCTACCACCCCACCAATCTCCATGTACAGCGCATCATCCGCCGTCATTTCCGCTACCTCCAAACGGACCCCACCACCAAGGATATATTTCCCTCCCCTCCCCTATCAGCATTCCGTAAAGACCACTCCCTCCGTGACTCCCTCGTCAGATCCATACCCTCCACCAACCCAACCTCCACTCCTGGCACCTTCCCCTGCAACCGCAGGAGGTGCAAGACTTGCGCCCACACCTCCCCCCTCACCTCCCTCCAAGGCCCCAAAGGAAACTTCCATATCCGCCACAGATTCACCTGCACCTCCACACACATCATCTTTTGCATCCTCTGCACCCGATGTGGCCTCCTCTATATTGGGGAGACAGGCCGGCTACTTGTGGAGCGTTTCAGAGAACACCTCTGGGACACCCGGACCAACCAACCCAACCACCTTGTAGCTCAACATTTCAATTCCCCCTCCCACTCCACCAAGGATATGCAGGTCTTTGGACTCCTCCATCGTCAGACCACAACAAAATGCGGTTGGAGGAAGAACGCCTCATCTTCCGCCTAGGAACCCTCCAACCACAAGGGATGAACGCGGATTTCACCAGTTTCCTCATTTCCCCTCCCCCCACCCTGTCTCAGTCAAATCCATCAAATTCAGCACCACCTTCCTAACCTGCAATCTTCTTCCCGACATCTCCGCCCCCACCCCAGTCTGACCTATCACCCTCACCTTGACCTCTTTCCACCTATCACATTTCCGATGCCCCTCCCCCAAGTCCCTCCTCCCTACCTTTTATCTTAGCCTGCTGGACAAACTTTCCTCATTCCTGAAGAAGGGCTTATGCCCGAAACGTCGATTCTCCTGTTCCCTGGATGCTGCCTGACCTGCTGCGCTTTTCCAGCAACACATTTCCAGCTCTGATCTCCAGCATCTGCAGACCTCACTTTCTCCTATAAAAAGATATGGCCATTCTACCCGATCAAATGCCTTCTCTGTATCTAAGGAGACAGCTAAACCCAGTATTGTTCCCTGTTGACAGGCTTGTATCATATTTAAGACCCTTCTAATATTATTAGTTGACCAGCAGCCCTTTATAAACCACGTCTGGTCCTGTTTTTTGATGTATGGTAAGACCCTCTCCAATCTTAATGCTAACATTATAGAAAGAATTTTGAAATCCACATTTAGTAAAGATATGGGGCTATATGATGAGCAATCTTCTGGGACCTTTCCCTTTTTAAGAATAAGGGAGATGTTTGCTTCTCTCCACAAAGGCGGGAGGCAGCCCTGACTATATGAATAATTATATATATTTTTGAGTGGCCCAGCCAGTTCCCCTGTAAATTCTTTATAGAACTCAACCTGGAATCTGTCTGGTCCAGGCGCTTTGCCACTCTGAAGCTACCTAACCACGTCAAGTACTTCCTGGGTTGTCAGGGGGGCATTCAAGGTTTACACCTGCTCCAAGGTTAAGCCCGGAAGGGTCAAATCTTTAAAGATGGATTCCATCTTCTCAGTTCTATCCTCACAGTCCTGCGATTTATACAGTTCAAAATAGAACTTTCTAAAGGCTGTGTTGATCTTTTTATGATCACAAGTTATGATCACCAGCACTTTCTCTAATGGACGTAATGACTTGAGGAGCCTTTTTCTTCCTATCAAGATATGCTAGGTTTCTGCCAGGTTTGTCGCCATATTCAAATAATCTCAAATAACAGCTTTGCTGTTTGGGTAAGTGCAGTATTCAAGGCTGCCCTAAGGGCTGTGATCCTTTGTAACTTGGTAATGGAAGGCCTGTCAGATACGCTGTCTCAGCTGCCTTCAAGCGAGCCTTGAGCAGGCGCTGTTGCTCTCCCTTTTGTCTTTTCCGGGTCACAGAGTATGAGATGACCAAGCCTCACGCATATGCCTTAGTGGTCTCTCACATCATCGACGGGTTACTGGCCGTACCTGAATTAATTTCCCAGAAGGTTTTGAATTCCTGCGAAAAACACTTTATAAATTTGCTATCCTTCAATAAGAAGGGATCCATATGCCAATGTCAGGGGCCTATTCCATCATCCCTAATCTTGACTTCCATGTAAACTGCGGCATGATCAGAAATAGCTATATTACCTATTTTTACAAGACAGTATGGAATTCAAAAGGGTCGAGGGGGCAAAAAAAAATCAATTCTGGTATGGCACTTGTGTGGATTAGAGTAGAAAGTATAGTCTCTACCCTGTGGGTGAAGGCACCTCCATACATCTACCAGCCCTAGTTCCTTATTCAGGTCTGCCAGTTGTCTAGATCTCAGAGATATACCCGTAGTGCTCTTAGTTATCCTATCTGTCTCTGGGTCCATAATACAGTTAAAATCTCCTCCTATAATTGGATGGCGGACTCCAAAAGCCATCAACTTAGAGAACGCTTCTGTTACAAATTTAAAGGGATGCGCCGGGGGGGCAATAAAGATTCAAAATTCCATATTCCTCTCCATGTATTAGGGCTTTGATCAATTTATACCGTCCAGACTCATCTTTTATCTGGCTTAACATTTGGAAATGAAGATTCTTCCGAATAAGAATGGCTACTCCCCTATTTTTTGAACTGAAAGATGAGAAAAAAGCCTAATCAAATCCATCCTGTTGTAGCTTTAAATGTTCTTTGTCAAATAGATGTGTCTCCTGTAAGAGAGCTATGCTGATCCTTTCTTTTTTGATACTTGATAATATCTTTTGCCATTTGATTGGTGAATTACTCTCCTTGACATTCCAGGTGCACCACCTAAGTGAATGGCTAGCCATGATCATCCAGGCAGGCCTGAGAACCCCTAGGAGGAAGAACCCCACTCAGAAAATCTTGAATAAAAACCGTAGGAAATTCACAAATACAAAAATTCTTTACAACATTTAAGCCAACACAATTAAAAGCTATTCCTAAGTAAAAAAAACGTAAAACATATTTGAAAGAAGACTTACCCCCTTGCTCCCAGGAGGCATAACTACCTATTGATAACCCCACCATAACCTCTCCTAGCTGGGGCCCTGCTCTCAGCCCAGGCATTATAGAATGGAGTATACAAATTCAAGTATTTTATAAAACCAGAGTTAGAAGTGAGTAACCCACCACACCCCCTCCTCCGCCCCCAACACCAAACACCTGGGTGCATTTGGCAAACACGGTACAAAATAGGAATATATAAAATTACAAAATTACAATCCCGACGAGTATTAAGCAACTAAGTAAAATGAGAAAAGAGGACAAACCCACTCTTAAGAAAGTGCAAGATAAAACAAACCCCCCTCACCCACAAATTGAGTATGCCACGCAAACTATAAAAAGGAAACCAAAAGAAGAATAAGGAACAAGCTGCCCCCCCCCACCCCACCCCAGGGAAAGATGAGAAGAGGAAGGATGAAAAAAAGGAAAAGAAAAGGGGGGTAAACAAAGGGGTGGCAAAATAAAGTCGTTATCCATATGGTTCAAGTCCCGCAGTCTATTTAAGACAGTCCAAGAATTTTTTGCTTTTTCTGGCGACGCAAAGTTGTAAACGGATCCTCCATGGCTGAAGTGCAGTGTTGCCGGATAACGCATGGAGTATTGGATATTTAGGTCTCTCAGGCGCTTCTTTGCCTCATCGAATGCCCTCCTCTTGTGGACCACGACGGGAAAGAAGTTCTGGAATAACATTATTCTGGAGCCCTTGTACTTCATGGCCTGGGGATCCTTCCCTAGGACTCTGGAGGCTTCCAGGAGCATTTGTTTTTCTTTGTAGCATTGGAGTTAGATTAGAACCGGGCGGGGGCGCTGGTCCGACCCGGGCCTGCGTACAGCAACCCGGTGGGCCCACTCCACCTGAATCCGACCCAGTCCCAATTCTAACTTCAATAATTGTGGGAGCCATCGCTCCAAGAAATCCACAAGCTGGCCTTCCTCTTCCCATTCGGAAGGCTCAGCAACCGAATATTTTTCCAATGGCCCCGATTATTGAGGTCGTCAATGCGCTCCTCCAGGGTCTGGATTCGCTGCTTGAGAGCCTGGACCTGACCTACGGATGATTTGGCAGCCATCTCCGGGGCTGTGGCCCGTTGCTCTGCCCCTCCGAGATTGACTCCCACCTGGACCAGGATTCCTCAATAAAAGCGTCGATCTTCTCTTGAAGTTTGTTGATCCTGGAGAGCAGACTCACCTCCGCAGGTAAGCCCCCCCGAGATGGCCTTGGACGTCCCTGCTGTGGGAGGGGGTGGGGGAGGGGTCCCTGCCTGTTGCGAGCTGCGGGAGTTTTTGCACTTAGTCATTTTAGAAACAACACCAAACTATCTAACTTGGATATAAAATGACTAACTACGCTGGGCAAAAGCTATCTTAAATGATTTAAAGGGTGAAATGAAGATGGGTGACCCACTTTGCCTGAGTCTTAGGCAGAGCACTATGGATTCAGACTTGCTGGGTCACCGCCATCTTGAATCTCCCCTCTCTGTTTCTTTTAGCTCTAAGCCATCACCCAGACTTAACCAATCAAGCATAATAAGCATAGATCAGTTCCCAAGCTATTATAATTGAACATAGAACAACTGAACACTACACTGCCTGTTTAGGTAATGAAAAAGCTGATGCCACAATAGATTAACTGATCATTCATCTTATTTCTGTTTATGCAACTGAAATCTGCAACACAACAGCAGTGCTCAATTCCATAGCAAAACTGACGCTACATTAAGGGTAAACTAATGGCAATGAGGTCCTTCAGAATTTCACAAAGTACAATACAATGAGAGTCCTTTCTATCCATAATATTGCTGATCAACTAACAATACTGGTTTGCCTTTCAATCAAATTCAGCCTTTGAAAGATGCATCTTCCAAATTCTAGTTCACACTTTGCAATTTTAAATGAGAGGGCAGAGGGTGCTTAGCGAACAACGCACCAAATAAATTGCTATTAAACTCATTGAAGATCTTGTTAAAGGAGGACCAGGATCAAAATTTTCAAAGGAAAGAATGGGAAGAGCAAACGCTCTGGGGCACATTAGACAGCATATAAGGGAGCTGGTGTGAACTGTGATTGCTGCCTCAAATCTGGAAAATAAAAGGATAGCTAACTGAGGTGTTCATATTGTGGCACTAAGTTGTCTCTGCTTTAGCAGAATAGACTAATCTTATGGTGAGATGGATGTTTGGACATGTGAGGCTCCTGGCCCTCTACTCTCCTATCTGCTGTAGTCCAAAGATGTGCAGTTTAGATAGACTGGCCATGCTGAATTGCCCATAGTGTGTAGGGATGTACAGGCTAAGTGTATTAACTATGGGAAATGCAGGGTTACAGGAGTAGGGTAGGGTGGATGAATCTGGCCCCTTCTGTTCAGAGAGTGTGAGTGAGCTCAATAGGCTGACTAGCTTGCTTCCAGACCGTAGGGATTCAAAGATTCTATGAAGACAATGCTAAGCCCAGTAATAACTGTCAATTACTTATGAAAATCGCTGTTCAGTTATAGTCTCCAGATCCAGTAAATTATCAGCACCACTGTACTCATCTCTGGCCCAGTTATGGCCAATGGATATGAAAATTGGTTGGAGTGACTGAAATGGTCTGGGGCCAGGTCCTGGAAATGATCTGGGTATCACGTTTCTGATCCCATATTAGAAGTTCAGCTCTGCAAATCTATAAATGAGTGCTGCAGATTGTCTTGTTGTGCATGATAGTGCCCTTACTTCTGAGCTAAGTCCCAGAGATGTGGAATAAAATCTCTGAACAAGTTGGTTTGAAAATATCTATAACCACTTTCAATTAAGCACTCAACCTTATCTCCCTTTGCATTGAAGTCAAAGGAATTGAATACCGGGTGGAGTTCCAAAAGCAGATGATCATCATGTTTTAAAAGCTCTTGGGAGTGTTCCTACCTCTGAGCCAGGAGGCACAGGTTCACATCCCAACTTCTCCAGAGGTACGTAATAAAATCTCTGAACACGTTGATTACAAAATAGCTGTAACTGAATGCTGCAGCCCTTTGAATAACTGCAGCCATTATTAGAAATTTAATTCATTTGTGGGCATTACTTGCGGCAGCCAGTTAGCAACTAAAACAATATTAGTAGAAAATTAGTAGTAGCAAAATCGAAGTATTAAAAACATGAACAGAATTGCATCACTGCATTTAGAGACAAATGTCACCCTGTGGCAGGAGCTTTCCCACCGACAAACATGAAGAACTTGTGTTAAAAATATGTTCAACAAAGTAGGCAAGGATACTTCTTGCATCTGCTGCATTCCATCATTGGATTTCCCTGGAGATGACCAACCAATGCTTTTCTAAACTAATTGAAACAAATTAGAATTTTTTTTTCCATATTTATTTTGTTGCTGTGGCTACAGCCCAGATGTCAAGTATTTGCCTGCCTCCCACTTTGACAGAGGGAAACAGGGAATGGGAAAGCAAAAATAGCATGATTGAATCACAAGGGACAACATGTCTTTCCAAGTACATGTGGTGAGACTTTATAAATGAAAAAGCTACCCAGAAGTGTTTGAGTTAGGTCAAATTTAGCAAATTAATCAAAGCTGCACAAATTCTAGTTATCTGATTTGTAATTTGGTCAGCACTGATCTTGACTTTGAACTTGCGAGTTCAGCCACAATGGACTAGTTTGCCTGCAGCAAGTCCAAGTTTTTTTTTAAAAAGGAAATGCTGACAATGTATATTTAATCTGCCAGCATCTCCCAATCTCGCTAGACACAAGTCTAATAGCTGAGCCAAGTTACACTCTAATTTGGATCTGAGTCTAGAATTGAAGGACTTCATTTTTTTCACAAAGAGCTGTGTGAAATATTTGAATCAAAACTAGCCTACTCACCCCTGCAGCAAAATAACCATTTGTTCACAAAATTCTTTTGTTTCTCTGAGCACTGATGAAAAATGTGATGCTCAGTTCTCAGTCTGAGAAGTGCACAGTCCCTATAACTTTGAAGGGTCAATTCTGTAGGTCAATGAATAAAAGGTTAATAAGTCATTGAGGCTGGTTCAAGGCACCTGTGCATCTTTTTGCCATGGGCAGCCCAGCTTGAAAGGCACCTCAGGCTGAGCTGCTCTGATTTATCCTTTTAAACTTGCTAAGTTGTTAACTGTGCATTAAGCAGCTGTTGATGTATTTGGAGAAGTGAAGCAGCAACTTACTGAGTAGTTTTGAGCCTGAGGAACAGAGAAGCAACTTTAACAGCAGTGTGATCAACTGCTATGGAAATTAGGCATTAGAGGAGGAACCTTGTGCACTGAACAGATGTCAGCGGCCTCAGGATTGGGAGAGCACAATGCCTTATGTGGTATCAGGACCAATATTGGTTTCAAGGTAAGGAACATTGCTGGAAATGAATTGTGGAACAAGGTGTAATGTGAAATACCTGGATAGTAAGAGATGAGGAACAGCCAGAATCAGGATCATACAAAGAAAAATTAGGAAAAAAATTAAATCCAGAGATAGACAAAAGAGAACAGAATGTGGGCTAAGAATGGAAGAAACTGACTGTCAGTTCACTGGATACCAACACTCTCTTGCAAAGACCAAAGTTGGCTCTTTCTGTGATAATCCAAAGATTTGGTTTTAGTCAGCTGATCATACAAATCCTGGGTATTGCTAAAGAAACAGTCATGCTGCTAAATTGCCTTTATAAGGACAGTTATAGAAATGCTAGATCTCAAAGGGAACAACAATTTATACGGTATGAGAAGAGCTGCTGAGTATTTGGCTTGTTGACTCGGTTTGGTATGAGCAACACATCAGGGAACAGTTAAGTAACAACCTTTGTTTAAGTTGAAATTAGACACATTGACGCTTATTGGTCAGGACATTGCCGTGGGAATGAATGAACGAATGACCACACACATAACTGTGCTAAGCTTTTGTTTAGTTGAAAAACACATTTTTGTTTCTTCTCGTGGGCTTCGCTAGCCAGGACAGAAAAAAAAAATAGGATTTTCTTTTTAATTCCTGGAATTTAAGAAATACAAAGTTCTTGCAAAGTCTATGTCTTCAATTATTAAATGGCATTGGTGGCTTTAATTTGGTCTTAATTTCCCTTGTACTGGAGGATTCCTTATCAATGCAAAAAGTTTCATATAAATTTTGCCTTCAGTCCTTCTCCCACACCATTCCCACTTCCCCATTCCAGAGGTTGCTCAGTCATTCAATATTTTTTTCAATTCCCATATTCCCATCTATCTTGATAACCTTTGCTAAACAACAATCTTTCTAACTCTGTTTTAAAAATATTCAATGATCCCAAATCCACCAACTTGTGAGAATTCCAAAGATACACAACCCTCTGAGGGAAAAACATTTCTGTCCTAAAAGAGAGAGCCCTAATTTTAAAAGCATGTTCCCTAATTAGACTGACCCACAAGAGAAAGCTCCTTTCCACATCCATCTTGTCAATACAGTTCAGGATCTTATACACTTCAATTAAGTCACCCTTCACTCTTCGAGGAGAAAGTGAGGTCTGCAGATGCTGGAGATCAAAGTTGAAACTTTATTGCTGGAACAGCACAGCAGGTCAGGCAGCATCCAGGGAACAGGAGATTCGACGTTTCGGGCACAGGCCCTTCTTCAGGAAGGGCCTGAAGAAGGGCCTGTGCCCGAAACGTCGAATCTCCTGTTCCCTGGATGCTGCCTGACCTGCTGTGCTGTTCCAGCAATAAAGTTTCAACCCTTCACTCTTCCAAATGCCAGTGGAAACAACCCAATCTGTACAAGATAAGCCAATCTTCTTATTTCAGATATCATTCAAGTAAACCTTTTCTGAATTGCTAGCCAACAGCAGAAAAGGACGTTCAGGATTTTTTTCTCCTGGACTTTGTGAGGAATAAAGTTGTTGCAATAGTTATGGCATGAATGTTACATTTTTTTTGGCTAAGTATCAGTTCTTTCAGCTATTCCTCCATGAGGCCTAGAGAGATTCCTCACCACATCTTATCAAAACTAGCCCCTCACCAATTGCCACACCACTATGGCTCCACTCTTGCCCAATTCTAGCCCCATTCTACCACTTGCAATACCTGGTTCAAGTTGCTACTGGCAGGATATTCCTGAAATGGATCGGCTTTCCTCGCACCAGCACTACCTTTAAGAGGTCATTGTGCAACTGGGAAAGCACTGTTAGTCTGAGGCTGCCTTTGAAGGATTCCTGACCTTTTCCCTGATCATAAAAGACAAGAATCCTAGAGGCACAGCTGGATTGGTTGGTGCAGTGACAGCATTCCCTGTTTCCTCACAACCAGCAGAGGAGGCCACAACACCAGATAATGCAAGTCTAATCCAAGGCTTTCACCCAGCTCAGTGCAGTCTCAGCCATTTGGAGGATTGCACCCTAATGCAGGAAATGGGTCAATGACTTTCCCTACTCCACCAACGTAAGAGCCATCTTCTTTCTGATGCCTCACACTCACTCGATGTCAGACAGTGCACCCACCTCCCGCCAAGGCTCATGCTCTCCCACTCTCACTATTGCCTACTCCATCTTCCCACATTCACTCTCTTCCACCCTAACCCTGACACCTCTAAGCCTGCAATGACCTCTGCATGTCTACTCATTCACATGGGACACCACAACTTTCAGCTTTTTATCTCCCTTAATACCTGCTTCTCTCTCATTCCAAAAGCAAATCAGCCTAACAATAGGGGAGAAAGAATCAAGAAGGGTGGTGGGCTGCCTGACATTCAGCTCCTCAATGAAAATGTTTTGCTGGAAAAGCGCAGCAGGTCAGGCAGCATCCAAGGAACAGGAGAATCGACGTTTCGGGCATAAGCCCTTCTTCAGCTCCTCACCCCTTATGTGCTGAGCATCTTGACTCTGACCAATGCAAGTGGCCATCTAACCATATATACCAGTTCTTCTGAACTAGTATATAGGCTGTCCTTAACTTTCTGTGCCAGGATCCCCTGATCAAAGGCTATTGTCCTTGACATGATTGAGGATTGTTGACAAGCTTTCTGGCTCTGTGTCTGCAATAGCAAGACAGCTTTACTGTGTGTCTGGCAGCTCTGGCTGAGGGCCAAAGTGCAAAAAAGGCAGGGCAAGACAAGCCAGGGATGCTGTCAGCATCAGATAGGTTCAAAGTGAGTGAATGCTAACAGGACAAGCGAAAAGCTTTGCCCAGCCCTTGAGCTGAGCCCTCGAGAACAAAGTGTCCTTGCAGCAGTATTACAATTAGAGTTACCAGTACAGCCTGAGGTGCAGCACTGAAGTGTAGAGGCCCCCTGTAAGTGGATTGGAAATGTGTCATGAGGGGTCTCAAAGGGTGGCACAAGTCCAATGCCAATGCAATGATTTGATTTGATTTGATTTGTTTATTGTCACGTGTATTTTGTTACAAAATACAGTGAAAAATGTTGTATAATGTTCCCACTCTCCAGTGCCATCTAAAAACATAGAAAAATAAACCAAAACAAAGACTATGAAGGCAGAAAAATAATAAAAAAAGAAAAAGTGTTCAAATTTACCACACATGCTTATTAAGTGCTCCACCATGGGCCATGGGCCTGGTGGCCAGGCACGAATCCCCTTTGCCGCTGGAGTGGAAGTTACCACCTTTGGACATAATCTCGCCTCCACTGATGCCCTTGCTACACTGAGTCCTGGCTGGACCTCGTGAATACAGATGCCCCTATGCCACCTGGTACTGCATCCGCCCAATCTCAACTCCACCACCACCATGAGTTCACCTCGCCAATTCAGCTGCTGCCGATGTTGCTGGGTTTCATACTGCACCAAAACTCGCCGCTGCCTCCCTGAGGATCTGCAGTGGATGCAGGTGCCGCCAGGAACCCAAACATTGACGCCATCATCACGAGTCCGCACTGGTAATTGCCAAAGCCATCGCCACAAAAGAGCTCTTCAACAAGAGATAATTAAAAGAGGAAGGAAAAGACAAGGAAAGAGAGAAAAAAGAAACAAAATGAAAAGAATAGCAAATGGAGCAGATGAGCTGACAAGCCCTACTCCATCACCATCTTACCACATTGATCCAAATGTCTGGTATGATGCCTGTGAACATGGGGTTGTGTAGCCAGTGCCATGGAGGGCACCCTGCGATGTTGGTTCCTGGTGTCTAACATCAGGGGTCCTTTGGACCAAGTGGAGAGCCAAAGATGGCAGGAGCCCAGTCTGACTTCCACAACGAGAATCTCAGTAGGAAACTGCCTATTACCAAGGGAAGATTTGCAGGTTTTTTTTTAGATTAGATTACTTACAGTGTGGAAACAGGCCCTTCGGCCCAACAAGTCCACACCGACCCGCCGAAGCGCAACCCACCCATACCCCTACATTTATCCCTTACCTAACACTACGGGCAATTTAGCATGGCCAATTCACCTGACCTGCACATTTTTGGACTGTGGGAGGAAACCGGAGCACCCGGAGGAAACCCACACTGACACAGGGAGAATGTGCAAACTCCACACAGACAGTTGCCTGAGGCGGGAATTGAACCCGGGTCGCTGGCGCTGTGAGGCAGCAGTGCTAACCACTGTGCCTCCTAGCCGCCCAGTTAATGACTTCTTTAACAAACAATAATCCTTTTAATAGGTAACTCGCTGCTGCCCAGTGAGACACTCAAAACATAGTTAAAACATGCAGCGAGTTCTTCCCAATGTTGAGGTAGGTCTCATTGGACTTCTCATATGATTCTGTTCCATTTGTGCCTATAGCCCACTTCAATCAGACCCCTATATGATTTCATCTTATCTATTCAATTTTTAAGCAGCATGAGTCGCTTTAATCGGGACTTAATTTCCTTCATACTGGCTGAAAGGAGCAGATAAACAGAAGTACCAACATGCCTGCTGTGGAGAACAAGAATAAAATAAAGCAAACTCGGAGTGTAATTTTTGTTCCTAATCCAATGCATGACATGTGCTGAGAAAATATTTTAAGATATTGGGCTAAAACTTAATTTTCTGGACTGATCTGAATGCCCATCAAGTTAGACCATTGTTTTCACCTTATTACTCTCACTGCATTCTATCTTTTAACCCTCATTAGTTAAGCTGCTGCTATTTCCATCAACGGAGTCTCTGCCAGTCAGTGTTTCCACCTGTGTAGTCCCTGCTGATCGTGCTGTTGTCAGTAATCCTCCTCTGGATCAGCAAAATCTAAGCTCTGTCATAACAACTACAAAAGAAAGGGATTAAGGATTTTCAACCTGTGTGTGTGTGAAGAGAACAGATATATTAATGGGTGATTGCCTGAGCAAGTAGTTTTGAAAATAAGCAAACTTGTATCATTTAATTAAAAATTAGTCATTATATAATGAGAATTACCAAATCTCACTCTACTGCCCTTTTCCCATAGTCCTGCAGAGTTTTCTGTTCATTTCATGATCCAAATCTCTTTTTAAGGTTTTAATTGAATCTGGCTGTGCCATACTGTCAAACAGATTCTAACCACTCCCTGCCTTAAAGAAGCTTTCTCTCACATCATTGTTTCTTAAATTGCTAACACCTTAAGTCAGAGTTGCCTTCTGTCACTGGAAACAGTTTCTCCTCATCTAGTCTATCCAAATTCCCCCTGATTTTGACCATCTTTATCAGATCATCAGGCATGTTGGATGGATCTGACACAATGGGCATTTCTCACCATCTACCAAACTATGTCTTGGGGCTTGTTTGAAAATTCTGGTGATGAAGCATTGTGCCAAATGACAGCTTGTTCATGAGATCACCTGATAGTATCTCCCTTCTCCTCCTTCCACAGGGTCTAGAAGACGTTATATTTTCACTACCACCTGATGAGCTTGTGTCAAAGGGAGTTTTCTGCATAAACCTCGCCACAAGATACAGGCAGCGCTGCGCAGTCCCACTACGAGCATTCCAAGATAAGGTGGTCAGACCCATCCTTAGTAACACCAGTGACAGGTAGAACCTCATCATGTGGTAACACTTGCTTCTGAGCGTCTGTATACAGTTTAATGCAGCTAGACAGCAAGGCAGCCATCAGGAAGATGCTACTTATTTTCCCCATTATTCATATTTAGAAATTCATGGCTCATTTTTACCTCCAGATAAAGTGGAAGATGGCTATGGTCAACATCACAGTATAGAACTGAGGAATAAGCCTGGCCTACACTATCAGGTAAACACAGTGTGAGAGAGCTTTGCACCTATTGGCTAGGTGACTTTTTTCTAACTCAACCTATTTTTCTAACCAACCTATTCAGAAATCTTATTACGCACCTCTGGAGCAGATCGGACTTGGACTTGGGCCTCCCGTTCCAGGGAGAAGGACACTACTACTACACCACAAGAGGGGTCAATATTCTGCAATGGAGAGGAAACATCCTGCTACATGCCCAATGTTTGTTTCACCATAATTACTTGCCTCTTCCAATTCTATGCAAATGCCCCAGCCCCTCCAACATTTTCAAGTAATCCAACTTGACTGTAAATGGGACTAAGGATTAAGCAGCTGAGCTGATGCCCACTTATTGATTGAAACTGCGTCACTGATGTTTATTTAAACCAGTTGCATCTAATTGCAGATTCCCTCCCTGAATTCCATTTTGCAGACCACATTCATATAGTTGTTGATATTCTGTCCAAAATGTCTGCTGGTCAAGGCTGATGAGCATCTCTGTGACCAGTGCTAGACAAAAAACAGTTGCAATCAAGGGAAAAAAAACAAGCAACGACCTAGTCACTTTATCTATCAGCTCAGGACAAGTATTCCTGTTTTCCTTGCCTTCATATTCAAGAAAACATATCTTAAAAAAGTTATGTTGCTGTTTGTGGCCTAGCAGGCACAAACTTTATGGACCACCTGTAATGGATAGGTTTTGCTGAATGCAGCTGGTGCCTGGTGCCTCAGGGAAAACTAATATTGCAGAGGAGACATTAACGTGTTCCTATATTCATATAATGTGCTGACAACTATTTCAGACCTTGGCCCCATACACCGTTTCTATCTATTACAATATGGCTGGTAATGACTATACATTATATTGGGGAATTAGTGAGCCATTTTGGCAGATGGAAAATGCATATGTGTAAATTTCTAAGTTTTGCTGTTTTCAAACAGAATAGTTATTTTTGTTCTTTATTATTATATTAAAATTTATTATATTTAACCATTACATTTCCAGATTCAGTTCCTGGATTGTGCTCAGTCAGCTGGTTTGGCAGTGGGGGTACGATTTCTGTTCCTTTTTATACTGGAAATGAGCACTTGGGGAAAGAGGACGAATTCTGGCAGTGATTGCAGGCAGACAGGGAAAAGAACACTTTCTCAGTCACTGATTAGGTAGAAAAAGCTCCAGTGTATTTCTGAAGTGTACCAACACTGCTTTTACAGTTCCAGGAAGTTTTTTCACACCAAAACAAAATTTTAAAAACCAATTCGCACCTGATAAATGAAAGCTCGCTGTTCCTGCCACATGCTGTAGTCTGTCTACTTTGAGTACTCCTCCACATGAAATGATCAGTAACAAAGCACATCTGCAGGTCTCAGCAGTACTGGAACCATTCATTTTGGCCAAATTGGGAAAGAAAGAATAACGTCAGCATCTCAAATTTAAAAACAAAATCTTCTGAACATCCTTCTACCCTTTACAGCACAAAATTCGAGCATCTTGTATACAATACTGCATTGTGAATGGTGGATGAAACTCATTAGAAAGATTATAGGTTCTATAGGGATATAGTTCCCTCCCACTAATCCTCCTTTGTCTTGGACTGGTATAGTGACTAAAAGGAATCTCTGGTGTGTTTACAGAAAAGGCACCGTTTCTTGGATAACAACAAGGTTTATTGCATAATAGCAATAAAAACAAATGCATTTGATCTTACATAATTACTAAGATTTTAGGGAGCTGGTACAGAGACATTGGTTCTCTATTAAAGTTAGAATACAACACCTTTTCTTCACTCTTGACTATGTAAGATCAACAGAACGCTGAAGTCGGTAGCATGAACGTTAACCCCTTTACAGTTGTGTTTACATAAGTAAACCCAATTCATTATTTGCTTGATTCAGAAATACATCAGTTATCCAAAATGTTATAGTGTTGTGCCAATTGGATGTACTAATATTTTTGTGGTATACAGTTTCACAGCTGACATGATTCCACTTGGATATGCTGCTTGAGGTGTTGTGATTGGTGTTGGCAGTTAACTCTGAGTATGCCGATAGATTCATGGAGCATTTGCAGTCTTCACTTTCTCCTAGATAGAACCTTGGAATCTAAAAGCATGGATAAAGGCCCTTCAACCCGTCATGTCCATGCCAGTCATAAAGAATCCATTCGGTGTAGCCATATTTTCCAGCACTTGGTCTGTATCCTTGCATACTATTGCATTTCAAGTGCTCATCCAAATTATTCTTAAAGGTCTTGAGGCATCCTGCCTCCATTTTAGGGAGTGAATTCCAGATTACCATCATCCTCTGGGTGAGAAAAAACATTTCCTCAAATCCCCTCTAAATGTCCTGCTCTTTACCTTAAAACTAGGCCCCCTGGTTATTGACTCCTCTGCTGAGGGGAAGTGTTTGAACCTGTGCCCCTTATAACTTTGTGCACTTCCCTCAGCCTTCTCTGCTTTAAGGAAAACAATCCCAACCAAACTGGTCACTTTTCATAAGGGCCAGAAACCCACTTTTGTTGATTTTTTTTCGCCAAATCATGCAAGGCTGTCAATCTAGGTTTTTGATATCGCAATTAATTCTCATGATATAGTAGAATATGGACTATGAATTTTCAAATTGCATTGTCTGATTTGAATATCTGGATAGAAATGATTTTCAAAAGAAGACAATATACTGATTTAAAATATCTACTGCAAACAACTGAGCATACAGTTTAGCCATGCTTTATGAAGCCAATGTGGAATAAATGAAAGCATATGAACTATAATTGACATTTTACCGAAAGACACTGAAACCTGCTCATCTTGTGATGGTATAAAGAAACCGCTATCACCTATTTTGATTTACGCCTGTTCTTGATAGCAATAAAAACAAATGTATTTGATCATACATAATTACTAAGATTTTAGGGAACTGGTAGAGACACATTGGTTCTCTATTGAAGTTAGAATACAACACTTTATCTTCACTCTAGACTATGGGAGATCAACAGAATGCTGAAGTCAGTAGCATGAACATTAAGATTAGAGTGGTGCTGGAAAGGCACAGCAGATCAGGCAGCATCCGAGGAGCAGGAAAATCGACGTTTCTGGCAAAAGCCCTTCCTGCTGCTCAGATGCTGCCTGACCTGCTGTGCCTTTCCAGCACCACTCTAATCTCCAGCATCTGCAGTACCCACTTCTGCCCAGCATGAATGTTAACCCCTTTACAGTTGTGTTTACATAAGTAAACCCAATTCATTATTGGTTTGATTCAGAAATACATCAATCATCCAAAATATTATAGTGTTGTGCCAATTGGATGTACTAATATTTTCTGTAAATACCCCACAGTGGTGTATGTGTTCCTTTTAGTCACTAGACCAGTCCAAGACAAAGGAGGATTAGTGGGAGGGAACTATATCCCTATAGAACCTATAATCTTTCTAATGAGTGACATTTACCATTCACAATGCAGTATTGTATACAAGATGCTCGAATTTTGTGCTGTAAAGGGTAGAAGGATGGTCAGAAGATTTTGTATTTAAATTTGAGATGCTAACATTATAAGTTTTGAATATGAAAGACATCACCTGCCATTTTCAAGAATGGAAATATTGAACTCAGACACCAAAACGCACAAATCAGTCTACATTTCAATGAACTGCTCTTGGTAAGGCAGGGAGATGGATTTTTGACTGCAGTATTGGGACCAGCTGGAGAAAGTGCTCTTTTGGATTCTCAAGGTCGAAAAAAATGTCAAGTGATAGAACTGATAAAAAAAACAACCAACACCTAGAAGTCACGAAACAAGTGAAATATACAGAACTGCTGATAATTCAAGACATCAGTTAAACAACCATAATCTAAGGTCAAAACTGAAAGTCAAAAGTGCACCCCAAGCACTTTATAGTTATAATTTTCATTGTCCTTTGTGTTGGACACTACTCCAATTCAAATTTGCATGTGTATCTGTGCTTACTGTTTTCTCTTTATACTTTACTTGGGTTTAGCGATAATAAAATGGCCCTTTCTTTCACTCAAGAAAACCATGTGATTGGTTCCTTAGAGTAGGCATTGGGTAACTCCACTTTTATTAGATAGAGCTATAGTGTCATGTTACAAAATCACATTTATCAATTGTTGCAGCTAACTAAAGGTTTAAATTCACCCCTCCTTACCTGGTTATTGTACCCTAAAGCTGTGATTTTATGTACTGACAAAATATTGGCTTGGACTTTCCTAATACCTGATAATTGTTATTTCAGTAGAATCTTCATTGTATCAGACTCTGAGGGAACTGCCTGAGAAACTGAAGATTCCAATTCCTCTGCACCAGAAGCCCTGTAAAACGTTGCCCCCCTTCCCTGTCACTGGAAATACTCCTCTTTTCCCTCCACTCTGCATTCAATTGCCTCCATCCCCTTCAGATTAGATTAGATTACATTACAGTGTGAAAACAGGCCCTTCGGCCCAACAAGTTCACACTGACCCTCCGAAGCGCAACCCACCCATAGCCCTACATTTACCCCTTACCTAACACTATGGGCAATTTAGCATGGCTAATTCACCTGACCTGCACATCTGTGGACTGTGGGAGGAAACCGGAGCACCAGAGGAAACCCACGCAGACACGGGGAGAATGTGCAAACTCCACACAGTCAGTCGCCTGAGGCGGGAATTGAACCCGGGTCTCCGGCGCTGTGAGGCAGCACTGCTAACCACTGAGCCACCGTGCCGCTTCACTCTTTGCTGGACATGCTTCCCACTGAGGATGCCAGACCCAATATCCACCCTGACCCAGACTCAACACCCATCCTGACTAAAACTCTAAATCCATCCTGATCCAGACCCAACACCCACCCTGACCCAGACCCAACACCCACCCTGACCCAGACCCAACACCCACC
The DNA here is from genome assembly GCF_037043375.1 of Chiloscyllium plagiosum. Taxonomy (NCBI): domain Eukaryota; kingdom Metazoa; phylum Chordata; class Chondrichthyes; order Orectolobiformes; family Hemiscylliidae; genus Chiloscyllium; species Chiloscyllium plagiosum. The sequence goes on from NW_028270164.1 coordinate 22,940,375, forward strand.
CTGATCGAGACTCAACACCCATCCTGACCAGATCCAACACCCACCCTGACCCAGACTCAAAGCTCACCCTGACCCAACTCAAAACCCACCCTGACCCAGACCCAACAATCACCCTGACTCAGACCCAACACCCACCCTGATCCAGACTCAACACTCACCCTGACCCAACTCAAAACCCACCCTGACCCAGACCCAACAATCACCCTGACTCAGACCCAACACCCACCCTGATCCAGACTCAACACTCACCCTGACCCAGACTCAACACCCACCTTGTTCCAGACTCAACCCCATCCTAACGCAGACCCAACACCCACCCTGACCCAGACTCAAAATCCACCCTGAACAAAACTCAAAACCCACCTTGATCCAGACCCAACACCCACTCTGATCGAGACTCAATACCCACCCTGACTAAGACTCAAAAGCCACCTTGACCAAGACTCAAAACCCATCCTGATCGAGACCCAACACCCACCCTGACCCAGACCCAGACTCAAAATCCACCCTGGAAAAACACAGCAGGCTAGGCAGCATCTGAGGAGCAGGAGAATCGACGTTTCGGGCATAAGCCCTTCTTCAGGAATCCTGCTGTGTTTTTCCAGCACCACATTTTTCAACTCTGGTACTCCAGCATCTGCAGTCTTCACTTTCTCCTCAAAATCCACCCTAACCCAGACCCAACACCCAGACTAACCCCCCATCCTGACCCAGACCAAACACCCACCCTGACCCAGACTCAAACACACCTGCCTGCACCCCGATGCGCTCCTTGATGTTCTGACCAAAGGTAATTTGATGCAAGTTAGTCTTATTTCCCTGTCTATAGATGGTTCCTGACATGTAGATTATTTTTGGCAGTTTCTTCATGTATTTCATATTTCCAGCAGTGTTTTGCTTTTGTGATTATAAATGTTTATGTAACAATTACATTATAAATGAAAGGTTTTCCAAATAGATTGAATTAAAGGCATTCTTACAAAATTCAAAGAAGCTGTGATCCAAATTGTTTGGAAAATCTAAATAACATTTACGTTTGTGGTAACTTAATGTCAACGCCTCTAATTTATGTGCATGGATGGGTATATTTAAGGCAGAGTAACTTTGTGGAGCAAAGTGCTTTCAAACAAGGCATCTCCTTTTCTTCCCAAAGGTCAATTTTAACAATGCTTTTTTTAAAAAAAGCTGCAAAGAGAAATTATTTAGCTTCAGCTTCAAACAGCATACCTGCAGAGACCTGACATTTCACATCGGATGGAGTCACTCATTTGCTCTCATTCGATGTCAGCAATGGGTTGAGTAAGCCAATAGCCAGTTTAACAGAATGGAGATCAGCTTCCTTTTCCTGCCTAGATGTCGAACCACTGAAGAAATTAATTCCTTGGGGAATACTGCTGTGTGCTCAGGCAGGACTGCATTAAAGGTAGTAGATGACTCTGCTAATCACTGATGACAGCTTCGCAGGTTCCAGTGACTCCTGACACAGTGCAGAAAGTCTGAATGGATGTGTGGCATTGGACTAACGTGAAACATTTCTCTTCATCGACGAGAAAAGTATTTTGCTTGGAAAGCTTTTACTCCCCCCTTTACTTCTTCAACAACATGAGTCACAGCACAAAGCATGCAAAGTCACCTTTAGGATTATGAGCAGTCTCACTGTCAATTTTATTGATAGCCAAGGTCAATTTTATTGACATCCTAATGAATGAAGGTAACAGGTGCTCTGTACCTGTTTTTGCTTTGTAGCTATATCAGTGAAGATCACAGATGTGTTTAATTGATGGCCTTCAACATTAACTGCATTATCTGAATGCCAATGAATTTGTTTCAGGATTGGCTCATGATTTTTGTTGATAGTGGGTACAAACATTGCAGCCAAATGTGATAGAATAATGGTACAAATTTTATTAATGACATTGGAAATATATTCTCAATCAAGCACTGCAGAGGAAGGTTTACCAGACCCCATGAATCCTTCAAGATAAAGCAAATGAAGGGGGATAGGTTAAAAGATTGAAAGAGATATTTAAAAAAGCAAAACTTTACTAATAAAACAGATGAGGGAAACATTAGAGCACAAGAGAAAGAAAACTAACAGAAACATAAAAACAGATAATAAGAATTTCTAAATGTGTATATTAGAAAGAAAAGGGTGAACAAAGAGGGCATTGGTCCTATACAATGTGAGTCTAGTGAAATCATAAATAAAAATAATGAGATGGCAGATGAATTGAACAGGTATTTTGCAGCAGTCTTCACAATAGAGGATGTAAGTGTCATCTCAGAAATAGCTGTTAAATCAGAAAATGGAAGGGAGGGATTACAGGCATCATGGAAGTGAAATAGTAAATTGTTGAAACGGTAGGTTGGCAAGTCCCCTGGTCCTGATGGACTTCATTGGAAGGTCCTGTCATTCATAAACTGTGGCAAGGCTTTGGGAAGTCAGGATGAGAATTACTCAATACACAACTCCCAGATCCTGGTCTGCCCTAATAGGCATTGAATTTATGCAGCTGGTTCAGTTAAGTTGGGTGACAGTTATGTGATGTAAATGTTACATGTCACTTATCAGCCCAATTTTAAAAGGTCTTCTAAAAGTAACTGAACATGGATTGGTTCATTATATGAGCAGACTTGAAGGAACTAAACATTGTGTAATCATTGATGAATATCAATTAAGACGCTTCTTGTCTTTATGATGAGGGACATTAATCAATGAATCAAGAGAAAATTGTTAAGCTTAGGGCTCTGCCTCATCCTGTCATGATGGCCTTTTGAGAAGACTTGTCTCCTGCAGTTTATAGGCTGAAATAATGCAGAGTATAGGCTGAAATATTTGACTTAATGGGAATTAGGACATTAGAAACTCACCTTACTTATTCCAGTGAGGTCCAAGGGCAAATCCTAGAGGGTCTGCAAACCAAGTTCCTCTTTAGTTTGATTCATTGGTTCTGTGTGCCAGCCATTATGGATTGCTTATGGGAGACTATCAAGAGAAGAGAGTGCTTTGGGTCTTCTTGCTGCTGAAGGTATTGCTTTGTCCGACATAACACTTTGCTTTCATTTAGTCACACTGTGGGAGAACTTCATTTTCTAAAAATGAGAGTACCATGAAGTTTCTCCAGAGTTCCTCTGCTCCGCCTGTTCTTCTTTCTTTATCTACCTTTCTCACCTTTTTTCTGTGTGTGGGCAATGAGCCCCGCAGCATTGTGTGGGCAGTGAGCCCCAGACCAGTGTGTGGGCAGTGAGCCCCAGACCAGTGTGTGGACAGTGAGTCCAGGAGCAGTGCGTGGGCAGTGAGCCCCAGACCAGTGTGTGGGCATTGGGTCCGAGAGCAGTGCGTGGGCAGTGAGCCCCAGACCAATGTGTGGGCAGTGAGTCCCAGAGAAGCGCATGGACAGTGAGCCCCAGAGCAGTGTGTGGACAGTGAGCCCCAGACCACGGTGTGGGCAGTGAGTCGCAGAGAAGTGCATGGAGAGTGAGCCCCAGACCAGTGTGTGGACAGTGAGTCCCAGAGCAGTGTGTGGGCAGTGGGCCTGAGAGCAGTGCGTGGGCAGTGAGCCCCAGAGCAGTGTATGGGCAGTGAGCCCCAGACCAATGTGTGGGCAGTGAGTCCCAGAGAAGCGCATGGACAGTGAGCCCCAGACCACTGTGTGGGCAGTGAGCCCCAGACCAGTGTGTGGACAGTGAGTCCAGGAGCAGTGCGTGGGCAGTGAGCCCCAGATCAGTGTGTGGGCATTGGGTCCGAGAGCAGTGCGTGGGCAGTGAGCCCCAGAGCAGTGTGTGGGCAGTGAGCCCCAGACCAATGTGTGGGCAGTGAGTCCCAGAGAAGCGCATGGACAGTGAGCCCCAGAGCAGTGTGTGGACAGTGAGCCCCAGACCACTGTGTGGGCAGTGAGTCGCAGAGAAGTGCATGGAGAGTGAGCCCCAGACCAGTGTGTGGACAGTGAGTCCCAGAGCAGTGTGTGGGCAGTGGGCCCGAGAGCAGTGCGTGGGCAGTGAGCCCCAGAGCAGTGTATGGGCAGTGAGCCCCAGACCAATGTGTGGGCAGTGAGTCCCAGAGAAGCGCATGGACAGTGAGCCCCAGACCACTGTGTGGGCAGTGAGTCCCAGAGAAGTGCGTGGAGAGTGAGCCCCAGACCAGTGTGTGGACAGTGAGTCCCAGAGCAGTGTGTGCACAGTGAGCCCCAGAGCAGTGTGTGGGCAGTAAGCCATAGAGCAGTGTGTGGGAAGTGATCCCCAGAGCAGTGTGTGGGCAGTGAGCCCCAGAGCAATGTGTGGGCAGTGTGTGGGCACTGAGCCATAGAGCAGTGCATGGGCAGTGAGCCCCAGAGCAGTTTGTGGGCAGTGAGCCACAGTCCACTGTGTGGGCAGTGAGCCCCAGAGCAGAGAGTGTACACTGAGCCACAGAGCAGTGTGTGGGCAGTGAGCCCCAGAGCAGTGTGTGGGCAGTGAGCCCCAGACCAGTATGTAGGCACTAAGCCACAGAGCAGTGGGTGGGCAGTGTGCCCCGGAACAGTGTGTGGGCAGTAAGCAGTGGGCACTGTGTTTGGACAGTGAGCCATAGAGCAGTGTGTGGGCAGTGGGCCCCTGGACAGTGTGTGGGCAGTGGACCCCAGAGCAGTGCGTTGGCAGTGAGTCGCAGGACAGTGTGTGAGCAGTGAGCTCCAGAGCAGTGTGTGGGCACTGAGCCATAGAGCAGTGTGTGGGCAGTGAGCCCCGGAGCAGTGTGTGGACAGTGAGCCCTGGAGCAGAGTATGGGCAGTGAGCCCCAGAGCAGTGCGTGGGCAGTGAGCCCCGGAGCAGTGTGTGGGCAGTGAGCCATAGAGCAGCATGTGGGCACTGAGCCACAGAGCAGTGCGTGGGCAGTGAGCCACCGAGTAGTGAGTGGGCAGTGATCCCCAGAGCATTGTGTGGGCAGTGAGCCCCGGACCAGTGTGTCGGCTGTGAGCCCTGGAGCAGTGTGTGGGCAATGAGCCCCAGAGCTGTGCGTGGGCAGTGAGCGACAGACAAATGTGTGGGCAGTGAGCCCCAGACCAGTGTGTGGGCAGTGAGCACCAGAGTAGTGTGTGGGCAATGATCCCTAGAGCTGTGCGTGGGCAGTGAGCCCCACAGCAGGGTGTGGGCAATGATCCCTAGAGCAGTGTGTGGACAGTGATCCCCAGAGCAGTGTGTGGGCAGTGAGCCCCAGAGCAGTGTGTGGGCAGTGAGTGTCAGAGCAGTGTGGGGCCAGTGAGCCGCAGAGCAGTGTGTGGGCAGTGAGTGTCAGAGCAGTGTGGGGCCAGTGAGCAGAAGAGCAGTGCGTGGGCAGTAAGCCACAGAGCAGTGTGTGGGCAGTGAGCCCCAGAGCAGTGTGTGTGAAGTGAGCCCCAGAGCAGTGTGTGGGCAGTGATCCCCACAGCAGTGTGTGGGCAGTGAGCCTCAGATCAGCTTGTGGACAGTGAGCCCCAGAGCAGTGCATGGCAGTGATCCCCAGAGCAGTGTGTGGGCAGTGAGCACCAGACCAGTGCATGGGAAGTGAGCCCCAGAGCAGTGCGTGGGCAGTGAGCCCCAGAGCAGTGCATGGGCAGTGAGCCCCAGAGCAGTGTGTGGGCAGTGAGCCCCAGAGCAGTGTGTGGGCAGTGAGTGCCAGAGCAGTGTGGGGGCAGTGAATCCCAGAGCAGTGCGCGGGCAGAGAGCCGCAGACCAAGGTGTGGGCAGTGATCCCCAGAGAAGTGTGTGGGCAGTGAGCCACAGACCATTGTGAGGATAGTGAGTCCCAGAGCAGTGCGTGGGCATTGAGCCCCAGAGCAGTGGTTGGTCAGTGAGCCACAGACCATTGTGTGGGCAGTGAGTCCCAGAGCAGAGAGTGTGCACTGAGCCCCAGACCAGCGTGTGGGCAGTAAGCCATAGAGCAGTGTGTGGGCAGTGATCCCCAGAGCAGTGCGTGGGCAGTGAGCCCCAGAGCAGTGTGTGGGCACTGAACCATAGAGCAGTGCGTGGGCAGTGAGCCCCAGAGCAGAGTGTATGCACTGAGCCACAGAGCAGTGTGGGGGCAGTGAGCCCCGGAGCAGTGTGTGGGCAGTGAGCCCCAGACCAGTGTGTGGGCACTGAGCCATAGAGCAGTGGGTGGGAAGTGAGCCCCGGAGCAGTGTGTGGGCAGTGAGCCCCAGAGCAGTGTTTGCACAGTGAGCCATAGAGCAGTGTGTGGGCAGTGAGCCCCTGGACAGTGTAAAGGCAGTGAACCCCAGTGCAGTGCATGGGCAGTGAGCCCCAGGGCAGTGTGTGGGCGGTGAGCCCCAGAGCAGTGTGTGGGTAGTGAGCCCCAGAGCAGTGTGTGGGTAGTGAGCCCCAGAGCAGTGCATGGGCACTGAGCCACAGAGCAATGTGGGCAGTGAGCCACAGAGCAGTGTGTGGGCAGTGAGCCATAGAGCAGTGTGTGGGCACTGAGCCCCAGAGCAGTGCGTGGGCAGTGAGCCATAGAACAGTGCCTGGGCAGTGAGTCCCAGAGCAGTGCCTGGTCAGTGAGCCCCAGAGCAGTGTGTGGGTAGTGAGCCCCAGAGCAGTGTGTGGGAAGTGATCCTCAGAGCAGTGTTTGGACAGTGAGCCGCAGAGTAGTGTGAGCACTGAGCCACAGAGCAGTTTGGGCACTGAGCCACAGAGCAGTGTGTGGGCAGTGAGCCATAGAGCAGTGTGTGGGCACTGAACCCCAGAGCAGTGCGTGGGCAGTGAACCATAGAACGGTGCCTGGGCAGTGAGTCCCAGAGCAGTGTGTGGGCAATGAGTCCCAAAGCAGTGTGTGGGCAGTGAGCCCCAGAGCAGTGCGTGGGCAATGAGCCACAGAGCAGTGTGTGGGCAGTGAGCCCCAGAGCAGTGTGTTGGCAGTGTGTGGGCACTGAGCCATAGAGCAGTGCATGGGCAGTGAGCCCCAGAGCAGTTTGTGGGCAGTGAGCCACAGACCACTGTCTGGGCAGTGAGCCCCAGAGCAGAGAGTGTGCACTGAGGCCCAGAGCAGTGTGTGGGCACTGAGCCCCAGAGTAGTGCATGGGCAGTGAGCCATAGAACAGTGCCTGGTCAGCGAGTCCCAGAGCAGTGTGTGGGCAGTGAGTCCAAGAGCAGTGCGTGGGCAGTGAGCCATAGAGCATTGTGTGGACGATGAGTATCAGAGCAGTGCGTGGGCAGTGAGCGACAGAGCAGTGTGCGGGAAATGAGCCCCAGAGCAGTGTGTGGGCAGTGAGCCCCAGAGCAGTAACTAGCTTAGGTTACTTACCAGATTACTTACAGTGTGGAAACAGGCCCTTCGGCCCAACAAGTCCAAACCGACCCACCGAAGCGCACCCGCCCAGATCCATTCCCCTACGTTTACCCCTCCATCTAACACTACGGGCAATTTAGCCTGGCCAATTCACCTAACCTGCACAGTTTTGGACTGTGGGAGGAAACCGGAGCACCCAGAGAAAACCTACACAGACACGGGGAGAATGTGCAAACTCCACACAGTCAGTCGCCTGAGGCAGGAATTGAACCCGGGTCTCTGGCGCCATGACGCAGCAGTGCGAACCACTGTGCCACCATTTCACCCACAGTGGCCAGTGATTGCCAGAGCAGCATGTGGGCAGTGAGCCCCAGAGCAATGTGTGGGCAGTGAGTCCCCGAGCAATGTGTGGGCAATGAGCCCCAGATCAATGTGTGGGCAGTGAGCCCCAGATCAATGTGTGTGCAGTGAGTGCCAGAGCAGTGTGTGGGCAGTGAGTCCCAGAGCAGTGTGTGAGCAGTGAGCCCCAGAGCAGTGTGTGGGCAGTGAGTCCCAGAGCAGTGTGTGAGCAGTGAGCCCCAGAGCAGTGTGTGGGCAGTGAGCCTCAGATCAGTGTGAGGCTATCGAATCCCGGAGCAGAGTGAGGGGATCGAGTCCCGGACCAGCGTGAGAGGAGTGGGTTCAGGAGTAGAGGGGAGGGAGTCACAGAGTAATGTGGGGGGACCGAGTCCCTGAGTCCTGGGCAGAGACTGACCTGGGAGAGGCAGTCCTGGAACTTACTTTGGAGCAACTGAGTGCCAGTATGGAGCGGACCGGAGGCTTGAATCGGAGTGGGGACAGCTATTGGACTGGGGACAGCTATTGGACTGGGGTCTGGCCCAGGCAGTCAGACCATGTGCAGCAGCCCTGCGTTGAGCTGCTGCAATGTAATGCTGATTTGAAATGGTTTTATCTGGCTGGAAGTCAATTCTTTAACGAATGTCTTGTTTCTAACTTAGATTTTAATCACTGTAAAGTAATGTAACTACGTTTTATTCATCTTTTGTATCCACACTTTGTACCTAGGTACTTGTACCTAAGATGGCACTATAAGAGGCAGACATGTAAAAGCTGTTCACTGTACTTCTACAATGGAGTCCACACAACAATCAAGGATATTCTGTCAATGCTTTTTGGGAGGACTTAATAGGTAGTTGATAACTTGTAAGTGTCTGCTAATGTGAGGTGTTCTAGAAATGCAGCTATCTATAAAACTTTTATGATATGGTTCAAAGATGATTGGATTGCATTTGTAAGGGAAGTCTTTTTTAACAAATAGCTCAGTGACAGCACCTCGCTTTTTACGTTCAGCTGTGGTTTACAACTTCCTTTCGAAATATTTGAGAACATAATCTAGGCTGACAAATGTGTGCTGTATTTGTGGTAATGCTAAATTGGTGAAGATGCTGTCATTTGGAAGTTCCTTCACTCCCTATTGTGCCCATGGCAGTACTGAAGAAGATTAGGGAGTTTGCTTGCTGTCTGGCCAACACTTATCCCTTAAGCAACAGGACTGACAGAGACAAATTTTCCCCTCGTTTATTTCATTGACATTAATTTACTAATTGCCTGCTACATTTCCCTGTAAGAGAACACAAGCAAAAAAGTGAGCATCAATAACTAAAGGGCTCCTGGAGAAAGTGGCAACTACCATGAGATCTAAAACCTTCAGGAATTGACCAGGTCAATTGGCAGGTCAATTACCACTTTATTTTGAAGGTATTAAATGAAGGAGTGCAGAGCATAGGTGAGGAATCACAGATCAGCCATGATCCTATTGAAAGGCATAATTTAAAGACTATTTATGTAATGGATGTGTAGAGATTGCTGAAAATATGTACTCCCATATGTACAACTGAGTACAGTTGTATATTTAATGGGTAATTTGGGTAACTCTGAGTGTAAAAACTAATGCATACAATTTTTTTCTGTTTTTATCTGAAAGAAGGATGTTTGAGGAAGAATCGCACTACCTTTCTAATATACCTCCTGACTTGCCATAGTTATGTGATGTCTACCATGAGCATTCGCTGAATCGCAATGTCAGTTAAATAAAGACTCAATAAAAGCAAAATTGTTGCCCTATGAGCTCGTAATAACCATCACATGAGATATTGAGGAAAATAGCATCTAAGAGGAGGCGAGATAAGCACATAAGGGTAAAAAGAAAAGGGTATGTTGGGAGAATTAGATGAAGAGAGAAGGAGGAAGTTTATGTGGAGTGTGCTGTGTTTTGCACTGAAATATATTGCAATAGTCTGTGATAGATTACTAATTATTACAGCATCGATCAGACATATTTAAATCATCTTATGAGTTTGCAATCACTCGGAAAAGTCAATGATAAAATGTCTCATACAGCAAATGTAAATTGTGTTAAATAGATTATTGCCTATTGCAGAATCTAAAGACCTAAGCTTCCCTCTTTGGATAGGCTTTGAGCTGCAAATAAATTAATGCTGCAAATTCAAGTGTCCTTTTTATGGTCCTTATTTCTTTAGTGATGGTGTTACTTTTCAAATTGAACCTTGACAAATTATTATTCTGAATTAAAACTTTTCACCTTATCCTATCGTGCACATCAAAACCCATCAGCAGTTAAGCTGGCAACTAACCAGATGCTTTGTCGGTTTGCTTCAGCACTGGGGTCAAGTTCAGCTCCAGGATTTTTCTTCTGCTTCTGACAGGCTTTTATTTTGCCCTGACACTGCCCTTGGCAAGTGTAAAACTTCCTGAGTTTTAAATTATTTTCGTTCAGTAGTATATCCAATTTAGATATACAGCACTCCTTAATCATTCAGCTCCAGAGCTGGGGAAAGTGCAACAGCTTGCTCAATTTCTTGTGCATTTGGACAGCTATCCAGCTGATAGAGCGCCTCATTACAGAAGCCTAGGGCTCAGAACAGGAACTCTATAAAGTGGATAAGCTACCACAGGAAGCTGAGTAATTGTGATAATTTACCTGATCAATTACATGATATTTTCTTAGTAAATGACCTCCAACTTGACTACTGGAATACAAACATGTCTTTCACAGCTTCAACAGATCAAACCCCTGGCCAGATTGCTGTAGCTACTATCAATTCAGCAGTTAATTCTGTGAGGACTTTTTTTCATGCTTCCACCCTGGGAGTTTTAACTGTAGTTTATAATCATATGATTGCCTTGACCTCTGAAGAATAGAAAAAATAGGAGCATATTCAAGTGGGTATCACTAATTTCTATAGGGATGTGTGAGAGTAGCTGACAACGCAACTCAGTCAACGCACCTGCAAATAGCAATCCCTCATTGGGACTAAATAGATCCTTGTAAAGTGACATTTAACTCAAAGTTTGCTTTTTAAGAAGATCATCAACAGATACATTTCCACTTGCTTTACAATATGGTTATATTGTATTACTCATCAAAGACTAAAGGTGCAGAAATGACCTTGGTGAGTGGAATCAGAGAATCCCTACAATGTGGAAGCAGGCCATTCAACCATTGAGTCTGTACTGATACTCTGAAGAATATCCCACCCAAATCCACCCCTCTCCATCACATCTCTATAACCCTGCATTTCCCATGACTAATCCACTTAGCCCACTTCCCTGGACAGAATGGTCAATTTAGCATTGCCAATCCATATGACCTGCACATCTTTGGAGTGTGGGAGGAAACCAGAGCACCCAGAGGAAACCCATACAGACTTGAGGAGAATGTGCAAACTCCACATAGACAGTTGCCTGAAGGTGGTAGTATTTACATTTTAGCAAGTTTTGAGAAGATTTGTAACTCAGACATGTACGAGAATTCCTAGAAGCATGGCATTCCAACCGGAACTCTATCAACAAACACATCAAGTTAGACCCCATCTACCACCTCCTGAGAAAAGAAACTGGAAGTGACTTCACCACAGGAAATAACATCACCACAGGAAATGACATCACCAACCCAAAGAAACCCAAACATATAAATAGAAAGCAGAAATTTTCAGCAGTACTTCACATGAGGTCCACTGAAGATGTTACCTAGTAAGGTAATGAAATGTCTGGAAATGAACCTTTCAACTCAGTGAGCAAACCTACATCCAAAATATTTACATTTTTTTGTTGGAATTATAATTTAACAGTACACAAATCCTGACTGTAAGTTTTGATATGTTGGAGAGATCATAGTGTCAAAGAGATGTACATCATGGAAGCAGACCTTTTGGTCCAACTCGTCCATGCCAACTAGATATCGTAAATTAATCTAGTCTCATTTGCCAGTACTTGGCCCATACCACTAAACCTTTCCTATTCACGTACCCATCCAGGTGTGTTCACGTTACAAAATGTTCTATTTAAATTTGAGGATGAAGTGTCCATTTGGCCTGTTACACTTGCTGAATGCTATCCATATCTGGTTTAATATCATCTATACATTAAATTCTCTTGTAATGCTGAACACAAATGGTATGAGGAGAAAGTGAGGACTGCAGATGATGGAGATCAGAGCTTAAAAATGTGTTGCTGGAAAAACGCAGCAGGTCAGGCAGCATCAAAGGAGCAGGAGAATCGACGTTTCGGGCATAAGCCCTTCTTCAGGAATGAGGAGGGTGTGCCTAGCAGGCTAAGATAAAAGATAGGGTGGAGGGACTTAGGGGAGGGGCGTTGGGAATACTCCCAAGGGATCCTTCCATATCTGTCAGAAATTCACCTGCACCTCTACACACATCATTTACTGCATCCGCTGCACCCGATGTGGCCTCCTATACATTGGGGAGACAGGCCGCCTACTTGCGGAACTTTTCAGAGAACACCTCTGGGACACCCACACCAACCAACCCAACTGCCCCGTGGCTGAACACTTTAACTCCGCCTCCCACTCCGCCAAGGACATGCAGGTCCTTGGCCTCCTCCATCGCCAGACCATAGCAACACGACGCTTGGAGGAAGAGAGGCTCATCTTCCGCCTAGGAACCCTCCAACCACCAGGGATGAATGCAGATTTATCCAGCTTTCTCATTTCCCCTCCCCCACCATTTCTCAGTCCCAACCCTCAGACCCAGCACCGTCTTCTTGACTTGCAATCTTCTTCCTGACCTCTCCGCCCCCACCCCCTCTCCGGCCTATCACCCTCACCTTAACCTCCTTCCACCTATTGTATTCCCAACGCCCCTCCCCTACGTCCCTCCTCCCTATCTTTTATCTTAGCCTGCTTGGCACACCCTCCTCATTCCTGAAAAAGGGCTTATGCCCGAAACGTCAATTCTCCTGCTCCTTTGATGCTGCTTGACCTGCTGCGCTTTTCCAGCAACGCATTTTTAAGCACAAATGGTATGAGATAATGGATACTTTGGTGTGTCTTCCTGTTAAGTCAAGACCTAATTTTAGAGTTACATTCATATTTTTACACCGTTAAAATGAGCTCAATATCTACAATTGGTTATATATTGCCAGCCTAAAATCTGAAGCCACTGTGAATGCACATAGGAAACTTGAGTGACCCCATATTTAATTTTTTTTAAACTTAAATAGTTAGAAAATCATAAACTATTCTGTTCACTGATGTTATTAGACACCTCAGGAGCAGGTGTGACTTGAACCCAGGCCTCCTGGTCTAAGGGTAAGGACACTACCATTGTACCACAAACAACACAGGCCCAAATTTCTGACAGGTGCTGATAGTTGCAATGCTCTTTCCCAGCAGCATAATGTCAGGCAACCCATGTATCAAGGAGAAAGTGAGGACTGCAGATGCTGGAGATCAGAGCTGAAAATGTGTTGCTGGAAAAGCGCAGCAGGTCAGGCAGCATCCAAGGAGCAGGAGAATTGATGTTTCGGGCATGAGCCCTTCTTCAGGATTGAGGAAAGTGTGCCAAGCAGGCTAAGATAAAAGGTAGGGAGGAGGGACTTGGGGGAGGGGCGTTGGAAATGCGATAGGTGGAAGGAGGTTAAGGTGAGGGTGATGGGCCAGAGTGGGGGTGGGGGCGGAGAGGTCAGGAAGTAGATTGCAGGTTAGGAAGATGGTGCTGAGTTCGAGGGTTGGGACTGAGACAAGGTGGGGGGAGGGGAAATGAGGAAACTGGAGAAATCTGAGTTCATCCCTTGTGGTTGGAGGGTTCCTAGGCGGAAGATGGGGCGCTCTTCCTCCAGCCGTTGTGTTGCTATGGTCTGGCGATGGAGGAGTCCAAGGACCTGCATGTCCTTGGTGGAATGGGAGGTGGAGTTGAAGTGTTGAGCCACAGGGTAGTTGGGTTGGTTGGTCCGGGTGTCCCAGAGGTGTCTCTGAAACGTTCCGCAAGTAGGCGGCCTGTCTCCCCAACTCATTTATCACTACTTGCTTGCCAAATATACTGCTGCATTAACAAGTTGGTCTATTGCAACCACTCAGTATGCTTTAAAGCTATGGGCATAAATAGCTGGAGGCCATTAAGATTTATGTTAAATGAACTTCACTGGATTTTATCTCTGGTTGACAGATAGGCATCTGAGACCTAGATCAAACGACCACCTCCCCTCCTGAAGCCCAGCATTACTATTATTTTCTGACTGATGTTTGATCTTGAAAAGATACAATAATACACTCTGGAACTTGATGTCAACTTTTCACGTTTGTTGCTGCCAAGAACTGTCTATTCATAAAAGACTTGATGCTGAGTTTGTCGAGACATTCCAGACAGTTTGGGAGACCATTAATAGCAGGAGTTAGATGACATGCAGCCATTTTGACTGCAACATTAAAGTAAGATGAGGTGAGTATTTTTGCTTGCCTTTTGTGCCACTTTTTAAAATTTTAAGTATAAATGAGCTGGAAGTGGATACAAAGACTCATAGTTTCAAAAGTTTGACGATGATACAAAACTTAGCAAAACAATTTAAAGTGAGGAGGGTAGCTACAGACTTCAAGAGAAGATAGTTAAACTGGTGTAATGAACAAATTCCTGGCAGAAAGAATTTAACACTGATAAGGTTAAAGCAATGCACTTAGGAAGAACAACATGAGTGGCAGTATAATCTAAGTGATGCAGGTTTTAGGGAGAGGGTGCAAGAACAAAGAGACCTGATGATTGACATTCATAAATTTTAGAAGTTGTTGGGGCAGGTTGTTAAAGTGATTAACAACAATTGACTTTGTAAATAATAGGGTTGACTACAAAAACTGGTATAATGCCAGCTTTAATAGGGTGAATAAGTTCCTCTCTTTGCTCCCAAGGTTGGTTAAATTGAAAATGAATGTTTTTTTCTAATTGAATAGATTTTTAACCATATGTAAAACTATACGAAGTAATAAGCAGGTCAAATTCTTGGGATAGCACAAATAATGGGTCAGTTTTATTATAAACACATTTAAGTAAAGCATAATAATTACTAAAAAGGTAAAAACTGTCCTGCATCCTGTCACATAGATACACACAATAGCCTGCAAAATAGGGCAAGTTGTAGGGTAGAGGAATTACATTCTAGATTACATTACAGTATGGAAACAGGCCCTTCGGCCCAACAAGTCCACACCGACCCGCTGAAGCGCAACCCACCCATACCCCTACATTTACCCCTTACCTAACACTACGGGCAATTTAGCAAGGCCAATTCACCTAACCTGCACATCTTTGGACTGTGGGAGGAAACCAGAGCACCCGGAGGAAACCCACGCAGACACGGGGAGAACGTGCAAACTCCACACAGTCAGTCGCCTGAGGCGGGAATTGAACCCGGGTCTCTGGCGCTGTGAGGCAGCAGTACTAACCACTGTGCCACCGTGCCGCCCAAAGTCCATGAGTGAAAAGAATTATACATTCCAACTGTCATTTAGTGTTCTTGAAGTTGTGCTGTGTTGCAGACAATATAAATTAGTTGTTCTTCTGAAAACAGTATCTTTTGAACTGCGTCTGCATTTTCCAGACCGGATATTATTGAACTTTATTTAACTCCCTTTTTTATCTCTGTGATGTATTTCAACTTGTGAAAGAAATAGAATCTGAGATTGAAAGAAATTGTTGAGAGAGCTGCTGTTACTTTGTGGCAGCAAAATGGTTCAGTGGTTAGCACTGCTGTCTCACATTGCCAGGCACCCGGGTCCGATTCCAGCCTCGGGTGACTGTCTGTGTGGAGTTTGCACATTCTCCCTCTATCTGCGTGGAATTTCTTCGGGTGCTCTACTTTCCTCCCACAGTCCAAAGATGTGCAGGTTAGGTGAATTGGCCATGCTAAATTGCCCATAGTGTTCAGGGATGTGTAGGTTAGGTGCATTAGTCAGGGGAAAATGTGGAGCATTGGTGAATGGGTTTGGGTGGCATACTCTTTGGAGGGTTGATGTGGACTTGTTGGGCTGAAGGGCCTGTTTCCACACTGTAGGGATTCTAAGAAGTTTATTCCATCCTGTGGGCTGTGTTGATTTTGTTCCCCTTTGCCACAAATAGACACAACTTTACTCAGTTTCACGGTGCTGGGTATTAAATCATTTGATAGGATTGCTAGTCCATGTTACAGCATCAATCCTGATACCAGGATAAAAATGCTATGTGGAGTTATTGGGGAACATTGAGTTGTTCTCTTTAGAGCTGTGAAGATGAAGAGTAGTATTCAGTTATGAGACATGTTCAGAATGACAGAGTTTTGATAGAGCAAGAAAATACTTACATTTTTATGACAACTCTAGATCTGAAAATGCTACTCAGTCAGTGAAGTACTTCTGAAGTGCAGTTATTGTTCCAAACAGGAAATGCAGCATTAATCTGTACACTGTAAATTCCTAAGCAGTAATATGAAAATGACAACAAGATAACCAAGTTGTTGTGATGTTGGTTAGGGTTAAATTTAGCCAGAACACAAAGAATAATTCTCTTAATGTTCTTCAAAATAGTGCCATGGGAGTTTGTTACATTTACTTGAGATTACAGAAAAGGCTTCCTTTTAATATCCCATGCAGAATGTATCAACAACGAATGAACACCACTGGAGTGTAAGCTTTGATCTTTGTTCTGAACTGCAAATGGACTTGAATATTCAATCTTGCAAACCAGAGATGACACTATCACCAACTAAGCCATAGCTGACATTGACAAATGGGAAGAAATTTGTCTGTCCAGTGGGTCAGTAACTAGATGTCATAAACTTAAAGTCATTAATAAAACAACCAGAAGGAAAACACACTGAAAGTTTACATGCCCAGCGCCGACCTGGAGCATGATACATCAAAAGATAGTGGAATTAAATTCCACAGGAGTTCTCAAAAGGATATGTTCTTGAAAAGAGCAAATTCGCAAGGTTAACAGAAAAAAGAGCTGAAAATGTGTTGCTGGAAAAGCGAAGCAGGTCAGGCAGCATCCAAGGAACAGGAGAATCAACGTTTCGGGCATAAGCCCTTCCCCGAAACGTTGATTCTCCTGTTCCTTGGATGCTGCCTGACCTGCTGCGCTTTTCCAGCAACACATTTTCAGCTCTGATCTCCAGCATCTGCAGCCCTCACTTTCTCCTAACAGAAAAAAGAGCATGGTATGGAACTAAAGTGCATAACTGGCACAAAAGACCAAACAGCCTTTCTCTGTCCAGTCATGGTTTGTGAAGTAGGCATGAAGGGCAGTGACTCTTAGATTCATTTTACAAAACTTCACACAGAGAATACGAGACCAATGCAATTTCCCTTATATTGGAGCTTTTGATTGACTTAAAACTGGTTTATGTACTGATGGAATTGTAATTACATTATGTTATCACCAGAGACCTTGTGTATAACTTATTTTCACTTATTAATTAACTTGATTATACCCATTACAGTTAGTATTCATTACTGACCATTGTTAAACCTCTGACAGCCAGTTGGGGAGAAAGGAGACTAAAAGTCAATATTTACACAGATTCAGAATTATCTGCCAAGTGAAACATTATAGTTGTATAGCTCCTAATTTTACAACCAGTGTGATTAAATGTCTCATAAGACCATAAGAAAAAGGAACAGGAGTTGGTCATCCTCAAGCCTGCCTTTCAATCCATCATGACTGATCTGATATTTCTCATGTTCACTTTCCACAGTTTTCCCTGCTGATCAAGAATCCATCTATCTCAGACTTAAATAGACACAAATACTCTGCCCATCAGCTTTCTATGTAAAAACAATGACTGCAGATGCTGGAAACCAGATTTTGGATTAGTGGTGCTGGAAGAGCACAGCAGTTCAGGCAGCATCCGAGGAGCAGCAAAATCGACGTTTCGGGCAAAAGCCCTTCATCAGGAATAAAAGCAGACCGGAGTTCTAAGGACCCACAATCGTCTGAATGAAGGCAGTCTTCCTCATCTCAGTTTTAAATTAGTATCCCTTTATGCTAAGATAATGCCCTGTTGTCCTGGACTCTTTTTGAGGGAAACATCCTCTCAGCATTTATTCTGTCAAGCCCCTTAAGGAAACTATATGCTTCAATGAGATCACCTCTCATTCTTCTAATCTCCAGTGAGTACAGCTCTAACCTGTTTAATTTTTTTTCATAAGACAATCCCTCCATTCAAGGGATCATCCTTCTGAACCTCCTCTGAACTGCCTCCAAGGAAATAACATCCTTCCTTGGATAAGGCGACCAAAACTGCTCGCAGTACTTCAAATGTGGCCTTGCCAGTTTATACCTTTTGAAGACTTGACTTGCAAGGAAACAAACAAACCATTAAAGAGGCACTTTCATGTTATTGCAACTAAAACAAAACTGACAATGTCAAAGAAAACTTAAACTAAAATGTTGTTGCTGGGCCTGATGATTTAATGTGCACAAGTAATTATCCAATAACTGCCCACAACATCCCTTATAACTAATGTTAACATATAGAAAAACACCTGTTATGCAATTATGGATCCTTATGTAAGCTTGACTTCAGAGAGATGGCCATATAAAAAACTTGCCCAAAAGTAGGAAGAAGCAAAGTACACATATTCAATAAAAATACATCAGGAGGACCTGACACAAATAGAAATATTCAAATGTCCAATTTTATCTACTTGTTTCTCCAACTCGAGAAACGCTGCAATAATTGCTCTCCAAAACATTACATTTTCAGCTTTGTTAATCAGTTTATACTTGAACTTAAGAAATAAATTTATTTTTCAGTTGAACAGCAGCCAGACAAGGGGCAGCACGGTGATTCAGTGGTTACCATTGTTGCCTCACAGCACCAGGAACCCAGGTTCGATTTTACTGTCCAGCGACTGTCTGTGCGGAGTTTGCACATTCGGCGTGGGTTTCCACCGGCATCTCTGATTTCCTCCGACAGTCCAAAGATTTGCAGGTTAGGTGGATTAGCCATGCCAAATTGCCATAGTGTCCAACAATGTGCAGGCTAGTTGGATTAGCAGGGGAAATGCATGATTATAAGAATAGGATAGTGGGGTGGGTCTGGGTGGGATACTCTTTAGAGGGTCAATCTCAACCCAATGGGCCCAATGGTCTGCCTCCACAGTGAAGGGATTCTTTAATTCTATTTCATATGTAATTCTACTTGAACTGGAGTCTGTCAGCCTCGTACTGAACAAGACAGCCAATTTGATGGAGCATTCTAATTATTTAATACTTAGCTAGTATCTCGCACTTTAGATGGTTGGATAGTGAAGAGGTGAATTGCTATGTGTACCAAGTTGTTCTCAATCTGAAATCCTTTCACAACTCCATCAAGATTAACCTTTCAATGAGGACAAGTATTTCAAATGATTACTGACTAAAATAAGTCACTGTATTGCCCTCGATGTTCTTGTCTATCATGAGTTTAAGTGACTCTAAGATTTCACTTTTCTTTAAAGGTAAGTTTGATTTCTAGCAGTTCCATTACTGCAGAACCATCATTGTGATTTCTCATTGACTAACAGTCTGGATGAAACACTTACGTCTTAGCTTGCTGCATGGCATCTTTCTACTTGTCTTTGTTCCCAACACTCCTGAGGTTGAACATTTCTCCACCTTATTTGATTAATTTAAGGGGAACTGGGAGAGTGAATTGATAGAAACTACTTTGTTAATTGATGAGTCTAAGGCTTCAAGCCATAGTCAAATAATTAGTATCAGATCTTTCAGGAATGAAATCAGGAAATATTTCGCACATACAGTGGTACAGTTTGGAACTCTCTTCCTCAAACAGTAATAGATTCTAAATCAATTATGAATTGAAACTGAATTTTCTATGAGCACAACTCTTCAATGGACCATACCCTCAGAGTTCTTTGTTCATCTAATTGTGGTCTCTTGAGTATTCCTGATTTTAATCACTCCATGATTGATGGTAGTGCCTTGAGCTGCCTAGACCCTAACTCTGGAATTCTCTCCCAAATGTCTCTGACCCTTTATTTGTCTTTCTTTCTTTCTTTCTTTAAGATCTTCAAACTTACCTGCTTTTGACCATCTGACCATATGTAGCTCAGTATCTAATTCTGCTTTATGACATGCTTGCGAAGTTCTTGGGAAAACTTACAATAAAAAAGAACAAAAGAAAACTAAATATACATTGTTGATATGGGCCAAAGGTAGATATATGTATTCAGATCATTGGTAAGCTACAATCTAAATGATGGAACTGGCTCAAGAGTCGAATTGGCATTCTTATTCCTATGATACAATATCCTCTGAATTATTACTGCTTTTAAATATAACAGAATCAATGAGATTGGAACCAAGAACATTTTTAAAACTAGATTTATCTTCCTGATAAATGCTCATGCAAATAGGAAGCCAAAGTAATCTATAATTACTCATACTTTGGGATTTTATAGCTTCCATATCACATTTGCAGATTAAGTGCTTTTAACAATCTAACATGGGGAACATATATTTTTTCTACACTAGCATAATTGTATCATAAACAAATTATTTCTAAATAGTTCTATGAATTTGTTGCATATAAGGGCTGATTTTGTGAGTTTCTTCTTGGACCACTGGAAACAACCATTCAAAACCAATTCAATGTTGCTGATTTTAGCTCTATCAAATCATGGTTACCAAGGAGTTAACACTCTCAAAATGGAATCCATTAACACCTCATTAATGCTGCTTCAGTTTGGAAATGTGCATATTGCTGAGTGACCAACTACTCTGCCTGTTCAGCTAGTATGTCATTTTCACATGGAAGTCGAGATCCCATGATGTAGATAGTGACCCAGACTACCAATCTGGGACACCACCATAAGAGGCAGTACTTTCTACCGAAAATAACCCTGGTCAGAGTTTTAATATGGTGGACCCATGCACCAGGTGGAGAGCCAGCGGCAACGTTGTGTTGACCATTCCATCTCTTGAGAGAAAGTGAGGGCTGCAGATGCTGGAGATCAGAGCTGAAAATGTGTTGCTGGAAAAGCGCAGCAGGTCAGGCAGCATCCAAGGAGCAGGAGAATCGACGTTTCGGGCATAAGCCCTTCTTCCATCTCTTGGTCTATTTTATGTCAATTAGGCACTTAGCTGTTCAGAACAGTGTTATGCATCAACTTCAGAGCTATTAGCCAGAGCCTACAGTGGGTTCTACAATCTTGACACTGAGAGAAGCGGCTGTTGCTTATACTTCTTGAGACCCAGGATTGTCACCTATAGCGAGGGTAAGTAAAGGTAAGCTCAGTGGGCCCAGCCAGGAGGCCTACATGTGGTCAGGACAGGGATGGTAGCTTTTAGTGCAGCTGGGTATTTTCACCCAAGATATGCTTCGGGTGGTCTCTCTTCTAGACATCCACCTCACCAGGCTGCAGCCATACTTGCCAGAGTGTTCTTGGAGGTGCCTACGTAGTACATGCCCTGCTGCTTAATCCCAACAATAGTGGGATTAAATCACCATTCAATGGCTATGTAAGGACCTCCAATTCTCTTCTGGGTAGGAAGACCAAAATTAAACCTTCATTTCTCAGGTTTAATTAAGGTGGGGGTGCAGGGTGGACAGAGTTGGGAAGGTAATGAGATTGCCACCTCTCAACTTTCCCTCAAAACTAAATGGACCTCCCCCCCCCCACCCAACCACCTACCTTGCATCCTACCTCCCAGGGTAAGTTAAACCTCACTCCATGTTTTCTCAAAAACTGCTCACAGAGCCGCTCTTCTCTGACCTCCCTAGCAGAACCCAGGTTCCCAAATATCTCTCCCTCTGACTTTTCCAGCAATGATTACAGACTCTAAAGTGATCGGACCTCTGCACCAATGCACAGATCCATAATCTCCTGAATTCTCCAAGCCAGGTGCTGATTTTGCAGCAGAGGCAGCATAGCTCTCATCAGCAAGTCACCCTAGAATCATAAAGGTCTCCAACACAGGAAAAGGCTATTCAGCCCATCATATCCACGCCAGTCAAAAGCAACCACCTAACCATTTTAATCCCATTGTCCAAAACTTGGCCCGATGTTTTGTTAGCTTGACATCGCAACTGCATATCCAAATACTTCTTAAATGTTATGAGGGTTTCTATCTGTACCACCCTAAAAGGAAGAAAATTCCTGATTTCCACTTGCCTCTGGGTGATAACGTTTTGCTTCATATTTACTCTAAACTTTCTGCCCTTCACTTAAATCGATGTCCACTGGACATTGATCATTCTATCAAGATGAAAATCTCCTGCCTATCTACTAAGGTAAACAACTCCTCTCCAATATCTGCTCATAATTGAAACTCTCCAACCACGGCAACGTCCTGGTAAATGTCCTATCCACTCTCCAGTGAAATCACACCCCTCCTATAGTGTGGATTCCAGAATTGTACAGAGTACTCGAGATGTGGCTTTATCAACATTCCAGACCCTTAACACCATATCCAACCATCCACGCTCTCCTGGCTCCTCATATCTTGGTCCTCAAAAAAACCCTTTGTTACCATAGTTAGCCACTTGGAATATTCTCCCTAGACTACTGATGACTTGCCTTTCGTATACTTCATTTGCAGTCTTTTCATCCGTTCCTTTTCTGCACAATAATGTTGGAATGATTCTTGATATTAGTGACATTATATAAATGGAAGTTTTTTTTTTTATTCATTCACAGGATGAGGACATCATTGACTAGGCGCCACCTCGTGCTCCCATGAGGAGGTTGAGCAGTTCAACTTCACCAACACATTCCACCCTGACCTTAAATTTACCTGGACCATCTCTGAACACCTCCCTCCCCTTCCTGGACCTCTCCATCTCCATCAATGACGACCGACTTTACACTGACATTTTTTACAAACACACCGACTCCCACAGCTACCTGGATAACACCTCTTCCCACCCTACCTCTTGCAAAAATGCCATCCCATATTCCCAATTCCTCCGCCTCCTCCGTATCTGATCACAGGAGGACCAGTTCCACCACAGAACACACCAGGTGGCCTCCTTCTTTAGAGACCACAATGTCCCTTCCCACGTGGTTGAAGATGCCCTCCAACGCATCTCGTCCACATCCCGCACCTCCGCCCTGAAACCCCACCCCTCCAACCGTAACAAGGACAGACTCCCTCGGTCCTCATCTTCCACCCTACCAACCTTCACATAAACTGCATCATCTGCCGACATTTCCGCCATCTCCAAATGGACCCCACCACCAGGGATATATTTCCCTCCCCACCCTTTTCCGCTTTCCGCAAAGACCATTCACTCTGTGACTACCTGGTCAGGTCCACGCCCCCCCAACAACGCACCGTCCTGTCCTGGCACCCTCCCCTGCCACCGCAGGAATTGCAAAACCTGTGCCCACACCTCCACCCTCACCTCCATCCAAGGTCCCAAAGGAGCCTTTCACATCCATCAAAGTTTTACCTGCACATCCACCAATGTCATTTATTGCATTCCTTGCTCCTGATGCAGTCTCCTCTACATTGGGGAGACTGGACGCCTCCTTGCAGAGTGCTTCAGGGAACATCTCTGGGACACCCACAACAATCATCCTTACTGCCCCGTGGCCAAACACTTCAACTCCCCTTCCCACTTTGCCAAGGACATGCAGATCCTGGGCCTCCTCCAACACTGCTCCCTCACCACCTGACGCCTGGAGGAAGAACGCCTCATCTTCTGTCTTGGAACACTTCAACCCCATGGCATCAATGTGGACTTCACCAGTTTCCTCATTTCCCCTCCCCCCACCTTACCCCAGTTCCAGCCTTCCAGCTCAGCACCGTCCCCATGACCTGTCCTACCTGCCAATCTCTCTTCCCACCTATCCACTCCATCCTCCTCTCTGACCTATCATCTTCATCTTTACCCCCAACCACCTATTTTACTTTTTGCTACCTTCTCCCCAGCCCCACCCCCTCCCATTTATCTCTCCACCCTGGAGGCTGTCTGCCTTCAGTCCTGATTAAGGGCTTTTGCCCGAAACGTCAATTTCCCTACTCTTCGGATGCTGCCTGACCTGCTGTGCTTTTCCAGCACCATTCTAATCTGGACCCTGCATTTATTGCCATCCCTAATTGCTCAGAGGTCAGTTAAGGATCAACAACATTGCTATGAGTCTGGAGTCACATATAGGAGAAAGTGAGGACGGCAGATGCTGGAGATCAGAGCTGAAAATGTGTTGCTGGAAAAGCGCAGCAGGTCAGGCAGCATCCAAGGAGCAGGAGAATCGACGTTTCGGGCATGAGCCTTTCTTCAGGAATCACCTTCCTGAAGAAGGGCTCATGCCCGAATCATCGATTCTCCTGCCCCTTGGATGCTGCCTGACCTGCTGCGCTTTTCCAGCAACACATTTTCAGCTGGAGTCACATATAGGCCAGACCAGGTAAGGATGGCAGTTTCCCCTCCCTAAAGGATATTAGCAAACCAGATTTTACAACAATCAACAACTGACGATGTCCATGGTCACTATTAATTTCAAAATGTTTTTGAATTCAAATTCCACCATCAGCCTTGTTAGATTTGAACATGGATCCCCAGGTCGTTACCCACGTCTCTGGTTAACAATGCAGCAACAATACCATGAAGCGTTGCCTCTCCCATGTATGTTCTTACAGCCTCTCTCAAAGTCTCCTCCTAATTTATGCAGATTTGCTGGTTTTGTCTTAGCACACCAGCTGCTGATTTAAGATTGTTCAAATGAGCAGGAGATAGATCCTCCATCTTGTCAATCCTGTGTTTTTATTGAATTGCTCCTTGAAACTATGCTCCTGCATGCATTAGCTGTGGACTGGATCAGAGTCAGCTCCAATGTTCATCATGGTCGAATTCTTGCTGATAACCTCAGTCATTGCTTTTGTATTAAAAGAATGCATTAAACAAAAATTAGTTGGCAACTCTTAAAACTGTTCTTTGCTACAGGTTAGCAATTTCAGAAAAAGAGAGAGAATTGGAGAGAGATTGAAACCAGTGCTATAGGAAATATAAAAGCAAAGTATTGTGGATGACTTCTTGCAGTAAGAACAATGTTGGAGACCCTGTGTGTCTGCCAACATCTGAGGAGAGACTAACAGTGTGCAATACAGGCCTTGAAATATTCTCTCTGCTTCTCCCTCCAAATGCTGCCAGACTCGAACACTTTTGTTTTCATTGCAGGAGATACGTCTGTTGAACATAACCATTTATAATAGTAAACAAAGAATTTAAATTCAGTTATGAAAGCAGTTCATTTGCCACTAAGTCACCTTCTGGCCTCACAACATGCAACTCCCTCACAGAACTTTTAATGAACAATATCAATTCAAAGAAGCATCAAACTGAAGGTCGGTGTGGAAAATGTTAATAAGGAATGGTCTGTCTGTTGTGCATGGTTCACACTCTCCTGTGAATTACTCAAAGCTCTCGTCCCTGTCACCACTTTGCTTGGCAGGTGTGAAATATTAATTGCATCACTGGAGAGTAGCTGACTCTGTCACATCTGACCACAGTCATACTCCTTGGTAAATATAATTATACGGGTTCTGTTCTTTAATCAGCACTCACGAGCTGATTAATTAGAAACAGAGGGTTCCTCTTTGCAAAGGTATTTTGCTAATTGCAGGAGAAAAAGGGAATGAATTCATTATGTTTTTTGTTTTTGTTCCACCCCATCTCTTGCAGACATACAATCGCATCATGATGCATGTCCCAGTTGACAGCAGCAGATGCTCATAAAAGGGAGATGAAGTGATTCACTGAGGCTTCAAATGCAAAATTTCAGCAACTTTTGAAGCCTCGCATTTTTAAGTTTTAATAGAATTATTAACAGTTTCCTTTTATTTGTTTAGATATGATATTGTTTCCATACTCCCATTCTCCCACTCTCTGCTCACTTTCATATTGAGAAATTCCTGATAATTTAAACAAATTTCATTTGTTTGTGTTGTAAAGAAAAGGTGATGGCTGCATATTTTTATGCCACTATTTGTTGAGAAGTTAACTCATTACCGGTGTGTTGGATGGGATAATGATTCTGAAACAGTTAATGGTGGAAACTGCATTAAGTCTCACCTAGACGTATAAATAATTATAGTCCAGAAGGGGTAAGACAGTTTTGCTCTAGATCCCATTAGAGTTAGATGTGTTATCAGTGTATCCTGTTTGGCTAGTTAGACATAACATACAAGTCTATATAACTTGTGATTATTGCTTTATCAATTAACTATATGTCAGGGCTCTTGTGCAGGAGTAGTGCCGCTACCTCTAGGCCAGAAGGTTCCACTTCCTACAGAGGTGTATAATAACATCTCTGGATGCGGCGATTAAAATAAATCCAATAAACAGCAGCTGAGGTTTGACTAGACACTACCTACTAAAATGTTCAAGGATGAGCTAACTGGAGTGTTGAAGATGATTGAAAGAATTGATAGACATTTAAAAAGAATGAACTACATCTTGTTGAAACTAAGATCGCTTCTCATTAAGACGCACCAGTAGATCATCTTCTACCAATTCAAATAAAACAGGCCGTTGGTCTCATTGTAAGGACTGTCTAATCTGATTAAGGTTTTGTGTTTAAAAGAAATAGTGGAAAGGAGTGCCTGGGCCCTAGTGACATGGCTGAAATGTCCCACTTCAGAGCCAGAAGTTCTAGCTTCAACCCCTACCTGCACTGGAAATGTCTCACGAGATATCTAAATAGGTGATTCAAAATATTAAAAAGGATGTTGGCAGCACTTGGCCCCAGCCAATAGCTACAGCACATACACCATTACCTACATTATTTAAAGATACTAACCTATTAAAATACATGCAATGATAATGATTGGAAAACAACTCTGTTGCCATTTTTCTTCAATGCTAAAAATGATGACTGCTATTTTTGGTTAAAGAATTGACATGCTCAGTGCAAGACAGGCTGGAGCAATGCCAGGGTGAAAGTCAAACTTAAATGCATAAAATGATGACATATTGTAGAATGAGAGGTGAGAGTTAAATTGATGATGCACTGGGAGGTGAAAGCTGGGATCCATCAGTAATGGAAAACTGGCATTGTATCTTTGGTAACGTTTTACTCAAAGGATGTGCCTCTTTTCAGTGACACTTCCCTGGATGAGCTGTGAGCTTCTCTGAAAAATCAAAGAGACACAACATTCCCTTGGGCAGAAGAAATATGCCTGCAGCTGAGGCTGAGAGGACATGTTAAATGAAGCACAGGAGCTTAGTGTGGTGCTCCATACCTGGAATCAGTGCAGAATGTTCTCAGTGATTTAACTGAGTCAGGATAGTGGTGGGAACGATGGTACATTTTCTTACTTTCTGTTATGTGGATTACACAACCGCCTCATCCAGCTTTAATGAGTTGAGTCCAACACAACACAACTCATGCCCGCTTAGCCAGCAAGTTCATCCTTCCTTCCTTTTTCTATGAAGTTCCTCACATCGTCTACTATTCACCTGCTACTCCTGCTCACTCTTATCCTTATGCAATGCCATGTCTCTCCATTGAGCATCCTTAAAAAACTTCTATGCATCAGAAGGTGCATCATTACACTTGTTTACACAGCTTTTCTTTCCTCCCAGCTAGGAAAAGCAAGGACAGAACACCAGGGAGAGGAAGACGGCAGCAGAGAGGTCACACCAAATAAATAAAAGTGAAGACAAATTGGTTCTTGAGATCAGTGGAAATTCTGAGTTCCTGGTTATTGGAAATGGTTGGTTCTAGCTATGTAATGACATAATTATGCAGAAACCACCCACATGTTGCACGCACACAGTCATGTTGACTTGACCTCAACAGTGATCTTCTGGATATTTTGCCAATCACCATAAATCTATGTTGGGAGAGTTATGGGAGTCAACAGGATTGGCCACATGAACTTTGTCAGAAGCCCAACAAGGGCAAGGTGCACGAGAGTTATCCAATGTACCCTGGTTAATAGTTATCCCTCAACTAACACAATATTAAAAAGCAGATTGGTTATTATCACAGTGTTACTTGTGGGACTTTGTTCTATGCAAACTCACTACCACAATCCTTACATAGCAATGGTGACAATGCTTGAAATACCTTTTTTGTTTAGCTTCGGGATGTTCTAATGCCCTGAAAGGCACAAGTCCTTCTCTTTTTGCTCCATTTTCTCAATTCTCATGTGTACCATACGTGTTAACTGACACCATTTTGAAAGGAAAGCTTAGTTTTAATGGTAGCTCTTTTGACATACTTCCATGCATTCTGTAAACTTGTTCGTCACCTGAAAAAAAAAACATGAAAACAAAACCCTGATAAATAATAAGAAAAATGCTTGGGATGCAAAACAAGTGCATCAGCACCTGATTCTGAATGAAAACTTGCCTTTTACACCCAGATGTTGATTGACATGCTTTGTGCTGCCAACATTTTCTATTTTTCTTTCTGATTTACTGATGATATATGTGTAAGGAACAGGGAGACATCTCTCATATCAGTGACAGGCCATCAGTTACCTCAAAAGATAGCTGATGGTATAGATGTAATAATTATTGACATAAAGGCACAGCTTTCCAGCCTGGACCCAATCCAACAATATTAACTGGGCTACAAACATACAAAAGGTAACAAAAATAAAGTTCAAATACAGACCATTTTAATTCTATCTCAAAACCATTTTAATGTGCTGTTGAAACATCTGTAAAATTATGCAAAAACACTTAAGTATGTGAAATTCCCTTTCCCGTTACAAAGACTAATCTTACTGAGGCCTATACCTAGAATAACATTTTCCATTGATAAAATGAATTGCAAACCGAGCTTTTATAAAATGTATCCAGTTTGGATTGTCACCATAAAAGATGGACAAATCCAAATATATAGATTTCAGATTCTTTTCTGAAATGCAAATTTTTATTTTTGCTACATGGCAAAATATAGCAATACGTTTGTTCATACAAAACATCTCCTTCAGCCTCAATCTGAAATATTTTGGGCTACACAGGCCCATAACAAAAAATTTAAAATGACTCATTATTTATATTTAAAGTCTCTTCAAGAGCTTTCAAGCACCCTCACCTTCCCAAGCAAAAAAAAAAATCAATCCAAATGCTTACCATACTATGAAGCCACCATCTAGTGATGGCTTTCCTGACCGATCAATTGTTTTCAATATACCTCAAGTGAATTTTGAATCATTGGCATAATCTTACATTGATCTTCAAGATTTAAAAAAAAAACTTTTAAGCAGTGTATCCTTTTTTCAGCTTCTCTCAAATGGGGAAAGGGGAATGAAAGATTGTTGGTGATGTGCAGGAATTTAGAGTTGAGGTTAAAATCAGGTCTGCCATGACCTTATTGAATGACGGAGCAGGCTCGAAGGACTGAGTGGCCTATTCTTGTTCCTTGTACATCTGTATATTTGTATCCTCTCACCCTGTCAAATCCTCTCAGAATCTTATTTGTTTCAATTGCACCATCTCTCCATCCTCTAAATTCCAAAGGATATATGCCCAACCTGAGCAATCTTTCCTCATAAGAGAACTCCTTCATCACAGGAACCTTCTTTGAACTGTTTCAAATGTAATTAATTTCTTTCTAAAGGCAAAAGACCAAAGCTTTATGTTGTACTCCAGATGTGGTCTCACCAACACCCTGTGCGATTGCACCAAAACTTAACCAGTTGCACATTCCTTACCCCTTGCAATCAACAACAACATCCCATTTGCTTTCTTCATCAATTGTTCAAACTGCATACTAACACGTTGTGGATTCATGTTCCAGAACAACCAAATCCCTTTGTACTGAAGAGTTCTGCAATCTCTCGACTCTTAACTAATATATTACTTTTCTATTGTCAGTGCTAAAGTGGAAAAGTTCACATTTTCCCACATTCCATCCAATCTGCTAATTTTCTGCTCATCCCTTCGCAGACTGTGTGTCCTACACACAACTTGCTTTCTCAGCTATTTTTGTCACATCATTTAATTTATGAACCATACATCCTGTCCCTTCATTCATTTCATTCATAAAGATTGTAAGTAATTGAGGCCCCAGTACTGAACTTTGCAGCACATTAACTTGCTAACCCAACAATCAACCATATCTCCATGCTATTTTCTGTTGGTGAACCAATCCTTTATCTAACTTAATATGTTACCCCCTTACTAAAAACTCTTATTCTGTGTAGTAACCATTGATGCCTTTTAGAAATCTAAGCATATTACATGTACAGGATCATCTTTATTCACATTGCTTGAGACTTCCTAAGAATTGTAATAAATTAGATATGAATTCACTGATGCCTGTATCTATGATGTCAAGTGCATTACCTACTCAGAGACATGGGCAATTCAATCAGGTATCACACCAGCATGTGTAACAATCCCTCTTAGGCCCTAATTAACACTCCATGAGCTGAATCTTACCAGAAATTAGTAGTGTTGATTTTGGTGAGTTTCCTTATAATATTCTTCTTCATGTGTCTGAGCAAATTTTCTCATGCTATCTTCCCAAACTCACTTCATTACCAATTAACTGTGCCAATATAGCATTCCTCTATTTATATTCTCCCTCTCCCACTCACCACAGGCAGAATGACTGGCCACTTCCAGAACATCTTAGGATTCCTGGCACTGGAGCCATCTTTAAAGCCCATTAGTGCATCCTGTCATGGACATGGTAGCCAAAACTTTGGAATTGCAAACTCTCACATGCAGCTTGGCCTCTCACCATTCACTAGTGAGAACCTCATCTTGACATTCAATACTTGATTGAATTATGGAACTTTTTGCTCACAAAATCCAAAAGTTCCTCACTGTCGATCTGACATGGTTTTCCCAACTTTCTCATCGCTTGGTGCCTGAGAAGTTTCCACTCCTGATCACGTTAGATTTCTATTAAATGAATGTGCAGGATTTGATATTCACTCACACCTTCTAATTTTATGAGTGTGTATTACTTCCCTTCATCAGGTTTTGTATACATCTTGCTCGATCAATGAGCAACTTGCTCGAGAGCAGTGGTAAACCTTTTTAATGGCCTTGGGCCATAAGTCTAAAGCATCAACAAAACAAAACAAATTAAGTTGATTTATGGTGTAGATCAGGACTTCCCAAACTGGACTGTGATTCCTAGGGGGTGTGACAGCCAAAACTTTGGAGTTGCAACTCTAAACCTATCGCCGTTGTTGCTGTGGTGCTCAGATCAAATACCAACAGATATAAGATTGCTTTAAATCACAGTTTTGATTACTAGCTGATATTCTGGTAAGATTCAGAGTGTTAATTAGGGCTTTAGAGGGATTGATACTAACTGCCTGATCTTGTAGGTCTGAATCTTGTCTTTATAAACCTAATGAGAAGTAAGTACTTTAAACTTAAAATCCCTGTGGATTAGGCACTTCTTCCTCTGTCCCCTTCCAACCTTGTCATTTTCGCAGGTCTCTCCTTCTGCCCCACA
The DNA here is from genome assembly GCF_037043375.1 of Chiloscyllium plagiosum. Taxonomy (NCBI): domain Eukaryota; kingdom Metazoa; phylum Chordata; class Chondrichthyes; order Orectolobiformes; family Hemiscylliidae; genus Chiloscyllium; species Chiloscyllium plagiosum. Next base: position 22,971,331 of record NW_028270164.1, read on the forward strand.
CAAAGGCATTCTACCCCCACATTGGCATTTCTCCCCATCACAAACATCCCATCCCCAACCTCATAAGAATCCCCCATGTCACTGACAACCCTACTCCTTCCTTACAGGCACTACCTCCTCCCTGAACTCATCACAGGTCTCTTTCCTCTTCCACAGATATTCCAATCAATATCTCCAAAGACATTTTAATCCATATAAGTTTTCCTCTCCCTGCTCTCACAGGCACCTTTCCATCTCTCCACCCTTAGTCTGCTGTGTCTAGAATTAACCTAAACATTGAAACAAGATCTTTGAAGATTGAAGTTATAAAACACATTTACATGGGAAAGGGGGGTCAAAATTTGGAGCTATCAGTCTCAAACAGCAACTGAAGCTAAGTCAATTGCTAAATTTAAATCTGAAATTGACAGATTTTTGTTAACTACAGGTGTTAAAAGACACAGGCCAGAATAGCTACATGGAATTTTATCATTTGATCTCAATGAATGGAAGACCAAATATGAGGATTACATCAGCTCCTAACTCACAATTGTTTTGGAATGAGATTTACTTTTCTTTGTGCCCCAGAAAGCTCTAAACAGAATCCAGATAAATGTGGAGTCATAAAGTCACAGAGTCATAGAGATGTACAGCACAGAAACAGACCCTGCGGTCCAACCTGTCCACGCCGACCAAATATAGAACATAGAACATAGAACATAGAAGAATACAGCGTAGTACAGGCCCTTCGGCCCTCGATGTTGCGCCGATCCAAGCCCACCTAACCTACATTAGCCCACTATCCTCCATATGCCTATCCAATGCCCGCTTAAATGCCCATAATGAGGGAGAGTCCACCACTGCTACTGGCAGGGCATTCCATGAACTCACGACTCGCTGAGTAAAGAACCTACCCCTAACATCTGTCCTATACCTAACCCCCTTAATTTAAAGCTATGCCCCCTTGTAATAGCTGACTCCATACGTGGAAAAAGGTTCTCATGGTCAACCCTATCTAAACCCCTAATCATCTTGTACACCTCCATCAAGTCACCCCTAAACCTTCTTTTCTCCAATGAAAACAACCCCAAGTGCCTCAGCCTTTCCTCATATGATCTTTCTACCAGACCAGGCAACATCCTGGTAAACCTCCTCTGCACCCGTTCCAGTGCCTCCACACCCTTCCTATAGTATGGCGACCAAAACTGCACACAATACTCCAGATGCGGCCGCACCAGAGTCTTATACAACTGCAACATGACCTCAGTACTCCGGAACTCAATTCCTCTACCAATAAAAGCCAGTACGCCATATGCCTTCTTCACCGCACTATTTACCTGGGTGGCAACTTTCAAAGATCTGTGTACATGGACACCAAGATCCCTCTGCTCATCCACACTACCAAGTATCCGTCCATTAGCCCAGTACCCCATCTTTTTATTACTCTTACCAAAGTGAATCACCTCACACTTAGCTACATTGAACTCCATTTGCCACCTTTCTGCCCAGTTCTGCAGCTTATCTATATCCCGCTGTAACCTGCCACATCCTTCCTCACTGTCTACAACTCCTCTGACTTTTGTATCATCCGCAAACTTGCTCACCCAACCTTCTAACCCCTCCTCCAGGTCATTTATAAAAATGACAAACAGCAATGGTCCCAAAACAGATCCTTGCGGAACACCGCTAGTGACGGCACTCCAAGATGAACCTTTGCCATCAACTACTACCCTCTGTCTTCTTCCAGCCTGTCAACTCCTAATCCAAACCTCCAACTCACCCTCAATGCCATATCTCCGTATTTTTTGCAGTAGTCTACCATGGGGAACCTTATCAAACGCCTTACTAAAATCCATATACACCACATCTACCGCTTTCCCCTCGTCCACCTCCTTAGTCAGCTTCTCAAAGAATTCAATAAGGTTTGTGAGGCACGACCTGCCCTTCCCAACCCAATTTAGTCCCACCTGCCAGCACCTGGCCCATATCCCTCCAAACCCTTCCTATTCATATACCCATCCAGATGCCTCTTAAATGTTGCAATTGTACCAGCCTCCACCACTTCCTCTGGCAGCTCATTCCATACACATACCACCCTCTGCATGAAAATGTTGTCCTTTAGGTCTCTTTTATATCTTTCCCCTTTCACCCTAAACCTATGCCCTCTAGTTCTGGACTCCCCCACCCCAGGGAAAAGACTTTGTCTATTTATCCTATCCATGCCCCTCATGATTTCATAAACCTTTATAAGGTCATCCCTCAACAGCCCTAGCCTATTCAAACTCTCCCTATAGCTCAAATCCTCCAAACCTGGCAACATCCTTGTAAATCTTTTCAAGTTTCACAACATCCTTCTGATAGGAAGGAGGCCAAAATTGCACGCAACATTCCAACAGTGGCCTAACCAATGTCTTGTACAGCTGCAACATGACCCGCCAACTCCTGTACTCAATACTCTGACCAATAAAGGAAAGCATATCAAATGCCTTTTTCACTATCCTATCTACCTGCAACTCTACTTTCAAGGAATAATGAAACTGTACTCCAAGGTCTCTTTGTTCAGCAACACTCCCTAGGACCTTACCATTAAGTGTATAAGTCCTGCAAAGATTGGCTTTCCCAAAATGCAGCACCTCGCATTTATCTGAATTAAACTCCATCTGCCACTTCTCAGCCCATTGGCCTATCTGATCAAGATCCCATTATAATCTGAGGTAATCTTCTTCGTTGTCCACTACACCTCTAATTTTGGTGTCATCTGCAAACTTACTAACTATACCTCTTATGCTCACATCCAAATCATTCATATAAATGATGAAAAGTCGTGGACCCATCACCGATTCTTGTGGCACTCCACTGGTCACAGGCCTTCAGTCTGAAAAACAACCCTCCACCACCACCCTCTGTCTTCTATCTTTGAGCCAGTTCTGTATCCAAATGGCTAGTTCCCCTTGTATTCCATGAGATCTAACCTTGCTAACCAGCTTCCCATGGGGAACCTTGTTGAATGCCATACTGTAATCCATACAGATCGCAATAACCACTCTGCCTTCATCAATCCTTTTTGTCACTTCTTCAAAAAACTCAATCAAGTTCGTAAGACGTGATTTCCCACGTACAAAGCCATGTTGACTATCCCGAATCAATCCTTGCCTTTCCAAATAAATGTACATCCTCAGGATTCCCTCTAACAACTTGCCCACCACTGACGCCAGGCTCACTGGTCTACAGTTCCCTGGCTTGTCCTTACCTCCTTTCTTAAAACGTGGCACCACGTTACCAACTACCAGTCTTCCAGCACCTCACCTGTGACTATGATACAAATATCTCATGGGGTGGCACTGTGGCACAGTGGTTAGCACTGCTGCCTCACAGTGCCAGGGACACAGGTTTGATTCCTGCCTTGGGTGACTGTCTGTGTAGAGTTTGCACATTCTCCCCGTGTCTGTGTGGGTTTCCTCCGGGTGCTTCAGTTTCCTCCCACAATCCAAAGATGTGCAGGTTATGTGAATTGGTCATGCGAAATTGCCCATAGTCAGGGTTGAATATGGGGAATGGATCTGGGTGGGTTACTCTTCGGAGGGTCAGTTGGACTTGCTGGGCTGAAGGGCCTGTTTCCACACTGTAGGGAATCGAATCTAATCTAAAAGGCCCAGCAATGACTTCCTTAGGTTCCCACAGAGTGCTAGTGTACACCTGATCACATGCTGGAGATTTATCCACTTTCATGCATTTCAAGACATCCAGCACTTCCTCCTCTGTAATTTGGACATTTTTCAAGATGTCATCATCTGTTTCCCTACATTCTATATCTTCCATATCCTTTTCCACAGTAAATACTGATGCAAAATACTCATTTAGTATCTCCCCCATCTCCTGCGGCTCCACACAAAGGCCGCCTTGCTGTTCTTTGAGGGGCCCTATTCTCTCCCTCATTACCCTTTTGTCCTTAATGTATTTGTAAAAAACTCTTTGGACCCTCCTTAACTTTATTTGCCAAAGCTATCCCATGTCCCCTTTTTGCCCTCCTGATTTCTCTGAATTATACTCGTACTGACTTTATACTCTTCTAAGGATTCACTTGATCTATCCTGTCTATATCTGACATATGCTTCCTTCTTTTTCTTAACCAAACCCTTAATTTCTTTAGTCATCCAGCATTCCCTATACCTATTAGCCTTTCCTTTCACTCTAACAGGAATATACTTTCTCTGGACTCTCGTTATCTTATTTCTGAAGGCTTCCCATTTTCCAGCCGTCCCTTTGCCTGCGAACATCTGCACCCAATCAGCTTTTGAAAGTTCTTGCCTAATACCATCAAAATTGGCCTTTCTCCAATTTATAACTTTGACTTTTAGATTTGGTCTATCCTTTTTCATCATTATTTTAAAACTAATAGAATTATGGTCGCTGGCCCCAAAGTGCTCCCCCACTGACACCTCAGTCACCTGCCCTGCCTTATTTCCCAAGATTAGGTCAAGTTTTCCACCTTCTCTCATAGGTACATCCACATACTGAATCAGAAAATGGTCTTGTACGCGCTTAAGAAATTCCTCTCCATCTGAACCCTTAACACTATGGCAGTTCCAGTCTATGTTTGGACAGTTAAAATCCCCTACCATAACCACCCTATTATTCTTACAGATAACTGAGATCTCCTGACAAGTTGTTTCTCGATTTCCCTCTGACTATTAGGGGGTTTATAATACAATGCAAATAAGGTGATCATCCCTTTCTTAAGTCTCAGTTCCACACAAATAACTTCTCTGGATGTATTTCTGGGAATATCCTCTCTCAATATAGCTGTAATGCTATCCTTTATCAAAAACGCCACTTCCCTTTCTCTCTTGCCTCCCTTTCTATCCTTCCTGTAGCATTTGCATCCTGGGACATTAAGCTGCCAGTCCTGTCCATCCCTGAGCCATGTTTCTGTAATTGCTATAATATCCCAGTACCATGTTCCTAACTGTGCCCTGAGTTCATTGCCTTCCCTGTTAGGCCCCTTGTATTGAAATAAATGCAATTTAATTGATCAGTCCTACCTCGTTCTCTGCTTTGTCCCTGCTTGCCCTGACTGTTTGACTAGCTTTTGTTCCCAACTATACCATTCTTAGATTGATATCTTTCTCACTATCTCCCTGGGTCACACCCCACCACCTTACTAGTTTAAATCCTCCCGAGCAGCTCTAGCAAATCTCCCTACTTTAAGGGGACTAATATTAGTCCCCTTCCAATTTAAGTGCAATCCGTCCTCCTTTTACAGGTCACTTCCACCCCAAAAGAGATTCCAATGATCCAAAAATGTGAATCCTTCTTCCATACACCAGCTCCTCAGCTGTGCATTCATCTGCTCTAACCTCCTATTCCTGCCCTCACTTGCTCATAGCACCGAGAGTAATCCAGATATTACTACTCTCAAGGACCTCCTTTTTAAATTCCTGCCTAACTCTCTGTAATCTCCCTTTGGAATCTCAACCTTTTCCCTTCCTATGTTGTTGGTTCCAAGGTGTATAATGACCTCCTTCTGGCCCCTCTCCCCCTTGAGAACATTTTGTACCCTCTCTGAGACATCCTTGATCTTTGCAACAGGGAAGCTGATTTTTCGCTGCTGGTCACAGAAATGTCTGTCTGTGCCTCAGACTACAGAGTCCCTAACATAATTGATCTCTTGGAACTCAGTGTACCCCTCATTGTATTAGTGCCAATCTCAATAACAGAAACTTGGCTGTTTGTGCTACGTTCCCCTGGGAATCCATCACTCCCTACATTTTCCAAAACAGCATACCTGTTTGAAATGCAGATAGCCATAGAAGACTCCTGCACTACCTGCCTACCTCTCTTACCTTCCCTGGAGTTAACCTATCTATGTGACTGTATCTGCGACTTTTCTCCCTTCCTATAACTGCCATCCACCACATCCCCTTGCTCTTGGAAATTCCTCATTGCCTCTAACTGTCTCTCCAACCGATTCATTCGATCTGATAGGATTCGCAACCAACGGCATTTATTGCAGATATAATCCTCAATAACCCATAAACTCTCTCTAAACTCCCACATCTGATAAGAAGAGCATATCACTTTATTAAAGGCCATTTTTGCTTCTTTCAATCTGCAGATCCAGAAAATAGCACCGTCGTATTCCTCTACAAAACATTGCTCCAGGTTAAATTAATACTCATGGCTTATATTTTAAGTTTAATAAAGAGCCATTTCTCAATAAAACATATAACCAAGAATGAACCCATTTTACTCACAACTGCAGACCTACTGTAAGGCTACGTTTAAAATATCCATTTATCTGTTTCTGTGCTGTGACCTCTCCCAAACAGGTTTCTCCAAGATCAGATGTGAATTTCACTATTTGTTAATTTTTCCAGATACACTCTGATGTCCAGCAGTTCATGAATTCAAACAGCAAAGGCAGTAACTGTGCAGGTTCACTGCTCTGTCAGTGAGGATGAACATTTTATTTAAACATTGATTAGCAGGCCATGAATGAGTGAGAAAATTCAAAGTACAGTAAATCTCCTTAACATTTTGCTTATTGATTCAATATCCTGTATTTCATTATTGAATTTTTTAAGTTCTATAAGATATGAAAACTCAAAAGTGTTGGTGCCTTTAATAAATTTTAAGCAATTATTGTTATTTATAACTACACTTTGCCGTAACACTAGAGGGCAGCACTTACAGAATACCCATGAGTCTCATCACATAAAGGCCGTTAATATTGTCCATGTTAAGAGGGGCTCCAGTCTGATTTCATGAGCATCAGGTATTTTTCTCTCAGTTTATTTATTTTTTTCTCCAGGATTTGAATTCAGGCAACCAGTTATATATTTCCATTGGCCTGAAAGGAACATTATCCAAACAACTTCTGGAAAAGCTTTTAAAATGAACTCTTTATATGTTGACAAGACAGATAATTTATTCAAAGTAGAAACACGTAAATGAATGAAAGATCTAATGCATTAAAGGCCTGCTGATTAGTTAGTACAACAAATGATTATCACACAGATCCTTAGACGCAACACATTAAAACTTACTGTGTTCAGGTAACAGTCGGAGCTGTACATGAAAAATGTAGAAAGTCATAGGAACCTAGCTCTTAGGAATAGGATTGTGCCATTTGAGATTGCTCCACCATTTAAAATGGTCATGTCTGATCAGATTGTGCTCTCAACCCCATTTTTCTGTCTTGACTCCCAAGTGGGCCAAGTGCTGGCAAATGAGACTAGATTAGGTTGGGATATCTGGTCGACATGGACGAGTTGGACCAATTCGCAATCCCTTTGTCCTTTGCACTCCATGTCATCTGTTCCCTTCTTTTGGCTCTGCCAAAAATATAAAAAACACCATTTTCCAACTACTTTCAGTTTGGAAGAAGAGTTATATTAGGCACAAACCATTATTTCATTGTCTCTCTCCACAAATGCTGACAGACCTGCAAGTCTCTCCAGCATTACCTGTTCTTTGTTTCAGATTTCCAGCTTCAGCAGGACTTTGCTCTTATTTAAGCAGTAGCGACATTTATTACTAGAAAACATCACCACCCTATACCTCCAAGACATATGAAGTATGTTGGCTGAGAGGATTAAAGAAAAAATTGGAGAGTAAACGGCCAAGGCCATTGCCCGGGCAAACAAAATTATGGATTTTTAAATTGCCAGAACTGAAGAGTAATCGGAGATCATGGAGTTTGGGGGGTTGGAAAAGACTACTGAGATATTGAGGGACAAGACCATGGAGAGAGTTGAAAACAATGTAGAGAATTTTAAATCTGAGGTTTCACCAAATTTAAAGTGAATGTAGGTCAGTGAGCACAGGTTGGACAGGTCGACTCATGATAAAGAGGGTATTATGTTTTATTGAAATGTTCTCTTCCTGTCAGCTGAGACTATTATTATAGTTCCTGTAATATTATTTTATTGCAGTTGCTTCTTGCCTCCTTTTCCCACTTGGTGGGAGTTAGGGTACAGGTAGCAGAATTTGGATGAATTCAAGTTCATAAAGTATACAAAGGGCTGTCCAGGAGAGCTTTAAGTTAAAAATCCAAGTTAAAATATCTAAGTTAAAAATCGCTCAACCCAAGGTTATAGTTCAACAGGTTTAATTGGTAGCTTTTAGAGCATTGCTCCTTCATCAGGTAGCTATGGAGCAGGATCATAAGACACAGAATTTATAGCAAAAGAATTAATAGCAAAAGTTGTAAATTCTGTGTCTTATGATCCTGCTCCACAGCTACCTGATGAAGGAGCAGCACTTTGAAAGTTGGTACTTCCAAATAAACCTGATGGATTATAACCTGGTATTGTGTGATTGTTAACTTTGTCCACCCCAGTCCAACACTGGCACCTTTACATCTTAGAATATCTATGCCTAGACATCATACCTTGAAGATGAAAACAATTAAAACTTACATTTCAATCAGTAAGTGGAGCAAATTCCCTGACACTGTCAGTGAAATTAAGGAAATATAAAGCTCAAAATGAATACTTTAATACCATTGCCTGAAAACATGAAAGTATATTTTTTTTTAAAATGAAGATGTTTTAATCAATGTTTTAACAATTTCATGGATTCAAGATTATTTTCTGCCAAAATTGTGCTAAGTCCTGATGGAGAAAGCCAGCTTCCATCGCTTTGCAAAGGTAATTCATACAGAGAAATTGATCTAGTCTTCATGCAGAAAAAATAAAAACTTACATTTATATAGTGCTTCTCAGAACCAGCCGACAACTCAAGACACTTTGATGCTAATAAAGTACTTTTGAAGTGCAGGACCCACCTTCTTCAATTATGAACCCCACCCCTTGCCCTCACCCCATGCCCCACAATACACACATCTCCTCTTGAAGGTTTGTATAACCAGCTTATATGGATTGTTTGAGTTGTCACATTGTTCATTCATATGCACACCTGGTTTCATGTCCTTTCAACCTACTAAATGCTGGTAAATCATACACATAAAACATTCTACATTCCAGTCATTAATTTGTTACGTTCATTCTCATCTTTTTGCATTAGTGGACAGAGAGAGAGTACTGTTCACGTCAGAATAATGGAACAAATATAAATATTCATAGCACTCTATTAATAAGCTGTTAAATATTTATGGTTTAATACATCAAGGGTCATGAAATCTATCGATGCACTGTGTCTTTGCACGGTCTGTACCTGACACAACAGCTTCAGTTCAGTTTTATGAGTTTGTTCTAATAAGTAACATGCAGAAAACAATTTCTTTGTAGTACATATTGGAGTAATCTAACTCATGATAAAGAGGGTATTATGTTTTATTGAAATGTTCTCTTCCTGTCAGCTGAGACTATTATTATAGTTCCTGTAATGTTATTTTATTGCAGTTGCTTCTTGCCTCCTTTTCCCACTCCGGTGGGAATGCGATTCTTCAGACCGTGGCAGCCCTCCTGATTTATGACCCACTAATGTCACGATTTATAGGAAAACATTCTCCTCCAACGATGTCCACATGCTTGGATTGTTACGGCATGGGTCACTGGAAAGTGATCAGGAAGAGGAGACATGCTGGATCTCTCACTTTCTAAGCTTCGTGTCGCCAATTGTTGGCTGGGATGTCAACTACACCAAAGATTGAACATGGCACCCACTTGTTTATGGCTCAATTATACAACAGATGATGCACTTAACCTTATGACTTTTAAAAGAAAAAAAAATGCCTGGTCAAAAAATGCAACACTGCAAGGCAGAATCAGGTGGATCCAAGTCTTCTCACACCTTAACCTGCTTGCAGTTTGCATTTGACTGCCTTAGAAGCACCAGAACTTGTTTTTGGAACATTGAGCCATTGGCTTTACTCTTCCTATGCCATTCCAACTCCCCCGCCGACGTGACACTTTTCTATCACTTGAAGGTCTGTGGATTTTGCAAAATCTTTGTTCTCTTCTTTCTGTGATCTCTCCTTCCCTTTGATCTATTGCTTCAAGCTGCATCCGTTCCATTCCACAAGTCTTGGCTTTGCCCCAGTAAATGGGCAGCAGGCAGTAAACATTTCAGTGTGATCCTTGCAAATGTATTTAAAGAATATAATGAATTATTTTCTGAATCATTGTCTGTCTTAGATGACGCTAGGCATGGACAGATTTTGAATGATTAAAGTGAACATCAAAAGCTAAACTTGAACAAAATAAAAATAAAAGTAGCTAATCTAAGTTACAACAGTCCCACTTCTCTGACCTGGGTTTACTAGTTGGAGTTTTAGCTGGCATCATTGCAGTCCATCTGCAAGGCTGAGCTCCATATGGATAACACATTTCCAGGGGAGGTCATCTGGAAGCTTAAGCAGTTATAGAGGCAGGGAATGGGTGACTGCCAACAGTCAACAAGGATCTGACAAGTAGTGCAGGAGACTTTGAAGCATATTTTCCTCTCCAACCAGTACTGCTGAGAGTGATGGCTCCTCTGGGGATTGCAAACAGATCCTAGAGCACTGCATCATTATTGGAAATTGGGGACCCTTTAAAACTGTGTTCTCTTAGTGTTCCATATTTAGCATTCTCTAGGATGAGACCTCGTTTAACTGTGAAATAAAGCAAAGAACTGCAGATGCTGGAGATCTGCCACTCACAAAAAATCAGAAGTTGTTGAAGAAACTCAACATGTTTGGCTGCATCTATGGAGAAAACAACAGACTTAACATTTTGAGTCCTGTAACCCTTCTTCAGAACTGGTTGAAGTAACACTAGAGTCAGGAATAGATTTGGTCAGAAGGCAAGAAAGTCAAAATTAGATTCACATTGCACACCTGGAAACATGCAAAAAGTGTTTAATAAATCTGGTGACCTACAAACAGATTTAGCCGCATGGAACTATAATATGACAATAATGGAGTGCCAGCTGAAAAAGAGGCAGTTCTAAGTACTAAATATTCCTGAATATGAGGAGTTTAGGAAAGGAAAGAACAGAGGCAGGGTGGGCAGTATTCTTAAAGGAGAAGATTAAAGTATTGGAAAGAGAGGATATCCTGGGGGAATCCATCAGCGAATTTATCAGGTTAAAGTTTAGAAACAGTAGAGTACCTCTAGTACCATAGTGCATCGACTCATGGAGAAAAGATATACTGGAAGAAAATCACCAGGAAATTCCTGACAGGTGGATAGTGAATAGAGTCGTGATTATAATGGAGTTTAATTGTCATACTTGGGATATCTGGTCAGCATGGACAGGTTGGACTGAAGGGTCTGTTTCCATGCTGTACATCTGTATGATTCTATGACTCTATAATTGTATAAGAGAGATAGATGATCTTTTGAAATATTGTCAATGTAGTTTTCATGATCAGTGTGTTTCTGATGCAAGTCTGGCTCTCGTTCAGAGAATTTGATACATTTCACTGATCAAGCGTTAAATGGAGAACATTTATGGGAAAGCCATCATGCTATCATAATCCATATGCTATTTAGGAAAAGATCAAGGAGACATCTAGAATAGCAGTACCGAATTGGAGGAGGGCCAACATCTGTGAGGTGTGAATGGATCTGATGCAGATAAATCTGAGTCAAAAATTGATGGACAAAACTGTAATGAAACAACAGACTCAGATGATAGCTCACACACATTGACATAATTTCCTATAAGGGGACAGGTAGGACAAAAAAAGCAGGAGTTTGCTGGATGATGAAGAGATAGAGAGTAAGATGAAGCTTAAAAACAGTGTGTATGACAGATAACAGGTTAATAATACAAGTGAAAATTTAGATGCAGTGACTGCAGCACATTTTGATGTCTATTTGACAGGTCTATGGTGAAAGTTCTGTTATTTGCATATTGTCATGTAGGAGGCAAATGATGTTTGTGAACTTAGCTGAGCATCCATATCACTGCAGCAGCTGTGGTTTACATGAGTCATGTAGATAATGCTGTAACATGTTGGCATTAGTAAGAGAGGAGACACCAGTCTAGAATGAACATTGGAAGAGAGAGAGATCTCAGACACAACATTAGAGAGCTATATTTGATGACTTGCCAAGTATATTTCTGAATAAAGGAGTGTTATAGTACATTAGGAGTTGAAGATCTTCATGTAGTGACAAGGAACAATCAGTCTCAGGGACAGTGTATACCAAGTGGCGGATGCCCACAATTCAGAGATATTCAAAACTGATAGCTCAATATATAGGTGGCAGTATGGGCTTAAAGTTGAAAATAAAACAGCACCTTCCAGAGGGCAGCTCAATTCACTCACTCAGAGTTACTTGTGAAATCAAGACAAAAGCCATGGGAGCTTTGTGTCATTGCAGGACAAACTACCAACAGCACCCAAAATGGTTTATTTCCATTTCTGTTTGTTTTGTTGGCATGTAACATGCTGTGATCTAACCATATGATTTGATAAGATTAATGCTTAGATTTTTACTCCTAACACAAAAAGAACATAATTGTTTCTGTTCACTTTTGTATACACAAATACGTTAAGAAGTTTTGAAAAGCTGTTCTTTGGGCAGGGCCCAAGGAGAGGAATCATGCTCTCTAGTATTCCTCCCATTTCCAGGCCTCTTGTGCTGCTCTTCCTTTCAACCCTTGACAGCTGCTCTTTGGAAATAGAGAATAGTATAGTGCACCACTGAAGGTGGGAATGCAGATCACTGAGTTTGTGCCAATTCTTGTAGTCTAGTACCTCCCATTATCCCTTCATTCCCCTTTTTTCTCCCCAAAGTATTTATTCAATTTCTTTTTCAACACTAATTTGAATCTGTATCCACCTTAGATATTAGAAAGGGCAAATCCTAATCACGCTTTGTATACTCACTTTTTATGTCACCTTTGGTTCATTTGCCAATAAATTTACAATATTAAATCTGGGCCATCTGATTATTGATTCTTGATTCTCAGCCATTTAGAAACAGTTTCTGTTTATTTTATTTTCTATTTATTTTATATAACCTATATTTATATACCTCAATCATATCTCCTGATACTGCTTTTCGCTGAGAAGAACAATTCCAGCTTCTCTGCAATCCTTCATCCCTACTACTAAGTTGCTTATGAGGTCCAAGACTCCACATCCTTTTGGCATCCCGAACTGGAAGCCATAGCCACAGTGAGGATTAAAGGATATGGGAGAAAAGTAGGACCAGGCTATGGAGTTGGATGATCAGGCCAATTATTTTGAATGGCAGCAGGCTCAAAGGGCTGAATGGCCTACTCCTTTTTTTATGTTTAAATGAAATGTTTCATATAAGTTCAGTAAAACTTCTTTACTTTTGTACTTTATGCTTCTATTTACAAAGACCATCAAAAGTGTAAGTTTCATATTGATATGCTTTCCAACCATGGTTTTACCAGACAATTGTATTTACTTCTCCATGATTCTCTCTAACTTGATTGCTCATATTACGCAAACAACTCCACTGCTTTGAAAATTAATATGCATCAAAATAATTTTTCAAAGGCTCTAGTAAATTTTTAAAGATTTTCAGGCTGATTTTTTCATTCTCATTTGTTCATTTATGAGGTGATGGAGCCTTGCTGTAACAATATCTTCTGCATGTTTGTTCACATATGTGAAAACTGGATATACATAGAAGCAGAAATGAAAGGATTCATCAATGTCCTAATGATCAGCCCTCCATTCAACTTAAAACCACAGCACAGAAGGAAAGCATTTGAATTGGCACAAGTCAACAGGCATAAGCTAACAATAAAAGATTTTTCAAAATAGCTGACATACACTTCTGTAAAGCTGACATACACAAAAAAAGTCTTAATGCTAAACACGCCTTCCATGACTAATGAAGTCACAGATACATTATTTCTATCACAAATGCAAAAAACAGGAACACTTGAACTCCTCAAATAGAAGCAAAAAACTGCTGGGGGGGGGGGGGGTGCTGATGGAGTGCAGCATGGTCTCTGGATTACTCCTCCAGTGACATAGGAGATGCTCTGGCGATACTCTGGGTTTAAATCTCAAAAGGGCAGATGCAATATTGATATCATTACAAGGGCTTTAGAATGAAGTGGTAGTGTCCATATTTCTGTATCAAAAATGGCCATGTTCAAGTTTCAGCTGAGCCAGAGATGTGTCATAGTACATGCCTGTGTTTTAAAAAGAAAAGGTGCTCCTTTTGAAAGATGTATGGTCAGTTCAAGCATGACTGCGCCTGGCTGAGACAGAGTCAAAAACTGAGTAAGTATATCTGGAAATTTGGTGGGGAATTTAACTTTTGAAGCTTTTTCAAGTTTAAATATATAGTAAAATTCAGAACCTGATCTGAAACAAATAGCTTTTAAGTCAGTTAAACAGACAGTTGCCTAGTTGTGGCAGTTGTCTCTTAATCACCTGAAACATCTTGTCCGAATAGGGTGCTGATTACAGTAGCAGCAAGTGAAGCTAGGAAGTAACTCATCGCAGCTCTGTATAATAAAGGGTTTTTTTTTAAGCATACAGTAAATAAGGGCACATATTCAGCATGAAGGAGACTTCACCTGTGACACAGAGATAGGGACTGACTGCATACATTTTGGAATTTGGGAATAAAAGTGGGAATTTAGTAAGATAGGGAAGAGTTGCTTTAAAGTTGAAACTTTATTGCTGGAACAGCACAGCAGGTCAGGCAGCATCCAGGGAACAGGAGATTCGACGTTTCGGGCACAGGCCCTTCTTCAGGAATGAGCAGAGAGTGTTCAGCAGGAGAAGAGTTGCTTTAAAGGCTTACTGCAAGAAATAAAAAGTGTTGAAGGGGGAGTTTGGTGAGGTCAGGGAGGAGGTTTTTTTTCTATTCTTTCTCAGTAAGTTCATTGTTTCGACAGAAACTGCTATTAGGGACTGTCTTTACATTGTTGTACATTAGAAAAGCATATTAAGTTTTGATATAAGCATATTTTACTCATACTCAGATGCTTAATATTAACTCTGCCTTCTCTCCATAGATGCTGCCAGACTTGCTGAGTTTCTTTTTGTTTCAGATTTTCAGCATCCGCTGTTCTTTGGGTTTTATTTAGTTAATTTCGGAGACAGACTTACTTCTGAATTGCTGATTTTCTGATACTCAATTGATTTTGGTCTGTAATTTTACTGGAATAGGATTTTGCTTCGTTGGAAAAATTCAGTGGAGTCCTGCTAAATTATTTTCATCTTTCTACATACCAACACGTTTCATTTGGCATTGCTGCACATGGGGTCTAAATATCAGAGAATGTGACAGAAAGGTAGTAAAAAAGACTGTACCTCCAAAGGAAACACAAGATCTCAACAAGAAACATGGTTTCCTGTAATGAATTGGGTTATGTGTGGATTTTGGTGAAGAAAATACTTATTTGTATGATTATGTGTTGATTCATGTATCACTGGAATCCATACAGAGCAGGAAGAGCCACTCGCCCATCAACCAATCCCACCCAGGCCCACCCAATCTCTGCAACTCCATATTTTCCATGTCTAATCCACCTAAATTACACATCACTGGACACTATGGGTAATTTAGCATGGCCAATCCACCCAACCTGCACATCTTTGGACTGTGGGAGAAAACTGCAGCACCCGGCGGAAACCCATGCAGACAAAAGGAGAACGTGCAAATTCCACACAGTAACCCAAGGCTGGAATGAAGCCTGGGCCCCTGGTGCTATGAGACAGTAGTGCTAACCACTGAGCCACTGTACCACCCATGATCAACGTAAGCATTTATGATTTGAAGTGCTCAGTCATGTTTTGAGTTTGTTTTCTTCTTCGCCAATAAGAGTCTGAAACATAGCTAAGTGTCTGCTTCTATTTCCTCAAGATTTTCAAAATTATATAGGACTTCAAGCCTTATGAGCAGGCCCAATTCATTGAGGGACCATCCCATATACTTCCCATTTCATGAAATGGTATCAATATCATTTAAAGCTTAAGTCACACTGAGATAGCAATTAAATTAAAATCAAAGGGATTTCAGCATAATGTCTCATTGTAATCTTCCTCTCATGCTCCATGTGAGAAATTTTGCCCAGCAATTAGCATCAGTCAGTTCCAACCAGTAATCTTCAACTGGCCTGTTCCTGGTGCTAGCTATCTCCAACTGAGAGCAAGTTGACTGTTGGTAATTGGGATCAATGATTCTCAATTGGTCTTGCATACGTTGCTGGAAACCGTTCTGGTTACATTAGTTTCTTTCCTTTTGGGAATTTTGATTGCAGATGTAAATCTTCACTAATTCAGTCTCTGTCACGTAGCTGGATGACTTGCTCTGATTAGCCACAGTAGGGGTCATGCTGTCTGAGCCCAGGGTAATTGGGAGGGATGGGGTGAATGCTAATCCCCTGAAGACACAGGCCTCAGTGATGAGCACCATATGTAGACACCCCACCCCCCACCAAACCACCCACCTGGGTCCTGCTTGGGGCAAGCATACACTAGAGATCTGACAGCTTTTAAATATTGTCTCCTTGAGGGTGCCACACATTTGTGAAATAAAAGCCCTTGTAATTATTTGAATCATGGAGCAGCAGGAACTGTGAAACAGCAGGATGCTGCTAACTTGGCAACACTGTGCATCTGGGTCTGCAAAATAATTTTGCATCCCATTCCTGACCTCTCGACAACACAATGCTTTACCCTGTGACTTGTCTGCACACTTTTACTAGTTGTGGGGGCAGGGAGAATCTGAAGGAAGCAGAGAGAGAAAAAATGACTGTTCAAATCACTCCATGTAGTGTCCACATGTAATCCAACAAGAGAACCTCAGGGTTGTTACTGTGTTCAATAAATTGCAGATCCTTTGTTACATGACCCTGTTCACACCTATTAAGCTGCTTGTGACGACACTAATACAATTCTCCCAAGTACAATACTATTTCTAATGCAGAAGGAATCCTTCCCAGATTCCGAGCACATTAAACTGGCATTTTCGACACTCTGGTACTTGCCTATTTAAGAATTTCAGACATTTCAGTGTTGCCAATGAAATTAAACTGGGTTGTGTCTAAGCAATGGTTACTCAAGGTGTCTTTGTTAACATGTAAAACAGTTCTTTGGATTACTATAAAGCCCAAGGCTTAAAACATTCTAAGTATGTTTAAATTATCAAAATATTCCCTAGATCGAAAAAAAATGAATGCAAAAGCCTCCAGTTGAAAACTTTTCATAAAAGCTTAAAATTCTGGGAGCAAACATGATTAATTTCAGGTTAAAATACAAAAGGATTTGCTAGAAGGATTGTCAAAAGAATTCAACAAGGTAGCTACATGAATCAATCAAAATAGTTGTGTAATTGCTTTTCGTTCACCAGATTGCTGAAGGCCTCAATCATAATCAAGCCATCAATGACATTACAGTATATAGAAAGATATAAACTAAATTAGGTTATGGATGCACTTTCCTGAGGAACATAAGGACAGTGACAAAAGATAGCTCGTTCAGTTGATTTTGCAATTATGCCTCATCATTTCAATTTATGTGGACCAAATAATATTATTGCTGTTGATCATCTCAATCAAATACACAAGTTGTGCTGTTGTAGTCTTCCATCTGTCCTGACTGGATTAAGTTTTTGGAACAACTTTTAATTTCCTGCAGTCCATCACATTTTTGAGGAACAAAGCTCTATAAATAGAAATTGCTTTTGAATGTTTGTTTGAGAATGGGGTCACATGGTGGATGAGTCAACTGGACGTAGGACTGGGATGCAGGAAGCTATTTAAGATGGGGCAAACAAATTCCAAGGTGTTGATAGTAGTGGACAGCATATTCTTTGCAGCAAAGAAAGTGAGTCCAGACAATTGTGTTGCCTGCTCAGTGCCAGAGTTTGTTGCATCTGTTCAGGGATGGAGATGAATTTAAAGCTGGAAGCGATGGATCCAATCATTATAATTCCAGTTGGTACCAACAACATAGGCTTGAAAGAAAGAGGTTTACATAGTCAGTATGAGAGGTTAGGCACCAAATAAAGGAGCAGTAGCCTTAAAGGTCATAATCTCTAGATTATTATTTGAGCCACATAGGAGTCAAAGACTGGAATGGGAGATTTGTGCCTTGGGATGGTCTCCAGCTGCTTAGGTGGCATGATGGCTCAGTGGTTAACACTGTTGCCTCACAGCACCAGGGACCTGGGTTCAATTCCCACCTTTGGTTACTATCTGTGTGGAGCTGCACATTCTCCCTGTGTCTGTGTGGGTTTCCTCCCACAATCTCAAGATGTGCAGTCATCAGAGGTAAATATTGTGAATGGATCTGGGTGGGGAACTCTTCAGAGGGTCAATGTGGACTTGTTGGGCCAAATGGCCTGTTTCCACACTGTAGGTAATCTAACAAATCAAAAACTGAAATATTTATTGCAATATTTTTTCATTTTCACATCCAAAATGTGGTGTCTTAAAAGGTGACTTGGTACAGAAAGACTGAAGACTTAAAGTCAATAAATGTACGGCAAAGTCTTATGTAAAGTCCATAGAATGTCATAAATGTAAATTGTCAAGGAAACTTCAAACAGGAGGAGGTTTAATAGCTTTTGTAATTACAAAAGCTATTTCTTGCTGACACATTTATTTTCCTCTGGGAATATTAGAATAGAGGTTTATAAGCTAGTTTCAACTCTATTAGAGTAGACCAGTGGAATTGATGAGTACTGTCATTCTGCGATGGTCACAGATGAACATCTATCCCTCAGTTACCACTGTGTTGCAGGTAAAGGAAGACTCTCTCACTCCAAGTGCAAAACATTTAAAAAAGAAGTCAGAACTTCCATTCCAAGAATCTTGAAAATAATCTATTCAACTGTTAACTGACAATTCAGTTATGATTATTTCTTCAACTTTTAAATGTTGTACTTATCTCTTATTTCTAATCTCCATTTGTGCATTGTGTTAGTATTTCTTCTTGTGTATAATAATTAATAAACTCATACTTGTTTGTAAATTCCACTAAGTATGTTAAATTGACTCCTTTTAAAATGTAAATTCATTTGGGTCTGGAAAATGGTTTTCATATGGAAAAGGATCATTTTTAAATTCACCTAGTTGTAACCAATCAAGAGAGTGGGGGGATAAAGCAGGAGGCCAGTTCACCCCTCCTTGCCCATTTAACAGTTTGCGGAATCCCATCAAAAATTATAATGAATTGAGGACCCCCACCTGGGTCAGTGCTAGGGCTGGTGAGTTACATAACTGGTGAAGTAGAAGGGATTTGAAACTATATGGTGAGGCAAGGGATCAGATTTGGAAAGATGTGATAAATCAATGATTAGAGACAAGGCAAAAGGGAAAATAATTAATGCAGGGAATGGTAAAGTGATAGCATAAATGGAAATAAATAAGTACAATCTGGTAGCTTTTTCATGGCTTCAGGATAATGTGAATTGGTACCCAAATATTGATGGTTGTTGAATATTGTGCAAGGATTGGAAGCTAGGAAAAGATGGACAGTGGCTCTGTTAGTTAGCACAATAGAGAGGGATAATGAAAGTTCAGGAAACTAGGATGTGGGAACAGTTTGAGTAGAAATGAAGAAGAATAAAACAAAAAAGTCACTTGCGAGAGTGGTATACAGGCATCCATTCGGTCAGATGGAGCATTAAGGGAAAAAAGATAATGGGAGCTTGTCAGAAAGGCACGGTAATAATCTACATGTATACTGGAAAAGGCATTTAGGCAAAGGTACAGGGATAAGGACATCATTGAATATTTTCAGAATAGTTTCTAAGAACTGCATGTTCTGGTGCTGATCAGAGAGTAGGCTCTACTAAACCTGATGTTATACAATGATGTAGGTTTAATTGGGTTCTCTCAAGGCCACTCAGCTGCTGACTTAATTACAGCCTTGGTTCAAACATAGACAAAAGAGCGGAATTCCAGAGATGAGGTGAGAGTGACTGCCCTCGACATTAAGGACGCATTTGACTGAGTGTGATCCAGTGAAACTGGAGTCAATGAGAATCGGTGGGGAGTGGGGGGGAGCTCGCCAATCATCAAAGTCATACCTAGCATCAATGAAAATGGTTGTGGTTATTGGAGGTCAGACATCTCAACTTGAGAACATTTCTGCAAGAATTACACTGATGCCAAACCATCTTGAACTGCTTCATCAATGATATTCCCTCCATCACAAAGCCAGAAGTGGAGATGGCATTTCCATTGACCAGAAACTGAACTGTACTAGCCACATAAATATTGTGGTTACAAGAGCAGGTCAGAGGCTAGGAATCCTACAGCAAATAACTCACCTCCTAACTCCCAAAGCCTGTCCACATGTAAAAAGCACAAGTTAGAAATGTGATAGCATACTCCAACTTGCCAGGTTGACAGCAGCTCCAACAACAACTGATGAGACCATCCAAAACATAGGACCCCGTTTGATTGGCACCACATTCATTGTCATCCAATTCCTTGCCCCTGATGCTCAGTAGCAGCAATGTGTACCATTTACAAGAAACAATGCAGAAATTCATCAAAACTCCTTAGACAATACTTTCCAAACTCATGCTCACTTCCATCTAGAAGGATCAGGGCAGCATACACATGGTAACACCTCCAGCTGTGAGTTCCCCTCCAAGCTATGCACCATTCTGACCTGAAAATACATCACTGTTCCTTCACTGTCAGTGGGTCAACATCCTGGAAGTTCCTCCACATGAGTCTAACTATAGTACATGGATTGCAGTGGCTTGAGAAGGCAGCTCACCACCACCTTCTCAAAGGTAACATAAGGATGGAGAATAATTACTGGCATAAATTCCAAGGGATGGGACCCACCAATAATGGTTAATTAGAAAGGTTAAAATAGTATTAAACTTAAAGAAAAAGCAAAGAATTTGGGAAAGACAAGAGGTATATCAGAAAAATGATTTAGATTTTATAAACAGCAAAGAATGGCTTAAAAATTAAGAAGGAGGAAAATTAAAGTATGAGAGAAAGCTTGCCAGAAATATAAAAACATATGAGTGACAAAAAGATGCCTGTGAGAGTGAGAGTGGGCATCCAAAAGGAAAAATCTAGAAAAATTGGCAATTGAGATGTACTGGCTCAATTCATCTCATATAATTGAAAATGGAGCTCCAGTACAAGTAAATAGATTTCCAAATATTATCTCCTTTTGGGGGCAGAATGATCATGTGTGAGAGTAGAAGAGGGGGAATGCTGCTTAATGCGCAGTGTTTTAAAATAAGAAGCACCCACTTGGTTTAGGTTTTGGTTAGGTCTGAAGTGAAGTCCACATGATTAGGCAGTTAGACTACACCCACTATTTTAAAAAGCAGTGATGTTTAAAGATGCCTAAAGGTGACATTTAAAGGTGCACTTGGTCAGAGGTCCGGGGCAACTGTTACTGCATCTGAGTCTGTAACACTGAAGGTTTGGCTGGTAATCCCACAGGGGGGCAAAACCCACAGCTTGGGAAACCCTCTGAATGAAGCTATAGCTGAAGAAGTTAAAGCAGAGGACATAGATAACTTCAAGTGAATCACACACAGTCATGCCTTACTGTCAAAAAGAAGGCATGTTTATCCAGTTTATCGGAGCTCTTGGCGGAAGTAACATGTACTTTGAATAAAGGGGAACAGCTGGATGTATTGAATTTAGATTTTCAGATGGCATTTGATAAAGTGCCACATAAGTTATTGCTGAAAATAAAAGCACATGGTGTTGGAATATAGGCAGGGATAGAAAATTGGCTGGCTGACAAGGAGCAGAGAGGAGACATAAATAATTCCTTTTCAAGTTGGCAGGATATAACAAGTTGTGTGCCACAAGAATTGGTGCTGGGAGGTTAACTGTTTACAATTTACAGAAATAACTTAGATGCGGGACAGAAGTATGTTTACCAAATTTCAGGCTCACACAAAGATGGGTATGAAAGTAAGTTGTGAAGTGAATTTAAAGTGGATGCAAAAATACATTGATAGGCTGAGTGAGTGGGCAAAGGTCGGGCAAATGGAGTATACTGTGAAGATGTGATATTGTCCATTTTGGTGAGACAATAAAGAAAAACATGTTAACTAAATGGTGAGAGATTGCAGAGCTCTGATATTCAGAGGGGTCTGGTTTCCTAGTGCATGAATCACAAAAGGGTTAAATGCAGGTAACTGCAAGTTATGAGGAATGCTAATAAAATGTTATGATTTATTGTGAGTGGAGTTGAGTATGAAAGTAGAGGGAAAAAGAACAGATATTGCTGGAAAAGCGGGGGTGACAGCTGAGGAAAGGTCATTCAACCTAAAACATTAATTCTGATTTCTCTCCACAGATGCTGCCAGACCTGCTGATCTTTTCAGCAATTTCTGTTTTTATTTCTGATTTACAGCATCCGTTGTTCTTTTCATGCAAGTAGAGAGGTTTGCTTCAGTTCACAGGGGCATGGATGAGACAGCATCTGGGGCCTTATTTGAGGAAGGGTGTAAATAGGTTCAAAGCAGTTCAAAGAAGGTTTACAGCACTTATTACTTGAATAGATAAGATTTCTTATGAGGAAACGTTGGACCAGGTAAACATGTACCTGTTTGAATTTAGAAGAGGAAGAGATGAGTTGAAGGAGTTGAAGTTGAGGAGCCTGAATTAGTGTTAAGGACCAAACAGCTTCAGGGTCAATGTATGTGCAGATACCCACCATCAGAGACACTCCAGGCTAGTATCTCAATGTGCAGACAGCAGTATTGGTTTAAAGTACAAGATAAAGTTCAACGTTAATGAAAACAGAGTGTATATTTGAAGTAATTGTGATGCATCTTTCTCAATAGGGCCATCTAGCTCGGACAGAATGTTAGATTCTTCACATTGTAGAGGCTATTCTTTAACCAGTGAGCTATAAATACCTCCAACTTGACAACCTAAGAATAATAGCGATTGCCTTCTTCACAAATAGAGATAGTTGTCAGAATTCACAGCCAGCCATGTTATCATTCATTTCTCACATTTTGTTAATGCTATCAGTTGAAAAACAAACATATATTTAATGCACTTCTTTTTATTAGCCCAAGAACAAGAAATTTTGTCATAATATTGGTTCAAAATGGTCATGTTTGGATTATTTGATTTCCATTGTAATTTCTACTTATCACTTTGCCGATATGCACAATATTACCAACGTATTGTGTAAAAAAAGCTTTATCCTTCTTTTCTGTGCTTTCAACAATACTGTAAATACTTGAAGATGCAATTAGGTGCAGAGTAAAGGTTCCTCAATCTTGCCCTGTCAATCTGCCTACCTCCAACCACACAAATGAAGCATCAGTAAACTAAGAGCCTTTATGCTAACAGCATTGGTCGGGCATAAAACCAGCACAAAAACAGCTAAAGAGTGAGGCAGGTTGCTTTGGTGATGAGAGAGCCTATATATATAATATATTTGTCTAATGCCCCTTATCTATGTAAAAACCATCACACGCCAAAGATAATTCATTGCATGAAGTGCTTTGAGACATTTCGATGAAGTGATAAAGCAATACATAAATGTAAATACTTTCTGTGTGTGTCTGATAGCCTCTATCTCATAAAAAAGACAAGCCTTCTTTATTTTTCTCCATTACATGTGAAGAATTCGCTGCTGCTTATGCTGATAAACTGTGCACTAACTCACCCAGTGATTAAGATTTTGCATTTGCTAAATAGATGATACTCAGTTGTGAAGTCATTGAACATGGAATTTATCTCACAACAGAACTGTGCAAAGTTAGTCAAGGTAAATGAAATGTTTCAATAGCTCACATGTAAACCTTTAGATCATATCACGATGACACCTTAAAATGCACTGTAAGTATATTGTTTATCACTATACTGTTAACTGTACTTTGATCTGAATTCACATGAAGGCAGAGTTGCTTCTAAACCCTTATCTTTTTATGCAAAGTGACTTTCAGCTCTTTCTAGAAGATGTTCTCTTGAAAATCATCTTAACAACAATTAGAGTCTGAAATTATGGACAGGTGCAAACAACCTTTTTTGCTATTAACTTGTCAGAAAGTTGACTTAGGTGCATAGTTTCTGGATCTTTTGGAGACCGTACGTATTGGAATATATATCAATCTAGCAGGTACTAGTTTTATTGCTGACAACCAGTAACACACTTTTTTTTGCACTTTGCCAAATACCTGATTTAACAACAAAATTATATTTAAATTTAGAAATAATGGTTAATTCCAGGGGAAAAAAAATGATATGTGACATAGTTTCAAAGCAATAACAAAGGGAATTCTGGAACCAAGTAGAAAAATAATTCCAGTTCTCTTGATAATATGAATGAACATCATTGGACAAAGAAAAGAGAACTCCATATTCTCTATAAGATGGGAATAGTTGGTGCTACGTTAGGCCCAATGCCAATAATGCAAAACTGCTGAAACGTGAATAACAGGTCAAACTTTGAAATTAGTCTATGATCATATTGATGAAACATTTTCACCTGAGGTCTGGCTGTGATCTTCCTGGTTGTTCATATAGACAATGATCATGCTGCATCCACTTTGACAACTCAAGTGCAACAAATACTTATATTTCAGAATCTATGTATAAAACGATTAGGCAAGTTTTGTATCTTGAGTAGTCAAGTACTGCAATAAATCTTCACGTGGTTCTTTACCACTGTGATTTTGCCTTAATTGGATAAGTTTCTGAGAAAATAGGGAACTTTGTAGCATATCAGTGGGACGAGCTGCATCTATTGCTGCTGTTGTCTGTTATCTGATACATCTTTAACATGATACATTGTTTCTAAACTCAATCTCAGATTCTTTTCCTTTGAACTGAATTCTACTCTCCAAAAATCTAGAACTCTGTTCTTATATGTTAATCCTTATGAGAATGTATTTTCTTTTTTTTCAATCTCCTCTTTAGCTTTCTGAACGAAATCTACACTTTGAGATTTGCCAATATTGATTTTTAACTGTATACAGGAAAGTGAAAGCAGGGCAGGCTGACTTATTTTTCTGCTCCTTGGCATGCTTCCAGTCTCCTGTGGCCCAAATAGGATCAGAATGTCATCATGTAAGAAACTGCAGTTATGAATAGGCATCCACCAAGAAGCACAATAGGTGACAGTGATATTTCATTGTCCACTATCTCAACCTGATTTGTTTTTTTTCTCACCAAAGTCTTCTATAGAAGTCATACAAACATATCTGATATCCAAATCAGTGCAATGCTCCTTCTGAGATCTTCATGCATCATTGGATGATCTTATAAAGTTTTCTCACAAAAGAAATTAAAGCTTACATTTTCACTATGATTCATAATTTGAATTATTAGGAATCAGAAATAATTCATACATTGTTCTCTTTATTGATTGTATTAACACTTAGGAGTAAGAACCCTAAAATAGATTTGACACAGAAGTTTTGTAAGACACATTTATGCAAATTTCTCATTACATTAATCAGCAGGCATTTTGAAATTTAAGTTAAAATTAAGCTGTTGTAATTGCAAGGTTTTAAGGGAGATTTTAGACATATTACCAATCCTATTTGAACCAAGTTGCTAGAAATACTGAACAAGTCAGATCTGAGAGTAAAACTTTGCTTGAGAGGCCTAAGTTTAATTTTTGTGGCCATTCCCTGAACATATTTACATGCTCTTGCCAATGTTCTTTTTAACAAAAGAACATGAAATTATCAGTGAGAAGACAAAACAAAGTGCATAAAGACAACTTAGAGAGATCCCAACAAAAACATCCAAAAAGAGAATTCCATACTTTTCCCAGCAACTTTTTTTTACATATACTCAACCCCAAATGGGTGTGCCCCCCAATCTTAACTCTTGAATTTACAAATTAACTGTTAGGCTTTCAGTGACTTTCTATTCATTCACCAGATTTGATTCCTTCTGCTATTGCCTCTCCCAGAGATGTACAGAAACTAGATATTTCATTTACATTTACTAAGTGAAATGTGAGAAAAACCTTCTGTTATCCTACTTAAACAGGTAAAATAGTTTTATGTATTCTGTCTATCTCTAAAAGTCTGGACAGCTGCAAACTATACTGTTCTTTTGAGGTATGAAATTGTTGCTCTCAACTGAAACAGACTATGACTCTTAGTCTGCCTTTCTGTTTCACATAAAAGTTCAGCTTAGTAAGTATCTAGTTTAGCTAATCATTTAACTTAAACAAAATGCTTTCTTTGAAAGAACAGTTGAACTCACTGCTCCAAATTACTTTCTGCCCTCTTAAAAAAAATGTTTTTTTGTTATTGGACAGATAAGAGTTAATGACATAGACATGGCACTCACATGAAGGCCAACCAGGTAAAGATAGCAGATTTGTTCCCTGAAGGACATTAATGAATAAGGTTTTTTTACAATGACTGATGAATGGTTGACATAAGGCTAGCTTGTTATTCCAGTCTTTTCTATTGGATTCACGGCATTAATTCCAAAAAAATCACCCACTTCTACATTAAAAGTCAAACTTCCAAAATAATAATACATTATCAATCCTTCCACAATAACACAAAACAGGTTTCCATCAGTTTCTAATCAACAGATTTTACTTCAGCTCATGTCAAGGTCTTTTGATTAGCTACCTCTCAAAGTAAAACCAGTTGATTTCAATTACAGAAGCTTGTGATCTTTTGCAGTTACAGGTTCATAAGTTGAAGTAGAGATTGTAGGGAAGAGTTAAACTAAGAGGCAGGGAAATAGGATCTAAAATTTCACTGAGTGAATTAAATGTCAAAAAAATTATGGACTTGAATTTTAAGATAAAGAGTTTTTCTTACTCCTTCCTTTTTGTATCTCTCCAGTTTGACCTATTTCAAAACAACAATATTGGAACAGGCCCAATCAAAGTCACAAATGACATTCTTTGTGACTATGATTGTGGCATGTTATCCAACTTCATTATCCTTGCCTCTTCAGCCTTTGACATGGTTAAGAACAATGCCCCTAATCAAATGTGACTCCTCCATTGTCCAGTTCTGCAAGATTACCTTTCCTTGGTCAAACAATTGTAGCCGGACCATTTCCATCAAAGACACCATTTTCTGATCGTACACCATTAACTCTGTTACATCAAAGACTCCAGATCCTTTATAGCACTTCTGAAGTATCGTTTCAATCTATCAGTACAGACATAAAACATGCTGCTATTTTATGGAATGAATGTTATTATCAATAAGTAAATTCTTGGCTCATCCTGGATTCATAATGATTTGGCATCTGTTTTCTAAAATAAAAAAAGAAACCATTATACAGAGAAAACATTTTAAAGAGGAACTACCATTTAGTTGACCAACCGATTTACGTATCACTGAACTAAAGCATGAAAAATGCATGTATTTGGTTTGCAGCCTCAGTATAAAATGCAATATATATGTAAAATACTTTGAACAAAAATGTCAGTGCTTTTTGTTTGTTCTTACCTTCTATTGGAAATTTGAAGGAAAATTCAATAGGAAGTAGATCCTTAGTCAGTTTTTCTCTGATTAAAATGTTTTGTGATGATGATATTTAACTCTTCCTTTTAAATGTTACTGAAAAAGAATCAATAAAGATATCAATCACTTATTTGTAATGAGCATCACTTTGATACTGATTTCTGATTGTACAATGCATCTTAAAAAGGTGCATAATTATACTCATACTTAGATAAATAAATCACTCACATCAAAGAACAGTCCTTATCACTCCAATACCATCCAAGTTTGAAATTCACTGTTGGCAAAAGAGAAGATATTTTAAGGCACTCAAGGACTGAATTGAATATAAAAAGGATTGGAATCTTCAGAAGTAAAATATTGAACCTTAAAATATAGCTCCAGTTAACTTGAAAAATGAAAGTAATATAGCCATGTGAATGATGTGTATATCACGTAGAATCTGAGATAATTGTTCATTGCTGTTTTGATGGTTTAATCATGGATAACTACCCTGCCCTATGTACTACTGAGCAATATGGGTCAGGAAGGTCGAAAGCTTAATGTACACTATATTAACCAATGTCATTTTTTTTACTGAACTTGCCACAGCTCCACTACATAAAGTTGGCAAGGGCAGCACTTAATCTAAAGGCCAAGCTCAGTGAGTGGAGTTCTGTCCACAGTTTCACAAGTAAAATTACAATGTTAGGTGTTTTATACTCAAGGAAGAGCAATAGAATAGACAACCCCACTTCCTAATTACTGAAAGTTTCAATTTCATATCATGAGAGCAATAAATAGGAGACTCTGCCAAGGTATCCCAGATACAGTCCCTAAAATAGCCAGGCCCTAAACAATGCTATAAGCTAACACACATACAACTGAAGTACACTGATTGAATTTATATGTCTGGCTCCCTACTCAAATTCACACCAGCTAATATCTCCTGGGTTTCAACATATTCACTTCCTTTTCCAGCAAGTGCATATAAAATTACTGATTGTTTCAATGCTTAGGTAAAGCAATAACCCAAATACCGGACTCATTAATATAATTATTAGCCATTGCATTTTACAATATGTTGCCTTGCAAAGTAGCCATGGCACAGTGCAAGGACAAGATAGCAATCAGCAAAAATCTACAATGTGAGCATGAGATAAAAGTCTGTACTGAACAAGGAACCAATCGCTCAGCAAGAGTCACAAGATCATCAATATATATCTTTGTCAGATAAAGCAATGTCTTCAAGAGCTTCAATCATGTGGCAGAAGTGTGAATAGCAGAAATACTTTAATCAACCTCATACCAAGAACATGGGCACATTACAATAGGGCAAATCCCAATTTATATTCATTTATATTAATTTCTTAGAGACAGCGGTGTGGATTGATTCAGTGATGTGCTTCCCTATTGTGAAATTATCTAGTATGTGTCCTATGTCTGCTAACTGTTTGTTCCTTCTAGGTTCATTCCTTCCCTGTGGGAACTCATAGAACAAGCAGAATCTTGTGCAGGAACTGATCTCTGCAAAGTTGTACACTTTTGAAGTCCTGTGTTATCTGCTTCGTTAACATGGTGAATATCAGCAGCCCCGTACCTTCGTTTATGAAGCCGTTGTTGAAAGGAGGACATTCCATGCCATGGGAATATGCTGCAGAGGTCCCTTGAGTGGTCATGCTGTCAGCCAGTCTTGTAGATCATTTGGATAGTGACGCAATGTTATAGAATGCCTCTACAAATTGGCTGTGGAATTTACTTTAAAGATAAAAGCTTTAACCTGCAGATAATATACTAATAGACAGATCACATATGCAGTAAAATGGCAAACAGAATTCAATCCAGTGAAGTGTTGTGTAATGCATTTGGTGATGGCAAACAGGTCAAAGGTGAAATAACTCCACAGAGACCAGTATCCCGTCACCAAGTCACCCTTTATTTACATGTGCATAGGACTTGACACTGGTTCGGCTTCTTCAGAGCCAGCTCTCAGAGTGAGCAGAAACTCTGTATATATCTGCCAGCCAGGGCTCCTTGATTGGACCAGGTTAACAACCCCAATCAGGGGACTTGTATTCTATGAGGTCCACCTGGCTGAGCACATTACAATTACTACAAAAGGAATATACTCAAAACAGGAGGATATTAAGAGGTGTAGAGGAATAAATGGATTTTGGAATGAATAGTTACAGAGCACTGAGGATAACAGATCAGGTAAATAAAATGGCAAGGGAAGCCAAGATAGACATTTTGGTAGCTTAACCACAAAAGGCAACTGTTTACAATTATAATCAGCACTTTAATGGAAGTATGATAACACCAGAGAAAGTACAGAAGAGGTTGATAGGAATGTTGACAATAATGGAGAATTTTAGCTTGGAGAAAAAATAGATTGTTTTCTTTTAAACAGAGGAGGTTGAGGCAGATTTAACTGAAGTGTATAAAATAATGTGTTATGAAGGTGTGGGTGTACTGTACCTTTTAGAGAACTGAAAGCAACAGAAGTATCTGACAGAACCAAGTGTTCTGAAAAAGAATATATAATGTAACATTTGGTCAAAAAACTTGATTAGCTGGTTGCCTGGAAATGACAAAACAGATTGGAATTAGGCCAATCAGTTTAAATTATACCCTGAAAAATACCAAACTCCAATCCAGTTTGAATATAGTATATTGACAATCTTTAAAAGCCAATTACACAATTCGATGCTTTGGGGGTATAAGACAGGGGAAAATTGAGCAGTTGAAAGGAGAACTGCCAAGCTACTAGCATGTAAAAAGACTGCCTGAAAAATAGCTCTCTTAAAGGTACCTTTATTGATCAGTAACCTGTGAAGCAGAATCCTCAAGAAGAAGAAAAGAAGACCAAAAATACAGAGAAGAACCGAAAGTTGCCTGGTTTTGAGATAAGAAGTTTTGTTTTGTAAATCGTAATCGGGAGTTTTATCAGACTAGTTTTATAGAAGGGAAGGTAATAGATAGGCTAGAGGAAAGAGTTATAAATAGTTTTAGTTAATTATTCTCTGTTATACTTTAAGAAATAAAGTTGTTACCTTTTACTTTAACTAGGTCTTGGCCTATTGAATTTTAACAGATTACTGCATGGGATAAATCTTTTCTGTGTTGCTGGTTTTAAATTATGCAGGAGTGTTTACCCTGTGTCCTAATAGGAAGGAATGGTTTCACTTAGGAGAGAGGTCAACAACTAGGTGGGCTGAGCATGATGGTGGTGAGGGTGGTCATAGATTTTCAGTAATTAGTAGAAGGTTTATAGGGAATTTGAGGTGAAAATATTGCACCTGTAAGGTGATAAGGATCTTGAACTCTGCTGGAAAGGGCAGAGGCCACTGTCAGATTTAAAAAGCAATTAAAATTCCAAAACCTATATGCAGCTCTGGGCCAAAACAAAGCGGTTGGGTTAGGTAGAAAAATACAGAAACGTCAAATAGGAGTAGGCTATTCAGTTCTTCAAGCCTTCTCCACCATTCAGTATGATCAAGCTGATGTTCTCTGTCAATGCCTTTTTCCTACTTTCTCCATATACCTTTTGATGCCTTTAAAATCTAAACAAACGATCTCTTTCTTGCATATATTCAATGATCACTTTCATAGCCTTCGATGGTAGAGAATTCCACAGGCTCACTACCCTCTGAGAAAGTTTTCCTCATCTCAGACATAAGTGTTCTATCCATTATCTGTGCCCCTTAGTTCTAAATGTCCTAACCAGGGGAAATGTTCCGCATCCAGTCTGTCCAGCCCTGTTGGAATTGTAAACATTTCAATCAGTTCCCTTCTCACCTTTCTAAACTCTAGTGAATAGAGGCCCAGCTGAACCAATCTCTCCTCATAAGGCAGTCCTGCCATCTCAGATTTAAGTTGGGAGAATCTCCGCTTCCTCCCTCTATCCATTGTTAGGTAGGGAGAGCAAATCAGTATCCAACACACCATGGGTGGTCTCACCAAGTCTCTTTTCACCTTTCAATTCAAATTGTCTTGTAATGAAAACCAATATAACATTTGCCTGCATAATTGCTGCTGCATCTACCTGTCAGTTTTCATGTACCAGAACATTCAGATCCCTTTTTGTATCCACATTTCCCAATATATCATTATTTCAATAACACTCTGCCTATCATTTCTTACACATGAATGTATAACTTCCCATGTGCTGCATCTTCGCCTTGTTTGCCCACTCACTAAACTTGTATACGTCACTTTGAAGCCTCCTTGCATCCTCTTCCCATTCACAATCTCATCTCGTTTTCTGTCATCACCAAACTTGGAAACATTACATTTGTTCCGTCATCCAGCTCATTCATTAATATGGCGAATAGCTGACCCCAAGCGCTGATCTTTGCAGCAACTGACTAGTTAGTGCCTGTCACCCAGAAAATGGCACATTTATTCGCACTGTCTGTTCCCTGTCTGTCAACTAATTCTTGATCCATGCCCATTCCTAACCCCTCTATCCCATATGTGTTAACTTTGCTCACTAACCTCTTATGAGGGATTTTATAAAAAGATTAGGCTAGTTTACTCTTATCTAACACAGATATATTGAACTAAATTAACTGCTCCATGCTATGATTCTTTTAATCTAACACACAGACTGCTTGGCCCACAGAATGAAAAGCCAACAAAAATTGCAAAGGATTCATAGTGACCTGATTTGCCTTATGTATTTCAGAATGACCAGTATATTCATTTCAAAGTATTACTGATTTTTTTTTAACTGTGTTTTCCATCTATGGCTGATGTTGAACTTCTTCATTTGCATTTGCAGAGCAGTGAAATTTCCGGGCTCAGCAGCTCTGGGAGTTCTCGAGCTAACACCTCTGGCCAGATTGTGGTTTCACTGATTCCATTTGCACTTACCATCTTCACACATGTTCTGTGCTCCCTCTCAGAACTCACTAATGAATTACTAAGGAGGCTGCATGTGTAAACAATGCAAAGTGATGCAAGGAGCTGAAGCTGTACATTTGCTCTGTCAGCTCCTTATATTACCACAGGAGGGAGGAACAACATATTTTACAATGTTTGGTGTGAATTAACACTTGAAAGAAAGGAATTTACATGATGAGTTATCCCAAAGTGTGCAACTGACTACGAGTGATTGATTCTTAAAGGAGCCAAAGAATGAAAAGCAAGAGGTACCAAAATCTGGGAAAGACCTTTGAACTGGTGGTGAACAAATACCTTTGGCAGTCTTGTAGATGTATGTTATACATTTAGAATTATCAAGCATGACTTGTCAATGCCAAGATGGCTGCACCATAGATGCCAGTGACAACATTACATGATTCAGAACCTTCTGGTACCCACCACCCTCCAACCATCTCATTGCTGGGAACTGTCCCTCCTCCATCCGATATACTCTGCTGTCACTGCCACCCACCTCCCCTTTCTTCTATCCAGTGCCCTCACCTGGCCTTGCTGCTGACTGCTGTTACCTCTATCACCCATCAGCTTCACCTCACTGCTGACTAACCCCTCCACCTCACTACTGGCATTGTATCTCCACCTTCCTATTGAACCCCCCACCAACCATTACTCACCACCTTCACCCCCCCAGCTGGCACTGTCCTCCCATCTCACTGCTGACCACTGCCCCCAATCCCCTCACTACTGGTCACTGCCCTTCCCCCCTTGCTGCTGACCACTACCCTCCCACCACCTCGCAGCAAGCTACAAGGTTGGGTACCTCCTTACAAAGCTGAGCAGTTCCAAAAAGCTTAACCCTTTCCTCATAAAGAGGAGACAAACCTGGGAAGGCAGGAAATTCATTATGGAGCACTCATTTGTGATCTCTTACAGATGGGTTTGATGAGACTATTCTCATTGGGGATTTTCACTCAGTCTCTTACCACTCCGTCATAGAACTGTTCCAGACTTCTGAATCAAATTACACAAATAAATTACCTATGCTGAATAAATTAAGCAGGATTAACAGCACAGCCTTGTTTAAAAAGGAATAGAATGAAACTATACCTCTACAAGAATTCTGATATTTCCTTTGAGTCATAGAGATGTACAGCATGGAAACAGACCCTTCGGTCCAACTCGTCCATACTGACCAGATATCCCAACCCAATCTAGTCCCACCTGCCAGCACCCGCCCCATATTCCTCCAAACCATTCCTATTCATATTCATATCCAGGTGCCTTTTAAATGGTGCAATTCTACCAGCCTCCACCACATCCCTGGCAGCTCATTCCATAGACATACCAGGATCTGCATGAAAACGTTGTCCCTTACGTCTGTTTTATATCTTTCTCTTCACACCATAAACTTATGCCCTCTAGTTCTGGACTTCCCACTCCAGGAAAAAGACTTTGTCTATTTATTCTATCCATGCCCCTCATGATTTTATAAACCTCTATAAGGTCACCCCTCAGCCTCTGAAGCTCCAGGGAAAACAGCCCTAGCCTTTCAACCTCTCCCTATAGCTCAACTTCTCCAACCCTGGCAACATCCTTGTAAACCTTTTCTGAACCCTTTCAAGTTTCACAACATTCTTCCAATAGAAAGGAGACCAGAACTGCACGCAATATTCCAACAGTGGCCTAACCAATGTCCTGTACAGCCGCAACATGACCTCCCAACTTCTGTACTCAATACTCTGGCTAATAAAGGAAAGCACACCAAACACCTCCTTCACTATCCTATCTACCTGTGACTCCACTTTCAAGGAGCTATGAACTTGCATTCCAAGGTCTCTTTGTTCAGCAACACTCCCTAGGATCTCACTATTAAGTGTATAAGTCCTGCTAAGATTTGCTTTCATGCACCTCGCATTTATCTAAATTAAACTCCATCTGCCACTTCTCAGCCCATTGGCCCATCTGATCAAGATCCTATTGTAATCTGAGGTAACCTTCTTCGTATCCACTACACCTCTAATTTTGGTGTCATCTGCAAACTTAGTCTGATGATAATTTTGTAATTTGCAATAAAATGCTGCTTTTGTACCTAAAGGATTGAGTTTACATTTAAATGGTCAGAAAAAAATATGATAGGCATGATATTAAAATAGGACGATGAATATAAAATTCAATTTTCAAATCTAAACCTGTACAATATCACAGAACATTGCAAATATAAATGTTTATTTCTTGTCTATTACACACCTTATATGAGAGCATTTCTAATCTAGTATTGCATTTCAAAATGTTCGATACTTACAAATTCATATTAATTCATAGTAATACTTACTGATATATAATTAAACTATAATGCTCTTTGGAAGGATTTAAACTAATTCAGCAGAGGGATGGGAACCTGAATTGTAGCTCCAGTGTACAGGAGGTTGAGAGCAGTGAGATCATAAATAAGGTTTCAAAGTCGGAAGAATGTACTGGCAGGCAGGAATGTGATTTGAAGTGTGTCTACTTCAAAGCCAGGAGCATCTGGATGGGATGGGTGAACTTGCAGTATGGGTTGGTACCTGGGACTTCAATATTGTGACCATTTCGAACACATGGATAGAGCAGGGACAGGAATGGATGTTACGGGGTTCCAGGGTTTAGATGCTTCTGTAAGAAAAGGAAGGCGGCAAAAGGGGGGGGGGGTGTGGCATTGTTAGTCAAGGACGTCTTATAATGGCAGAAAGAACGTTTAATGAGGATTCGTTTACTGAGGTAGTATGGGCTGAGGTTAGAAAAAGGAAAGGAGAGGTCACCCTGTTGGGAGTTTTCTATTGGTCTCTGAAATGTTTCAGAGACGTTGAGGTAAGGATTGCAACAATAATTCTGAATAGGAGTGAACGTAACAGGGTAAATGTTATGGAGGACTTTAACTTTCTAAATATTGACTGGAAACACTATAGTTTTAGTACTTTAGATGGGTCAGTTTTTGTTCAAAGTATTCAGAAAGATTTCCTGACACAGTATGTACATAGGCCAACAAGAGGCAATGCCACATTGGTTTTGTTATTGGGTAATGAACCAGGCCAAGTATTAGATTTTGAAGTACGTGAGCACTTTGATGATAGTGATCACAATTCGGTTACGTTTGCTTTAGCGATGGAAAGTGATAGGTATATGCTGTAGGGCAAGAGTTATAGCTGAGGGAAAGGCAATTATGATATAATTAGGCAAGATTAAGGATGCATAGGATGTGGAAGGAAACTACAGGGGTTGGGCATAATTGAAATGTGGAGCTTGTTCAAGGAACAACTACTGCGTGTCCTTGATAAGTATGTATCTGTCAGACAGGAAGAAGTGGTCAAACAAGGGAGCCATGGTTTACTGATGAAGTTGAATCTCTTATGAAGAGGAAGAAGGAAGTTTATGTAAAGATGAGACCTGAAGACTCAGTTAGGGCACTTGAAACTTACAAATTAACCAAGAAAGACCTTAAGAGAGAGCTAAGAAGAGTGAGGAGGGGACAAGAGAAGTCTTTGGCAGGTCAGATCAAGGAAAACCCTAAAACGTTCCGTAGGTATGTCAGGAATAAAAAAAATGACTAGAATAAGATTAGGGCCAGTCAAGGACAGTAGTGGGAAGTTGTGCGTGGGGACCTATCCATTCCACCCTCCCCCCCGACCTATCACCTTCATCCCCTCCCCCACTCACCTATTGTACTCTATGCTACTTTCTCCCCACCCTCACCCTCCTCTCACTTATCTCTCCACCCTTCAGGCTCTCTGCCTGTATTCCTGATGAAGGGCTTTTGCCCGAAACATCGATTTTACTGCTCCTCGGATGCTGCCTGAACTGCTGTGCTCTTCCAGCACCACTAATCCGGATGGGATTTATGCTAAGATTCTCTGGGAAGCTAGAGAGGAGATTGCAGAGCCTTTGGATTTGATCTTTATCTCGTCATTGTCTACAGGAATAGTGCCAGAAGACTGGAGGATAGCAATTGCTGTCCCCTTGTTCAAGAAGGTGGGGGGGGGGGGGGGGGTGTAGAGTCAACCCTGGTAATTATAGACCAGTGAGCTTTATGTGATTGTGGGTAAAGTGTTGGAAAGGATTATGAGAGATAAGATTTATAATCATTTAGAAAATAATAAGTTGATTAGGGATAGTCAACATGGTTTTGTGAAGGGTAGGTCATGCCTCACAAACGTTATTGAGTTCTTTGAGAGGGTGACCAAACAGGTGGATGGGGATAAAGCGGTTGATGTGGTGTATATGGATTTCAGTAAAGCGCTTGATAAGGTTCCCCACAGTAGAGTATTGCAGAAAGTATGGGGCATGGGATTGAGGATGATTTAGCCGTTTGGATAAAAGATTGGCTAATTGTAAGAAGTCAGAGAGTGGTGGTTGTTGGGAAATGTTCATCCTGGAGTTCAGTTACTAGTGATGTACTACAAGGATCTGTTTTGGGGCCACTGCTGTTTGTCATTTTTATAAATGACCTAGATGAGGGTGTCGAAGGATGGGTTAGTAAATTTGTGGATGATACTGAAGTCAATGAATTGTGGACAGTGTGGAAGGATGTTGCAGATTATAGAGAGACATAGATAAGCTGGACTGAGAGGTGGCAAATGGAGTTTAATGCAGAAAAGTGTGAAGTGATTCACTTTGGCAAAAGTAACAGAAATACAGAGTACTGGGCTAATGCTAAGTTTCTTGGTAGATGAGTAGAGAGATCTTGGTGCCCGTGTGCAAAGATCCCTGAAAGTTGCCACTCAGGTTAATGGGGTTGTTAAGAAGATGTATTGTGTGCTAGCTTTTATTGGTAGATGGATTGCGTTTCAGAGTCATGAGATCATGTTGCAGCTGTACAAAAGTCTGGTGTGGCCGCAATTGGAGTATTGCATACAGTTCTGGTCGCTGCTTTATAGGAAGGATGTGGAATCATCGGAAAAGGTGCAGAGGAGGTTTACCAGGATGTTGCCTGGTATGGTGGGAAAGTTTTATGAGGAAAGGCTGAGGGGCTTGAGGCTGTTTTCATTAGAGAGAAGAAGGTTGAGAGTGACTTAATAGCAACATATAAGATGATTGGAGGATTAGATATGGTGGACAGGGAGAGCCTTTTCCCTCGGAGGTGATGGCTAGTATGAGGGAACATAGCTTTAAATTGAGGGGTGATAGAGATAGAATGGATATCAGAGGTAGCTTTTTTACTCAGAGATTAATAGGGGCTTAGAATGCCCAGCCTGAAACAGGAGTAGACTTGCCAACTTTAAGACCATTTAAATGGCCATTGGATAAACATATGGATGATAATGGAATAGTGTAGGTTAGATGGGCTTCAGATTGGTTTCACAGTTCAATGCAACATAGAGGGCCGAAGGGCCTGTACTGTGCTGTAATGTTCTATGTTCTACATTCTATATTTAGGTTTTAATGAGATGCCTCCAGAACATAATTAACCTTCATTGAAGGCTGCACGACTACATTCCTTCTTACGTGAAATCAATACTAACTTCTTATTGTGCACTCATCATAACTGAAGAGCACATGAAGATGACAAACAATTTGACAAAAAAAACACAAAAGTGATTCAAATTAAACTCTGCGATAGCCTGATTCTCACTTTTGTGTCAAACTTTTTGTTCAAGAAACATTGAGAAGCTGAACACATTGTAAACAGAGGATACTGGAGCATCACCTGTTCAACATGTTCAATATATACTATTCCAATTTTCTTTTTTGTTCTCCTTGAAATAAGCTACTCATGCTACCCTACAGTTCTGTAGTGGCAGCAGATTTTTGATATATCACCTAAGTGAGATTTTACTGGAAGTGGTGGATATTCAGCACAGGGATCTATTAAATCACAGAGATTAAAGACTGAATCCAGGATCTCTCTGGATGACTCAGTCCTCCACAATGTAGTACATTCACCTGCAAAGCCAGTGTGGTATTGCATATGGGTTTGAAGCAGTTACTATCTGGATCAGTATAATTAGCACCACCCACTTTAGTGATAACACATAGACGGAGAATCAGTCTGAGACAGACAGGGGAAGAGTTATGGAATATTTTTTGCACTAAAAGCAACATTGATACAGTTTGCATAGTTTGCTGCAAAGCGATAAAAGTTTTACATGATCAAACTCTCGAGATTTCGACTAGTTAGACAAAAGAGTTAAGCTGTCCACATCTGCAACAAACCACAACATGTGAGGAAACCATGCTCTCTGTCAATCAGTACAAAATCTATAATTCTAAACAATACTTCATCAATGAGTGGGAGGAAGTGGGTCCCAGACTGGAGGCAGGGCCCTTGTGGACTGGAAGCGAGTCCTCGGGGTTTGAAGCTCAGTGTGGTCTAGAGCCTTGGCCTAGGCAGTCTGGAGGTTCAGTATGGTGAAAGGACTAAAATCCGAGTACTTCCAAAAAATATATGTCCGTTATTATTACGCTGAAATTTTACTTATTATTCTTTCAAGTCTGCAACACATATTTATGATGTGGACTGGGGTGGACAAAGTTAAAAATCAACAGGTTTATTTGGAAGTACTAGCTTTCAGAGTGCTGCTCCTTCATCATGTAGCTGTGGAGCAGCAACCTTGGTTTGTTCAATATATCATTTCAGTTGCATGACACTGAGATCTTTTGCGACAAATTCTATGTCTTATGATCCTATTCCACAGCTATCTGATGAAGGAGCAGCGCTCTGAAAGCTAGTACTTCCAAATAAACCTGTTGAACATATATTTAAGTATCTGTACCTATGATGGTGCCAAAGCGGTGACACTACAAACTTATCACTGCACTCATTCAGCAATAAATCTAATTCAATTCAATTCCATTCAATGTTTTATCCATTTTTCCAACAGGCCCATATCAGGGTTTGTACACCATAGGTCTCCTCTCACTGTATATTCACTCGTCCTTGCTCTCTCATGTGCTTATCCATCATTCCTTTGAATTCTTGTACACTATTGGGCTCAATAATCACAACCACTGGATAAATAACAATCTCCTGAATTCCCTGTTGAGTCTTGCTTTCAGGACTCCAAGGAAAATTGTCATTTAAGTTTAAAGAGCATAATAATTACAATTTCTTGAAAGCTTTACTTTAAGATTAGAAATCATTTTGGAGGAGTGGAATTCCAATTATCAGAACACACTCCATTATCCTGAAATCACATGGGGTTTCTTCCTATAATGTGGTATTCTATAATTGAGTATATTGTAGATGCCTCACATATGAAGTTAAATTACAGCAGTCTTCATATCCATGCAAGGCTCGTAAGTCAAAGCACCGTGGAGATCAGGACATTATGGGTTTTATTTTTCCATATAAGTGAAAGTAATGTCTGGACTGCATTATTACTGATGAGCCTACTTTGTGTTTTTTCACAGGATCATCACTCCCAGTCAAACCTGCTGTGTCCCAAAACATAAATTTAGGAAATCGTATTTGATGTCAACCATTAAACATAATTTGAGGCATGTAAATTATAATTTGATTTCAAACCTGAGGACATAGAAATTACAAATTATGGGCATAGAATAGAAGGAAGGTACTGAGCCAAATCAAACATCTTAGAACATTTTGAAAAACATTATATTTTTGAAATAAGTGTATGTAGATGTACAGAACTAGCAATAAAGCCCTGGTATATGAAATTTTATCTACCCAAAATAACCGATAATGCTACTTCAAGAAGTTATTTTATGAAGTTATTCACTTTAATACTTCTATCAGGGTTGAGTAAAATTGAAGTTTCTTTGGCACATTGTAATACAATGATAAATCTGTCCAAAATCCAACAACATCAGCACGAGCTCTACATTTTGTAAAATCCTCAGTTCAGAACTGCCTATTCGACAAAAATGTCCAGAAACACAAAACAAAATAAATCATTAAGCATTATTAACCTAAAGATAACAATTAATTAGATCTTACTTAATTATTTGAAGATACTTGAATTTGTCATTGGGAAACCACAATCGTTAAGTCCCCAGTGAATTGGCTTGGCAGTTGATATCAGAAATATACGTTATCCAAGGAAACACATTGAGCTCATTCACACAGAGACAGATACATGCAAAAATAAAGGACTACAGAAAGTGACATAACTGAAAACTTATGGTGACATCAAAAGTAACCATTTAATATTTGATATTCACATCACTAGCTCAGATCTAAAAATGGTCTGTCATTCATTAATTTGTGAACACTTAAGCCTGGTTGACAATCAAATGGCAAAATATCATCATACACAAACACTTAAAGTCTGTTTCACAAATTTCCTTTTTTGCTACTCGTGCAGAAATGTTATTGCAATATGCTGTTTCAAGTTATGTATTGTTTAAAAGTATGCTAATCAGACTTTTCACAGGATTATTGATTTTGTTTAATATCTTGCTATACTATTGTTGAACTGAGTAAAAGAAATTTCCATTTCAACTAAGTAAAAGTCAAACCACGCACATAGATTTCAGACTGTATCAACACTGAGGCCGAACTAGAATTAGCCTCCTATTTGACCTTGGGCTGGGCTTCAGACTCGATAATCATTTCAGCATAACGACTGTGATTTCCACCTCTGTAACCATGCATCTCCCTCCTTGTCTCAGCTCAGACTTCCTTTTATGGGATGTGATCATCACTGTCAAAGCCAGTGTTTGTTGCTTTTCCCTAATTCTCATTGAGGAGTTGCTGATGAGAGGCTGAAAACTCATCCATGTCTTATTAACCTCCAGACTTGACAATTCCTGTGCTGCAATGGAGTGTTTTCCATCTTTCACCCTGTGTAAACTTAAGCTCATCCAAATGCTGTGCTACCCGTATCCTAAGTCACAATTAATCCCATTATCATCCCTTTGCTTGCTGACCTATATTGACTGCTGGCCCAGTAATGCCACAAGTTTGCATCAACCTTATATTTAAATTCCTCATGCCTCACCACTCTTCATCTCCTGTAGACTATTTCAGTTGTACAACTCTGAGATATTTGCACTCATCAAATGCTTGACTTAGGCAAGATTTACATCAATTCACCACTGACAGTCTTGTGTTCTGCTGCCTCATTCCAGTGGGAAATCTTCATTCACAATGTTAGAAGTTGCGAGGGAAGCCCAAGGGGCTTATTGGAGTTCGTAGGAGTGAGTCAAAAAAAGGGAACTCAAAAGAAAAATACCAAGGATCAAATTGTGGCTTTAACTTTAACTATGAGACCTAAGTGAGTGGAGGAGAAATGAGTAATGTAGATGAGAGATACAGAAGCTTTTTGTCAAATTGGAAGATAACTGCTTTTTTTTTCAATTGATGCAGCTACATCCATAACTATATGAAGGTTACATGATTTTCTCAGCACTTCTTTTGGCTGGAGAAGCATAGTTTTCCCCCAGAGAGTGAAATGGAAGCCAAGTTGTTAACAAGTAGGATAAGTGGAAAATACATCCACTGTAAAAAGTGCTTTGGAGTGTGACTTATTGTCTGGTCTCGTGGTGGTAGGAGTTAAGAAATTACCTCTGGATAGACTTGACGTACTCCTAGGGAATTATTTGCTTGGAGAAAATATGATAACTTTGCGCAAAATTATAGAAATTCTAAGAGAGGTTAAAGGTGTGGAACAGTTACAAGAACAGTTTCCCCAAGTATTTTTTCATTATATGTGGTGACCAGAGCAATGGTTAAACAAAGTCAATCACCAGAGGTCAAAATAATACTACAAGCAGATGTTAAGAGTAACCAAAACTTTATTTAAAGGTGTGTGAATAATTTAAAGGAAGTGTTTTCACAAGTCTCCATTAATTGAGGCCAAGAAAGCAGATCAACAGTTAAGCATGTTAGCACAGCAACCAACACTGAAGCTGATGTTATAAGAGTTCCTGAGTGTTATTACACTAAAAATGGAATTCTGACCTGGAGGTAAAGTCACCTTCATAGATGTAAGGATGAGGAATCGACAGTTGTTAATTCCATAGTGGAGCAGCTCATATATGGTGAGGAGAAATCAGTATTTTGTAGCAAGACATGTAGGAATATGAAAAACAGTGATAAAGGAGCATTTTACCTTGCCAAGACTTCATAAGAATGTACCGTAAAATATGTCCACACCAGCTTGGCAAAAGAATATACAACTTGTGTCCTACATATCAGGTAGTAGGAAAAACTCAACATCAAACAAGTGCCTTTAATTCCCAAACCAGCTTTTAATAAAACATTCAGTTGAATTTTAATACATTGTGTCAGACCACTACCTAAAGTGAAAGCAGGATACCAGT
Source organism: Chiloscyllium plagiosum (assembly GCF_037043375.1). NCBI lineage: Eukaryota > Metazoa > Chordata > Chondrichthyes > Orectolobiformes > Hemiscylliidae > Chiloscyllium > Chiloscyllium plagiosum. The sequence continues at coordinate 23,013,741 of NW_028270164.1, forward strand.
GTATCCTCTACAATTATATAAGGAGGACAATGACTAATTTGTCCAAGGAAGGTTGTAATTAAAAAAATCACTAATGAACTCTGAAAGGAAATTTTGGTGGATGCTGGGAGGTGTTAGCCAATTTGGAGGAAAATTCTAACTGTGATAAAGAAATCATTGTTTTGGCTGAAGCAAAGGATTAACGTACTGAATCCAAATCCCTAATGAAGGAATGTGGAATGTATGACCATGTCATTAAATAAAAGGACATTAATATTCGAGTTGGAAGAAAATAAAGCAAATGTTCAGTGTACTATATTAGATTTATCCATAACATTGGATGTAAATCTTGTTTGCTGTGTTCCAGCACTTTGCCCAATGTGCAGAACAAGGAAATGCAGGCAGACTATGTGCAATTAAACAGAGCATCCCTTCACTCTCTTCACAATAGCATCATGTCTAGATCTCTCATAATGCCCTCTAGAAATGGCAACTTTGCCTAATGAAGAGAAGACTAAGAGTACACAGGCAGTCTGCGTACTTTTAGAAGAATGCAAAATGATTGTTTTTTTACTCAATCTCCTTCTACAAGTTCTCCAATGAAGAGCTGTCAAACGTCAGGAAGTATCAATACTTCCCAAAATGTTTGATGTAAGCTTTGAAGTGTAGAAAATCCCCAGCGGCTCTGATGAACAGCAACAGGATGTACCCTTAGATAGAGAAAATAGGAAAGAAATTGAATTTGAAGTTGGAAAATCAATGTTCAATTAGAATCAAACTTGCAACTGGAACATGAGATACAAATTCCTCACACTATTGTTGAACTGATATCGGTTCTATGAACAGAAAAACAATTGATAGATTTGAATGAAATAAGATGTTCAGATCTGTTGCTTTAAAAACAATGGACATGCGTAGTTCAGAACAACAGTTTGAAATAAGCCTCTGAAAATAAATTTTGAGTCTGACTTGATGGTTCAAAACAACAGATGTTCAAGTAAAGTACTGTTGAAAAGATTGATCAGCTCCCTAAAGAAATTGGGTTCCTCTTCAAATCTGTGGAGGAAGACATGAGTGAAGCAACTGTGACATCACAGGCAACCGCAGCTAAAAGGAAAGTAGGCAAACATTTTGAAAGCGAATGGGTGGGAAAATATAGGGCTACTTTGGAGCAAAGGGCCCGAGTGTCCTCAAGCATGGATCACAGAAGACTACTGTGTGGGTGCAGCAGACAATAAGGAAGGCAAATGGAATTTTAGCAATTATTGCTAAAGAAGAGGCAAGTGCTGCAATTGTACAGGGCATTAGTGAGATCACACCTGGCGTATTGTACACAAGTTTTGTCCCCTACCTTGAGGAGGGATGTAATTGAATGAGAGGTAGTTCTAAGGTGACTCACTCAATTAATTCCAGAGTTGTGAGGTTTGTTTTATGAACAGAGATTGAACAGTTTAGGGCTTCAGGAGTTTAGAGGAGGAGAGATATTTGAGATATATAAGATAATAAAGGGCATTGATAAAGTAGATATAGAAAGGATGTTTCCTCATGCTTGGCAATCGAGAATGAGAGGTCATAGTTTTAGGATAAAGGATAGCAGATTTAAAAGAGAGGCGAGGAGGAAACACTTTTCTCAAATTATTATGAATCTGTGGAATTCATTACCCTAGAGTGTGGTGGATGCTGGAACATGGAGTAAATTTAAGGAGAAGATAGACAGATGTTTAATTAATAAAGAGTTGAAGGGTAATGGAGGGTAGTCAGAAAACTAGAGCTGAGGCTGGGGTGAGCTAAGCCATAATCATATTGAATGTTAAAGCTGCCTCAAGGGGCTGAATTGCCTGCTCTTAGTTCTGACATTCCAGTGATTAAATTTCAAATCCAGTTTCAGCAGGAGGAGAGTGAGTCTAAGTCTAGTATTTTAAAACTAAACAATGGCAAATTTGTGGGCATGAAACTGGAGTTTGCTGAAGTGAATGCAAATCAATAGGAAAGCAATGGCAGTCATTTCAAGGGATATTTCAGAATACTCAGCGTAAATGTATTTCTACTAGAAAGGAAAATTCTAAGGGAGGATCAGTAACCGTGTTTAATTAAAGAAATTGATGAAAGCATTAATCACAAAATAAAAACATAAAAAATATAAAGTTGCGTGGAAAGTCTGATGATTGGACACAATATAATGAATGGCACAGAAAGACATAAAAATTAATAAAGAAAAGAAGTTTAAGTATAAGTGGAGGTTATCTAGAAATATAAAAGTGGGTAGCAATAGGAAGAGCAAATAAAGTGTGTCTTTTTCTATAGATTAAGAATAGAGAGTTAATGATAAATAATAAGAAAATGGCAGAAATTTGAACAAATAATTTGCTTCTGGTTTCTCTACAAAAAGGGTATAAAATACATTTCTGAAATAGCTGTCAGGAAGTCAGGAAGTGAAGGTGGGGGAAGAGAAACCAGGTGAACTTACAATCATCAGAGAAGCAGGATTGGGCAAACTGATGGACTAACGAGTACCTGATCTTGTGGACTTCATCCTAAGACATTAAAAGAGGTATCTAATAAGGTAGTGTTACATTCTAAAACTCACCAGATTCTTAAAAGGAATTACTTCAGAATGAAAATAACTCCCACATTCAGGGAGAGAAAGGTGTAGGAAACAGGAAGCTGTAGGTCACTTTGTTCAATGATGAGAGAAATGTCACAACTGATCATTGAACAAGTTACTCAAACTCAAGATAATTGGGAAAAGTGAATGAAGGGGAGACTGTAGATATACTGCACTTCAATTTCCAGAAGGCATTCGACAAGCTGTCACATAAAAAGATATTGTGCAAAAAATGAGCTCCTGGTGTCAGGTGTAACATATTAGCATAGATCGAAGTTTGACTGATTGGTAGATAACAAAAGGTATGCATAAAAGAGTCTTTTAGAGATCTGCAGGTTGAGCTGAATGAATTCTCACAGGATCTAGGACTCCTGCCTTTTATAATTTACACCAATGAATTGGATGAGGGGAATTAAGGCACATTAGCTAAATTTGCAGATAAAACAAAAGATAGATTGGAAAGTATGTTGTGAAGCAGACAAAGAAATTGCAGGTGGATGTAGATAGCTTGAGTGAGAGGGAAACAAATCTGGTCAATAAAGCACAAGTGTGAAGGTACTCGCTTTGATAGGAAGACTAAAAATGCAATGTATTATTTAAATATTTAAATGTACTATTCAAACAACCTTTCTAAGGTTCTGGAAAGATTTAAGTTTTCAAGTGCATGATTCACAAAAAGTTATTATTCAGATACAGTAATGAATTGAAAAAGCTAATGGAAAGCTTTTCTTTATTGCAATATGAGTTGAATAGAAAAGTAAGAATATTGTGTTTCAGTTATACAAGGCATTGGTGAGATCACATCTTAAGTGCTGTTTTTAGTTCTGGACTACATTTATAAGCAACTACAGTCAGTTCAGTTTTGTGCAATCCCGCATTACAGAAAAATTGTGCTTTAGAAACAATGCTTAAACTGTCAGCGATGGAATCATGTTACTGCCAACATATGTCTTAAAACTTTGTGCTTTAGAAACATGTTTCCAATTCGTCAATCATATTATAAATATTTGCTTAATGAAATGCATGTTGTAGCAGAATGACCTGTTTTCATTGGTTCAGAGGAGGTCGACTGCATTGATACCTGGAGTGAACACATTGTTTTATGAGGAAGGGTTGGGTAGACTGAGTTTGTTTCCATTGGAGCTTTGAAGTAATGGGGTGACTTGATTGAAGTCTATTAGTGCCTGAACAATTTTGACAAGGTGGACATGGATAGGTCATTTCTTTTTGCACGCGAGTCCAGAACTTGTGGGCACTGTTTAAAAATTTGAAATCATACTCTTAGGATAGAGATGTAGGGAATTTTTTTTCTCTCAGATAGTGTTGTGGTGAAAATATAGAGAATCACCAGGAGATGCAGAGAGTTCTTCAAGAAGTAGGTCTTTTATTTGCAAACAAAAAACCGTGACACTGAGAAAGCAGATTCTTGAATGCCCACGAACCTCAGGGTCCGTGGAGTTTTATATCTTTTTTATCATGTTTCTGTTAGCTTATTAGCATGTCCAACTATATTAATCAAAGTACCTCACTCTAGCTACACAATAAACCAGTGATGTTAGTTCCCATTATCTCTTTAGTTGTACATTTTTCTTAATGTTATTCTAATGTCATGGTTGGATATTTATTGCTAACTCTGCTGCAATGGTCTTTCATTCCAGACCCTACTTGATATTTTCCTAATGTCATGATTAAATATTTATTATCACTTCTGCTACAGTGATCTTCCATTGCAGACTAACCTATCATGATAGATATTTAGCTATTCCATCTATTACAATAGTCTCCTGTCTCAAGCTGACTTTACTAACTATTAATTAGTTATTTTAATGTCATATCCCAAATATTTACGGTCCCAATCATTTAACAGAGAAACTTGCTTTATTACTTGTGTTATCTCATCTCGCCATAGTGATCTTTGGTGGTCTTCATGTTTTAACCCTTCCCCTGCTTTCATGTTCTTTATTTTCCATAATAGTTGAGAGACTTTGAAAGTGTCTGCCTCAGAAGGTGGTGGAGGTGAATAATTTGAATATTTTTAAGGTGGAAGTAGATAGATAATAGTTGGGCAAGGATAGCAAAAGCTATTGGGATTTTGAAACACAAACAAATTAGCCAGGACCTTCTTTAATAATGGAGTAGATTCAATGGGCAGAACGGCCTATTACTGCTTCTTATTCATGTGTCTGTACGCATTGCAGTACTGGTCAATCCTCCTTTAACTGAACCTTCCAAACAGTTTAAGTGGTTGAAGTCACAAGGTAACAGGTACTTGGGAGCACTAACCCCACCATTTACAAGATCCTCTCCAATCCATGTGCCATCTTTACTTAGATCTAGATTGTTGTTCAGTCAAGAGTGTTGAATGCTCACCCTGACAGGAATGTGGGTGCACCTACACCAGGTGGATTGGAGCAGTTCAAGCAGACACTCCATCATCACTTTCACCAGCGCTATTAGTTCACATGCAAACAACAATTTTTTTTAACAATTAAGGAACTTATAGATTTATTATTATTTCCTGATGGAATGGGGCAACACTGTATCAATTTTTAAACAGAAATACTGTTAATACTACAAAATAGATGTGTTGTCTTGAGAAAATCTCTGCTTTTCAGGTGAAATGGGCTTCACCTGGATGGAAATTTCAGGTCTCCTGCAGAAGAGATGCACAGTGAGTGAGGATCTCAAGTGGATTTTGTACCCATCACCTTTGGATTCAGAGCTAAGAATGCTGCTGACTCTTCCACTGCTGATAACTGAAGGTACAGAGGGGGGATTCCAAAATAAAATATTCTTTCTCTCCTAAATATGATGTCTGTGTTGAGTGTTGCTGGAAGTAATGCCGAAACAAACTGCAATTTAATCAGAGTTAACGTGTACGTCAGTCATATCTATCAGAAGGGAGTCGCCACGGGGTGAAAATATTGCTGTGGGGTCAGCTACCCCTGACTCTTAAATGTAGTTGTATGTGAAGATACTCAGGCCAAGGAGGGTAGCCATTAGTGACTAATATAACCACACATAATAAGAGTTGCTGACACACCCGTCTATTAGGACTGCTGTCCCCCAGAGAGTTTAAGCACTGACAGCACTGAACTGTTATCTCACAGAGACTTTACAGTTTCAGACGATATTGTCTGGCTCGAATAATCCAGAGGATGTGACAGACTGTTTTTCCACAAGATAACACTTCCACACAATTCCCCATATAGGAGCTGCCAGGAAAGGCAATGGTAAGTTTCATTTTTGTTTAATCATTATCTTCCCAAGGCACAAGATGCAATTGACAGGACCTATATTCCTTGTGAATCTGTGAGCAGATTGTGAAATATGTGAACAGAGAATTCTATCCTGTGAATTTTTAAATGCTGCAAATCGAATGAAAATCGTGCACCTGAATACGCATTTGCACAATTCACTCATTCTGAGATAATTATGTCTCCTAAGAATTTTTTAGATATGAGCAAAGCTTGGAAGGATGGAGAGCAATATGAGCACCTGTTCTCAACACTGGCTATTTATAGTCATTATTGACTCCTCTCCAGAATCCAATCTGAAGCAGCTACAATGAGAGAAATCTACAAAGATACAGAGGATGATCAAAGAAATGTTTGGGATGTCTGGCCAATAGTTTGATGTTCATATTGATCTGCAGACATCTTGCTGTACACTCTCAAATACGATTTGCAAATCAACAAATATTCACAAAATATCCCTTAGTACTGCAACGCGCTTGCTCTTATTACAACGAGGAGCACTGTTAGGCAAGCAAAGTCCAGAATATGTGCGATCAGTCAGTAAGTGAACAGGGGAGTGAATATGTTAGCCCCTCAATGATAGCAGCAGGAGCCCCTTCATCAGGTTTGTCTTATAATTACTGGAATTCAGAAATTAACTTGACTGGCTGGGCATCTCCCAGCGTAGGTGAATAGTCCCCTGTGTGGCTGTTGACACTGACGTACTGTCAGAAAATGAAATACTCTGCAAGGGTTCAGGGAAGTAATTAGGGTCTATTGTATAAACACTGACTGTTTATAGTACATCTGAGGTGTTGCTCCACTATGAGATTAATTTTTGCAGCAGACAACACACCATATTTTCTGTATGACAAATTGCTTCTGGGTGGGCAAATGTGAGGGTAACTATGCATGACTTTGGAATTTTGTTGCAAAATCACCTTCTTGTGATTTGGAAGCTAAGTATCTGGCAGATTTGCTGGAAGGTGCAGTGAAGCTTACACATGGACCACACTGCTTTCAGAAGCTTGAAGTGGCACAGAGTCCAGACTGGGCCAAAGCATTATCATTGGCATGATGGCCACTTCTGTTTTCCTAATGGCACGGATTGAATCTGCAGCCATTTTGACTGATGTCCTGTGAAAGCACAGTACAGAGCATGATCACCAGATCTCAGAAACTCTGGGTTTCGAGCTGTCTGCAGTTTGTCCCCAAGCTCACTAAAGACTGCTGCTGCTGCAGTGTCCTAGATTTTGTCCCTCAGCACCTTGAAAGCAGCAAGCACGCCATCCATAAGATGTGCCTTTCTGCTCTATTTATCCACATAGGAATGGTATCACCTGCAGGCAATGTGACAGTGTGCAGTCACCTTATGAAGGTTTGAATTGAATTTTTCATGACAGCTCAGATTTGAACTGAGAAGGCATTTTGCATAATTTTCCTCAACACTTTAGAAACAGCACACTCCCCCCTCCCTATAGGAATATAGGAGCAAGGAACGAGTTATTCATTAATTCAGTTACCACAGCCCCATGTTACTCAGACATTTTGGCTCTGGGACCATTTCTCTTCAATTGGATTTCACTGCACTCAATCTGGGGATTTGGTTGGACTAGAGTTTGAGATGGGTGTGTGCAGCTACAAACAGCAGCCTTTGCATACAGAAAAGTCTCTCAGTGAGACTGCACTGTCTATTGGTTAAATCCAGGTGATTACTATCCTGGCCAGCTTTTCCAATTTGCTCTGCCTACTTTATTGGCCAATCACATGGCAGCTTGTGTTGGGGGTGGGTGGAGGTGTTCATAAAGCAATCTCGTGACCATTAATAAGGTATTCATTCAGGGAGCCTGGAGAGAGCCCCCTGATGGAAGAATGTCTCATCATCCTACTCTATGAGGTTTTGGCATTGTTGAACATAGGTTGTAATTGTGGATTCTGGACTGCTCTGTGTAGGCCACTGGCTGCCACAAAGCCAGGACAAAGAGATGTTGTGCTATGATTGGAACAGGTTGGTTGAGTAAGCGTGGCTCAATGTGAGGTTATCCACTTTGGGGTCACAAAAATAGGAAAGCAGATTATGGTACACATATGGAATGAGCTGCTAGAGGAAGTAGTGGAGGCTGGTATAATAAAAACATTTAAAAGGCATTGGATGGATATATGAATTGGAAGGGTTGAGAGGGATATGGGCCAAGTGCCAGCAAATGGGACTAGAATAGATTAAGATATCTGGTCGGCATGGACGAGTTGGACCAAGGGTCTGTTTCCATGCTGTACATTTCTAGACTCTAGACTTGAATGGATGTAAGCTGAGAGAGAGGAATATTCAGTGAGACCTGGGTGTCCTCATGTATCAATCGCTGAAAGTAAGGGTGCAGGTGTAGCAGGCAGTAAAGAAGACAAACTGTATGTCGGCCTTCATAGCAAGAGAATTCAAGTGCAGGAGCAGGGACGTCTTGCTGCAGTTAAACAGGGCATTGGTGAGTTCACAGTTAGAATATTGTGTGCAGTTTTGGCCTCCTTATCTGAGGAAGTTCAGCAAAGGCTTACCAAATTAATTCCTGTGATGGCAGGACTGATGTATGAGGAGAGATTGAGTTGGTTCAGACTGTAATCACTAGAGTTTGGAAGAATAAGAGAGGATCTCATATAAACCTATACAGCGTATTTAAGAACAACGGTTACCCGATAAACACAGTCCACTGATTCTTAAACAACAAATCCAAACAAGAAGACACAACACAACAAGAGACTCTAGCCACACTGCCATACATCAAAGACATCTCAGAGATGATTACCAGACTAATCCGACTCCATGGCATCATGGTAGTCCACAAACCTACCAATATACTGAAATAGCTACTGATGAACTTAAAGGACTCCTGTACCAACACCCAGCAAATCAATGTCATTTACAAAATACTGTGCAAGGACTGCAACAAACACATCAGATGGACAGGCAGAAAACTAGCCTCCAGGATACATGAATACCAACTAGCTACCGAAAGACATGACCAGCTATCACTAGTATCCTTACACACAGACAAAGAAGGACACCACTTCGATTGGGACAACACATCCATCCTAGGACAGGCTAAACAGAGACACACACACAGGAATTTCTAGAGGCCTCTCATTCAAACCAGAACTCCGCCAATAAACACATTGATTTGGACCCCATTTACCAACCTCTGCGAAAAAGAAACAGAAATGATATCACCCACTTTAACAGACCAAGACACATAAATAGAAAGTGGGACAGAACACCAGCACTTCACCAGAGGCTCACCGGTGCATGGTGATGAAATGTCTGAGAACAAACCTACCAACTCAGCGAGAAAATTTACAATCTGAATCTTAACCTGAGCTGCAAATTTTCTCACAACCTAAACCTATAAAATTTCAACAGGGCTAGACAAGTTAGATGCAGGATGGATGTTACCAATGGTGGGTGGGTGGGTGGATGGGTGGATGGGGTCCCGAACCAGGGATAGTTTAAGGATAATGGATAAATCTTTTAGGACTGAGATGAGGAGAAATGTCTTTACCTAGAGAGTGGTGAGCCTATGGAAATCATTACCACTGAAAATGATTGCGGCCAAAGCAGTTTGTGTTTTCCTGAAGGGAGTCAATGTCGCTCTTGAGGCTAAAGGGATAAAGGAATATGGGGGAGAAGGGAATGGCAGGATTAAGGTATTGAACTTGATGATCAGCCATAATCATATTGAATGGGAAAGCGAGTTGAGGGACTGACTTGCCTCCACATGTTCCTATCTTCTGTATTCCTACATTTCTCTATTTCTAAGCCAAATATTCTGACGTATATACATTTCATACACTGCAGACATTCTTCTTTTAAACATAAATACCTGAGACCCGAATTATCAGACACAGGGACGCAGGAACAGGAAATGATCATGAACGCCCCTGAGATCTTTCGCCACTCTGTGAGATGCCTGATCTGCAACCCTATTTCATACACCAGTCATTTTCCCATTTCCACAAGCCTTTGGTTGACAAGCATCTATTAATGTCACTGTTGGTTTGCAGAAGAGCATACCAAGCTTTGACCACACTTCTCATCTCAGCCTCATTAAAATCTCTACTGCTGGTAAAAGTCACTGGACTGGTGTCAGGGAAGCAGCTGTCAAACATTGGAGGAAGATTCCTTTTGCTGTTCTTGTGCTTAATGTAATGCTAAGCTTAGAAATACATAGAAAGAGGTGAACAGAACTAGATAAATTGTAAAACAGCTGTAGTTTATTCAACAAGAGGCACAACTTTAAATGTTAGACCATAACAGCAGAGCTAGGCCATCCAGTCCATCGAGTGTATTCCATCATTCAGTAAGATCATGGTGAATTTGGTATTCCTCAATTTCATTTTTCTGCCTTAGCACAATAATACTTGATTCCCTATTCCCTTACCAATTATTAATCTATAGCAGCCTTGACTGTACTTCATGATGTAACCTCTACATCTCTCTGTAGTAAATAATTCTACACACATATTAACATCTTAGAGAAGACATTCCTCATCATCTCAGTCTTAAATGTGCAACCCCTTAAAGAGAATGTGCCCACTGGAACATGAGGGTGAAACACAGGAAACAATCTCTCCACATCTACCCTGTCAAGTCCCCTAAGAATCTTGTTTCAATAAAGTCACCTGTCATTCATCTGAACTCCAAACAGTACAGGCCCAAGCTACTCAACCTCTCTTCATAAGAAAATCCCTCCATGCCTGGGATCAATCTGGTTGCCCTTCTCTGCACTACCTTTTGGAACTACTTCTTGGAAATTCAAATATATTACATCTACTGATTCTCCTTTGTCTTTCCTGTTTGTTACTTCCTCAATTAATTCTAAAAAAAAATGTTAGGCATGACTTCTCTTTCAATAAGCATACTGACTATGCTTGAATGTACCATGTACAGCAAACTTTGTTTTAACTAACATCTTAACATCTGGCACTCTTAAGAAATGAGCAATAGTTATATACTAATAATTCCACCAAGTTTCCTGCATTATTCTGTCTAATTATTATAGTTTTTAATTTATTTACCTCAGTGTAAATATACTTGTTGTTCAATTGAATGGCCACATGAAGTATCAACATTTGATTAAATTTCAAGTCAATTCCTCCTCAAACACCATGCTCTACCATGGTGCCTGAGTAAACAGTTGAAGGTGCAAGTGAGACGGCTTGCTGCTGGTATGTTTTATTTAAGACAAAGTTGCATAATTATTAAGGTAACCTATGCAGTAAATAAAGCATAACAGTGATATGTATAGCCCCTGCATTCCATCTCTATTACCTAGTGTGTGTTTTCCATGGATTATATGGATCTCCTGATGATTCGAATATTTGATCACGTGACACAATTCTGATCCCATAGATGCCAGTTAATACATTGTTTGCTGTATTTCTAGTGCTCTGTTATTAAATTCTTTACAATAGGCTGTAACATTTTCCAAATGACAGATGTGAAGCTAACTGGCCTATTTGTTGTCTCCCTGCATTTTTGAATAAAGGAGTTACATTGGCAGTTTTCGAATCATCTGGGGCATTTCCAGAATCAAAGGATTCTTGAGAGATTACGACCAGTATGTCCATTACCACTGCAGCTATTTCCTTTCATACTCTAGGATGCATCCCACCAGGTCAGCGGGGGATAAGGCCTTTAGTCCCATTAGTTTTGTAGCACATTTTCTCTAGTGATAGTCATTTATTTCCTCCACTACTTTTACCTTTTGAGGTAATAATTTTGAAATACTATGAGTGCCTTTTACTGTGAAGGCTATAACCATGAGAAATAGGAACAGGAGTAGGCCATTCAGCCTTTTGAGCCTACTTTGGCATTCAATAAGCTCAATGCCCATCCGACATTCCTCACATCCAGTTTTCTACACTTTCTCTATGACCCTTTATTCCCATACTGATCAAAACCTATCAAACTCAAATTTAAATATACATAAGGACTCTGCCCCCATTGCTCTCTGTGGCCAGGAGTTCCAAAGACTCTCAACCCTCTGACAGAAGAATTTTTTCCTCATCTCAGTCTAAAATTGGTACCCTTTTATTCTGAGACTATGCTCTCTTGTTCTAGATTTTCCCCTGAGGGGAAACATCCCCTCAGCAGTAGCCTGTAAAGCCTCTGACAATTCCTATATCTTTCAATAAGATCACCTCTCATTCTTCTAAACTCCAGTTACTAGAGACCCAACCTGTTTAGTTTTTGCTTTTAGGACAACCCTTCATAACAGGGATCAATCTTATGAACCTTCTCTGAACTCACTTTAAAAAAATGATATTTTTCCTTAAGTGGGGTTTCAGAATGCCCTATACAGTTGCAGTGTGACTTCCCTACTCTTGTACTCCAACTCCCTTGAAATAATGGCCAACATTCCATTAGCCTTCCTAATTACCTGCTGCACCTGTATGCTAGCTTTCTGTGTTTCATGCACAAATACCCTCCCCAAGTCCCTTTGTGTTGAAGCTTTCTGCACATTTTCTCCTATTAGAAACATGCTGTTCTTTTGTTCTCCCTTTGAGAATGAAATTTACATTTTCTTACATTAAGCTACATTTACCAACATTTTGCCAAATTGACCAAACAATATTTCTCTGCAAACTGTTTGTATCCCTCTCACAACTTGCCTTTCCATTATTTTTCTGCTATCTGCAAATTTACAAGGATGTTGCCAGGGTTGAAGGAGTTGAGCTATGGAGAGGGGTTGAATAGGCTGGGGCTGTTTTCCCTGGAGCTTCAGAGGCTGAGGAGTGACCTTATAGAGATCTATAAAATCATGAGGGGCATGGATAGGATAAATAGGCAAAGTCTTTTTCCTGGCGTGGAAGAGTCCAGAACTAGAGGGCATAAGTTTAGGGTGAGAGGGGAAAATATAAAAGAGACCTAAGGGGCAACGTTTTCATGCAAAGGGTGGTACATGTATAGAATGAGCTGCCAGACAAAGTGGTGGAGACTGGTACAATTACAACATTTAGAAGGCATCTGGATGGGTATATGAATAGGAAGGGTTTGGAAGGACATGGACTGGGTGCTGGCAGGCGGGACTAGATTGGGTTGGGATATCTGGTCAGCATGGATGAGTTGGAATGAATGGTCTGTTTCCCTGTTGTACATCTCTATGACTCTATGAACCCTACTAGTCATGGTTGATAACCTGAAAAAAGAACCCTACCCCATTCACTGTTTCCTGCCCATTAGTCAATTTTCTATCCATGCCAATATACTACTTCTAACACCATCATCTCTTATCTTATGATTAATCTTTTGTGAAGTAAGTCTTTTGTTAAATGCCTTCTGGATGTCCAAATACAAAATATTTATTGGTTCTCCTCTATCCACCCTGGTTGACACTTTCTTGAAAAACTGTAATAAATTAGTCAGACATGATTTCCCTTTCACAAAGCCATGTTGACCCTGCATGATGTTTCTCAATATTCTGCTATTATTTCCTTAATAATTCATTCAAATACTTTTCCAACAATGGATATTAGGCTAATCAGCATAGGGTTACCTGCTTTTTGCTGTAACCCCTCTTAAATAAGGGTGTCACATTCTCAGTTTTCCAATCCTCTGGTACCTCTCCAGAATCCAACGATATTTGGAAAATTTCTACTGCTGCATTCATTATCTCTGTAGCTGCCACGTTTAGGATCCTAGGGTACAAGCCATCAGGGCCAGGGGAATTATCTGCCTTTAGCTCCATAAGTTTACATTTTTTTGCGACTTAATTCCTTTCCCATATTCTTTAGTATTAATGCTATGTTTGATATATCTTTCACCATAAAGACTGAGGCGAAATATCTGTTTGACATCTGTGCCATTTCTTTGTTCCCCAATCCGATTCCCCCGATTCACTTTCTAAGGGGCCTATGTCCACTTTGACCTCTCTCTTCCTTATTATATATTTAAAGAAGCTGTTTTGTCAGTTTTTAATATTCCTTGCTAATTTATGTTTATTTTTATTATCTTTATTATCTTTTCAGTCTGCCTTTGTTGAATTCAGAATTTATCCCGGTCCTCATGCCTATCACTGACTTTGTTTCTTAACATACTTTCTCTTTCAACTTAATGCTCTCTTTAACATTCTTTGAGGAAACTCTCCGGAATACACTCCATGAATTTTTTTTTCACAGATTTAACCTTGCCAAAGATTTTTTCACAGATTTAACTCCACCATCCCTTCCTTCTTGACTGCTCTTTTGGAAAGTCACATACCTCTAGCTATTCAGTTCCCAACTTTGAGCTCCTTGTACCATATCTCCATTGTGGCTATAAGCTCATCTCCATCGACCTCTGTTTACTTATTTAATTTAAAGTCAAGAGTAGCTTTATTTGTCATTTCCACTGCATACAACTGATACAGTAAAAATGAGACAGCGTTCCTTCAGGACCAAGATGCTACAGACACGGCACAAACTACACGAGAGCACAGTCATGCACAGGGCATCATAAAGTGCATAAGAAAAGTACAAAACACGCAAGACAGCACAGTAATTCCTGACAAGTCAAGACAATAGGCACAGTGGTGGTCAAATTACAGTGTAATAATGAATGATCATTAATAAACTATTGTTTTCACAACAATTTGAAAAGTCGTGCAAAGTATTGCAGTTGGAATAGAGTGTGATCTAACAGTATTAGGGAGCCTGATGGCTTGGAGGAAGAAACTGTTGATTTTGTTCCAAGTTCTACATGTTTTTAAGTGATGAGCCATTAATTTTGCCTTCTTATCATTTTTCCACCTTCAACCATATTTTTTGCTTATTCATACTTGTACACTCTGTCCCTTCCTGTCACACAGTATCATCATGTAAATAGCGTTCACCACTTGATTGTTTTCCTGGACCATATGGCCATGGTCTGTTAGCTCATCCTTCCTACAGACCTCACTCTCATCCACACAGCTTGCAAGAACCTTATAACTGTTCGACAATTCCCGGGACCAAGGCTTCTTGAAAGCTATTCCTTGGTTTCCCATACTTACCTCACCTGCAATCACACCTTTCTGCCTCGAATTACAGAGCAAATTTGAGTTGCCTAAGCTGAGATATGTGACCGCCTCCTGGAACAATGTGTGCGGGTAACTTTCCCTCCCTGAAGTAGTACAATGTCTGCAGCTCCGACTCCAGGTTCGCAGCTTAGACCTAAATTTGCTTGCGCTGCAAACATTTGCTACAGATTGGATCCAGCTGCAGTGATAACTCATCACACATCCTGCCAGCCATCATGGTGGCTCAGTGGTTGCACTGATACCTCACAACACCAGGTTCGATTCCAGCCTCGGGCGACTGTGTGGAGTTTGCACATTCTCCCCGTGTCTGCGTGGGTTTCTTCCAGGTGCTCCGGTTTCCTCCCACAGTCCAAAGATGTGCAGGTTAGGTAAATTGGCCATGCTAAATTATCCATAGTGTTAGGTGCATTAGTCAGGGGGAAATGGGTCTGGGTGGGTTGCTCTTCGGAGGGTCGGTGTGGACTGGTTGGGCTGAAGGGTCTGTTTCCATACCATAGGGAATCTAATCTATCATCTTCCATCTAATTAATTAATCTAGAATCCTTGATTTTTGCACTTTAAGGATTCTCCCCTCTTTATACTTTATTCCACTTTTCTTTTTTTACATTTGTATCAATGTTATAATTAACAGGCAATATTTTAGGAAAAAAAGAGAAAGGAAAAGTCTGGAGACCTTATATTTACTTTAAAGATTGGAAATACTCACCAATCAGATGCTTTGTTTAGGCTTTGTTTACCCTTCCTCTACGTCACAAAGCCTTTGGTGGCAGGTTCTATGCACACTGAACAAATTGAGACAACATGAGAAACTGACCTGCAATTATTTCCTTCCTTCTTACTTACTGGTACGTTTTCTCAGGAGTTAGAGGGCTTTCATGTTTGAAATGAACAATAATACTATTATATGCAACACTCTCTGGTATTTGAGCCATTTTCCACTTGAAGGAGTGCTTAGAAAGAGGGCCTCTCCTTGGCACCATCAAGAATAAAACTCATCTGAAGGTAAATGTTGCTTAACAGGGAATTAGCAGGCAAATGAAACAAAATTATGCAGGACATGTGGCATTCATGTTAAATTCTAAATGAAGATATACTTGCAGATAGGTTAAAAGGTTGAGAAGGGTATTGTGGCACCACTTGCACTTACATTATAGATGACAATCAGCACAATGAGGAGAAGGGGTAATGTGGGAAATGCCAAATAAAGTGCATTATCATAGTACAAGGTTTTAATGTATCCTCTGACCTTGGTTATTCTAATGAGGTCATTGAACTTTCCCCAGGACTGATTTACAGTGCTGTGACAGGCAGACATGCTATGGGCCATTAACTATCAAGATTATAAATATAAATTGCAATTCTATTCAAGGAAAAAGGAGGTTAATTAGAGTTACTCATCAGCTAAGAAAACCATGATAGCAGCTCTATTCAAATTTGAGGAAAACATTCACAACACAGAAATACAAACAAGGAATTAGAGCAGAACCAAAAACCCTGCAGATGCTGGAATCCAAAGTAGACAGGCAAGAGGCTGGAAGAGCATAGATAACCAGGCAGCATCAGGAGGTGGAGAAGTCGGTGTAACCCTTCTTCAGGACGTAAGATGGAGAGGAGGAAGTCCAGGTCCTGAAGAAGGATACACCCAAAACGTTGACTTATCAACCTCCTGATGCTGCCTGGCTTGCTGTGTTTTTAGATTAGATTACTTACAGTATGGAAACAAGACCATCGGGCCAACAAGTCCACACCGACTCTCTGGAGAGCAACCCGCACAGACCCATTTCCCCTACACCTAACACTACGGGCTATTTAGCATGGCCAATTCACCAAACCTGCAAACTCCATACAGACAGTTGCTTGAGGCAGGAATTGAACCTGGGTCCCTGGCGCTGTGAGGCAGCAATGCTAACCACTGTGCCACCATGCCATCCAGCCTCCTGATGCTGCCTGGCTTGCTGTGTTCCTCCAGCTTCCTGATGCTGCCTGGCTTCTTGCATTCCTCCCAGCCTCCTGATGTTGCCTGGCTTGCTGTGTTCTTCCACCTTCCTGCTGCTACCTGGCTTGCTGTGTCCTCCCAGCCTCCTGCTGCTACCTGGCTTGCTGTGTCCTCCCAGCCTCCTGATGCTACCTGGCTTGCTGTGTCCTCCCAGCCTCCTGCTGCTACCTGGCTTGCTGTGTCCTCCCAGCTTCCTGATGCTGCCTGGCTTGCTGTGATCCCCAAGTATCCTGATGCTATCTGGCTTGCTGTGTTCTTCCAAAATCCTGCTGCTACCTGGCTTGCTGTGTTCGTCCAGCTGCCTGATGTTGCCTGGCTTGCTGTGTTCCCCCAGCTGCCTGATGTTGCCTGGCTTGCTGTGTTCCCTCAGCCTCCTGATGCTGCCTGGCTTGCTGTGTTCCTCCAACCTCCTGATGCTATCTGGCTTACTGTGTTCTCCCAGCCTCCTGATGCTGCCTGGCTTGCTGTGTTCTCCCAGCTTCCTGATGCTGCCTGGCTTGCTGTGTTCCCCAAGTATCCTGACGCTACCTGGCTTGCTGTGTTCGTCCACCTTCCTGCTGCTACCTGGCTTGCTGTGTTCCCCCAGCCTACTGATGCTACCTGGCTTGCTGTGTTCCCCCAGCCTCCTGATGCTACCTGCCTTGCTGTGTTCCTCCAACCTCCTGATGCTACCTGCCTTGCTGTGTTCCTCCAACCTCCTGATACTACCTGGCTTACTGTGTTCTCCCAGCCTCCTGATGCCGCCTGGCTTGCTGTGTTCTCCCAGTATCCTGATGCTGCCTGGCTTGCTGTGTTCCTCCACCCTCATGATGCTATCTGGCTTGCTGTGTTCTCCCACCCTCCTGATGCTGCCTGGCTTGCTGTGTTCCCCCAGTCTCCTGATGCTTCCTGGCTTGCTGTGTTCCTCCAACTTCCTGATGCTGCCTGGCTTGCTGTGTTCTCCCAGTATCCTGATGCTACCTGGCTTGCTGTGTTCTTCCACCCTCCTGATGCTGCCTGGCTTGCTGTGTTCCCCCAGTCTCCTGATGCTTCCTGGCTTGCTGTGTTCCTCCAACTTCCTGATGCTGCCTGGCTTGCTGTGTTCTCCCAGTATCCTGATGCTACCTGGCTTGCTGTGTTCTTCCACCCTCCTGATGCTGCCTGGCTTGCTGTGTTCTCCCAGTATCCTGATGCTTCCTGGCTTGCTGTGTTCCTCCAACTTCCTGATGCTGCCTGGCTTTCTGTGTTCTCCCAGTATCCTGATGCTGCCTGGCTTGCTGTGTTCTCCCAGCCTCCTGATGCTACCTGGCTTGCTGTGTTCTTCCACCCTCCTGATGCTACCTGGCTTGCTGTGTTCTTCCACCCTCCTGATGCTACCTGGCTTGCTGTGTTCCCCCAGCCTCCTGCTGCTATTTGGCTTGCTGTGTTTCCCTAGTCTCCTGATGCTACCTGACTTGCTGTGTTCCTCCAACCTCTTGATGCTGCCTGGCTTGCTGTGTTTCCCCCAGCATCCTGATGCTGCCTGGATTGCTGAGTTCTCCCAGTATCCTGATGCTGCCTGGCTTGCTATGTTCCCGTAGCCTCCTGATGCTGCCTGGCTTGCTGTGTTCTCCCAGCCTCCTGATGCTGCCTGGCTTGCTGAGTTCTCCCAGCCTCCTGATGCTGCCTGGCTTGCTATGTTCCCGTAGCCTCCTGATGCTACCTGGCTTGCTGTGTTCCCCCAGCCTCCTGATGCTACCTGGCTTGCTGTGTTCCTTCAACCTCCTGATGGTGCCTGGCTTGCTGTGTTCTTCCACCCTACTGATGCTGCCTGGCTGGCTGTGTTCTTCCAAACTCCTGATGCGGCCTGGCTTGCTGTGTTCTTCCAAACTCCTGATGCTGCCTGCCTTGCTGTGTTCTCCCAGCCTCCTGATGCTACCTGGCTTTCTGTGTTCTTCCACCCTACTGATGTTCCCTGACTTGCTGTGTTCCCCTAGCCTCCTGATGCTGCCTGGCTTGCTGTGTTCTTCCACCCTCCTGATGCTACCTGGCTTGCTGTGTTCCTCCAACCTCTTGATGCTGCCTGGCTTGCTGTGTTCCTCCAGCCTCCTGATACTGCCTGGCTTGCTGTGTTCTTCCACCTTCCTGATGCTGCCTGGCTTGCTGTGTTCTCCCAGCTTCCTGATGCTGCCTGGCTTGCTGTGTTCCCCAAGTATCCTGATGCTACCTGGCTTGCTGTGTTCTTCCAGCCTCCTGATGCTACCTGGCTTGCAGTGTTCCTCCAGTATCCTGATGCTACCTGGCTTGCTGTGTTCCCCTATCCTCCTGATGCTGCCTGACTTGCTGTGTTCCTCCAACCTCCTGATGCTGCCTGGCTTGCTGTGTTCTTCCACCCTCCTGATGCTGCCTGCCTTGCTGTGTTCCTCCAACCTCTTGATGCTGCCTGGCATGCTGTGTTCCTCCAACCTCTTGATGCTGCCTGGCTTGCTGTGTTCTCCCAACCTCTTGATGCTGCCTGGCTTGCTGTGTTCCTCCACCCTCCTGAAGCTGCCTGGCTTGCTGTGTTCTTCCACCTTCCTGCTGCTGCCTGGCTTGCTGTGTTCTCCCAGCTTCCTGATGCTGCCTGGCTTGCTGTGTTCCCCAAGTATCCTGATGCTACCTGGCTTGCTGTGTTCTTCCAGCCCCCTGATGCTACCTGGCTTGCAGTGTTCTCCCAGTATCCTGATGCTACCTGGCTTGCTGTGTTCTTCCAGCCTCCTGATGCTACCTGGCTTGCTGTGTTCCCCTATCCTCCTGATACTGCCTGACTTGCTGTCTTCCTCCAACCTCCTGATGCTGCCTGGCTTGCTGTGTTCTTCCACCCTCCTGATGCTGCCTGCCTTGCTGTGTTCCTCCAACCTCTTGATGCTGCCTGGCATGCTGTGTTCCTCCAACCTCTTGATGCTGCCTGGCTTGCTGTGTTCTTCCACCCTCCTGATGCTGCCTGCCTTGCTGTGTTCCTCCAACCTCTTGATGCTGCCTGGCTTGCTGTGTTCTCCCAGTATCCTGATGCTGCCTGGCCTGCTCTGTTCTTCCACCCTCCTGATGCTGCCTGGCTTGTTGTGTTCCCCCAGCCTCCTGATGCTGCCTGGCTTGTTGTGTTCCTCCACCCTCCTGATGCTACCTGGCTTGCTGTGTTCCCCCAGCCTCCTGATGCTGCCTGGCTTGCTGTGTTCTCCCAACCTCCTGATGCTGCCTGGCTTGCTGTGTTCTTCCACCCTTGTGCTGCTGCCTGGCTTGTTGTGTTCTCCCAGCCTCCTGATGCTGCCTGGCTTGTTGTGTTCCTCCACCCTCCTGATGCTGCCTGGCTTGCTGTGTTCTCCCAGCTTCCTGATGCTGCCTGGCTTGCTGTGTTCCCCAAGTATCCTGATGCTACCTGGCTTGCTGTGTTCTTCCAGCCTCCTGATGCTACTTGGCTTGCAGTGTTCTCCCAGCCTCCTGATGCTGCCTGGCTTGCTGTGTTCTCCCAGCCTCCTGATGCTGCCTGGCTTGCTGTGTTCTCCCAGTATCCTGATGCTGCCTGGCTTGCTGTGTTCTCCCAGCCTCCTGATGCTGCCTGGCTTGCTGTGTTCTCCCAGTATCCTGATGCTGCCTGGCTTGCTGTGTTCTCCCAGCCTCCTGATGCTGCTGGGTTGCTGTGTTCTCCCAGTATCCTGATGCTACCTGGCTTGCTGTGTTCCCCTATCCTCCTGATGCTGCCTGGCTTGCTGTGTTCTTCCAAACTCCTGATGCTGCCTGCCTTGCTGTGTTCTCCCAGCCTCCTGATGCTACCTGGCTTTCTGTGTTCTTCCACCCTCCTGATGTTGCCTGACTTGCTGTGTTCTTCCACCCTCCTGATGCTGCCTGGCTTGCTGTGTTCTTCCACCCTCCTAATGCTGCCTGGCTGGGGTGTTCTTCCACCCTCCTGATGCTGCCTGACCTGCTGTGTTCTTCCACCCTCCTGATGTTGCCTGACTTGCTGTGTTCCCCCAGCCTCCTGATGCTGCCTGGCCTGCTGTGTTCCCCTAGCCTCCTGATGCTGCCTGGCCTGCTGTATTCCCCCAGCCTCCTGATGCTGCCTGCCTTGCTGTGTTCTTCCACCCTCGTGATGCTACCTGGCTTGCTGTGTTCTCCCAGCCTCCTGATGCTGCCTGGCTTGCTGTGTTCTCCCAATCTCCTGATGCTGCCTGCCTTGCTGTGTTCTTCCACCCTCGTGCTGCTGCCTGGCTTGTTGTGTTCTCCCAGCCTCCTGATGCTGCCTGGCTTGCTGTGTTCTTCCACCCTCCTGGTGCTGCCTGGCTTGCTGTGTTCTTCCACCCTCCTGATGCTGCCTGGCCTGCTCTGTTCTTCCACCCTCCTGATGCTGCCTGCCTTGCTGTGTTCCCCCACCCTCCTGATGCTGGCTGGCTTGCTGTGTTCTTCCACCCTCCTGATGCTGCCTGGCTTGCTGTGTTCTCCCAGTATCCTGATGCTGCCTGGCCTGCTCTGTTCTTCCACCCTCCTGATGCTGCCTGGCTTGTTGTGTTCCCCCAGCCTCCTGATGCTGCCTGGCTTGTTGTGTTCCTCCACCCTCCTGATGCTACCTGGCTTGCTGTGTTCCCCCAGCCTCCTGATGCTGCCTGGCTTGCTGTGTTCTCCAACCTCCTGATGCTGCCTGGCTTGCTGTGTTCTTCCACCCTTGTGCTGCTGCCTGGCTTGTTGTGTTCCCCCAGCCTCCTGATGCTGCCTGGCTTGCTGTGTTCTCCCACCCTCCTGATACTGCCTAGCTTGCTGTGTTCCCCCATGCTCCTGATGCTACCTGGCTTGCTGTGTTCCCCTAGCCTCCTGATGCTGCCTGGCTTGTTGTGTTCCTCCACCCTCCTGATGCTACCTGGCTTGCTGTGTTCCCCCAGCCTCCTGATGCTGCCTGGCCTGCTGTGTTCTTCCACCCTCCTGATGCTGCCTGCCTTGCTGTGTTCCTCCAACCTCTTGATGCTGCCTGGCATGCTGTGTTCCTCCAACCTCTTGATGCTGCCTGGCTTGCTGTGTTCTCCCAACCTCTTGATGCTGCCTGGCTTGCTGTGTTCCTCCACCCTCCTGATGCTGCCTGGCTTGCTGTGTTCTTCCACCTTCCTGATGCTGCCTGGCTTGCTGTGTTCTCCCAGCTTCCTGATGCTGCCTGGCTTGCTGTGTTCCCCAAGTATCCTGATGCTACCTGGCTTGCTGTGTTCTTCCAGCCTCCTGATGCTACCTGGCTTGCAGTGTTCTCCCAGTATCCTGATGCTACCTGGCTTGCTGTGTTCCCCTATCCTCCTGATGCTGCCTGACTTGCTGTCTTCCTCCAACCTCCTGATGCTGCCTGGCTTGCTGTGTTCTTCCACCCTCCTGATGCTGCCTGCCTTGCTGTGTTCCTCCAACCTCTTGATGATGCCTGGCATGCTGTGTTCCTCCAACCTCTTGATGCTGCCTGGCTTGCTGTGTTCTCCCAGCCTCCTGATGCTGCCTGGCTTGCTGTGTTCTCCCAGTATCCTGATGCTACCTGGCTTGCTGTGCTCTTCCACCTTCCTGATGCTGCCTGGCTTGCTGTGTTCTCCCAGCTTCCTGATGCTGCCTGGCTTGCTGTGTTCCCCAAGTATCCTGATGCTACTTGGCTTGCAGTGTTCTCCCAGCCTCCTGATGCTGCCTGGCTTGCTGTGTTCTCCCAGTATCCTGATGCTGCCTGGCTTGCTGTGTCCTCCCAGCCTCCTGATGCTGCCTGGCTTGCTGTGTTCTCCCAGTATCCTGATGCTGCCTGGCTTGCTGTGTTCTCCCAGCCTCCTGATGCTGCTGGGTTGCTGTGTTCTCCCAGTATCCTGATGCTACCTGGCTTGCTGTGTTCCCCTATCCTCCTGATGCTGCCTGGCTTGCTGTGTTCTTCCAAACTCCTGATGCTGCCTGCCTTGCTGTGTTCTCCCAGCCTCCTGATGCTACCTGGCTTTCTGTGTTCTTCCACCCTCCTGATGTTGCCTGACTTGCTGTGTTCTTCCACCCTCCCGATGCTGCCTGGCTTGCTGTGTTCTTCCACCCTCCTGATGCTGCCTGGCTGGGGTGTTCTTCCACCCTCCTGATGCTGCCTGACCTGCTGTGTTCTTCCACCCTCCTGATGTTGCCTGACTTGCTGTGTTCCCCTAGCCTCCTGATGCTGCCCGCCTTGCTGTGTTCTTCCACCCTCCTGATGCTGCCTGGCTTGCTGTGTTCTTCCACCCTCCTGATGCTGCCTGGCTGGGGTGTTCTTCCACCCTCCTGATGCTGCCTGACCTGCTGTGTTATTCCACCCTCCTGATGTTGCCTGACTTGCTGTGTTCCCCCAGCCTCCTGATGCTGCCTGGCCTGCTGTGTTCCCCTAGCCTCCTGATGCTGCCTGGCCTGCTGTATTCCCCCAGCCTCCTGATGCTGCCTGGCTTGCTGTGTTCTCCCAATCTCCTGATGCTGCCTGCCTTGCTGTGTTCTTCCACCCTCGTGCTGCTGCCTGGCTTGTTGTGTTCCCCCAGCCTCCTGATGCTGCCTGGCTTGCTGTGTTCTTCCACCCTCCTGGTGCTGCCTGGCTTGCTGTGTTCTTCCACCCTCCTGATGCTGCCTGGCCTGCTCTGTTCTTCCACCCTCCTGATGCTGCCTGCCTTGCTGTGTTCCCCCACCCTCCTGATGCTGCCTGGCTTGCTGTGTTCTTCCACCCTCCTGATGCTGCCTGCCTTGCTGTGTTCTTCCACCCTCGTGCTGCTGCCTGGCTTGTTGTGTTCCCCCAGCCTCCTGATGCTGCCTGGCTTGTTGTGTTCCTCCACCCTCCTGATGCTACCTGGCTTGCTGTGTTCCCCCAGCCTCCTGATGCTGCCTGGCTTGCTGTGTTCTCCCAACCTCCTGATGCTGCCTGGCTTGCTGTGTTCTTCCACCCTTGTGCTGCTGCCTGGCTTGTTGTGTTCTCCCAGCCTCCTGATGCTGCCTGGCTTGTTGTGTTCCTCCACCCTCCTGATGCTGCCTGGCTTGCTGTGTTCTCCCAGTATCCTGATGCTACCTGGCTTGCTGTGTTCTTCCACCATCCTGATGCTGCCTGGCTTGCTGTGTTCTCCCAGCTTCCTGATGCTGCCTGGCTTGCTGTGTTCCCCAAGTATCCTGATGCTACCTGGCTTGCTGTGTTCTTCCAGCCTCCTGATGCTACTTGGCTTGCAGTGTTCTCCCAGCCTCCTGATGCTGCCTGGCTTGCTGTGTTCTCCCAGCCTCCTGATGCTGCCTGGCTTGCTGTGTTCTCCCAGTATCCTGATGCTGCCTGGCTTGCTGTGTTCTCCCAGCCTCCTGATGCTGCCTGGCTTGCTGTGTTCTCCCAGTATCCTGATGCTGCCTGGCTTGCTGTGTTCTCCCAGCCTCCTGATGCTGCTGGGTTGCTGTGTTCTCCCAGTATCCTGATGCTACCTGGCTTGCTGTGTTCCCCTATCCTCCTGATGCTGCCGGGCTTGCTGTGTTCTTCCAAACTCCTGATGCTGCCTGCCTTGCTGTGTTCTTCCACCCTCCTGATGCTGCCTGGCTTGCTGTGTTCTTCCACCCTCCTGATGCTGCCTGGCTGGGGTGTTCTTCCACCCTCCTGATGCTGCCTGACCTGCTGTGTTCTTCCACCCTCCTGATGTTGCCTGACTTGCTGTGTTCCCCTAGCCTCCTGATGCTGCCTGCCTTGCTGTGTTCTTCCACCCTCCTGATGCTGCCTGGCTTGCTGTGTTCTTCCACCCTCCTAATGCTGCCTGGCTGGGGTGGTCTTCCACCCTCCTGATGCTGCCTGACCTGCTGTGTTCTTCCACCCTCCTGATGTTGCCTGACCTGCTGTGTTCCCCCAGCCTCCTGATGCTGCCTGGCCTGCTGTGTTCCCCTAGCCTCCTGATGCTGCCTGGCCTGCTGTATTCCCCCAGCCTCCTGATGCTGCCTGCCTTGCTGTGTTCTTCCACCCTCGTGATGCTACCTGGCTTGCTGTGTTCTCCCAGCCTCCTGATGCTGCCTGGCTTGCTGTGTTCTCCCAATCTCCTGATGCTGCCTGCCTTGCTGTGTTCTTCCACCCTCGTGCTGCTGCCTGGCTTGTTGTGTTCCCCCAGCCTCCTGATGCTGCCTGGCTTGCTGTGTTCTTCCACCCTCCTGGTGCTGCCTGGCTTGCTGTGTTCTTCCACCCTCCTGATGCTGCCTGGCTTGCTGTGTTCTTCCACCCTCCTGATGCTGCCTGCCTTGCTGTGTTCTTCCACCCTCGTGCTGCTGCCTGGCTTGTTGTGTTCCCCCAGCCTCCTGATGCTGCCTGGCTTGTTGTGTTCCTCCACCCTCCTGATGCTACCTGGCTTGCTGTGTTCCCCCAGCCTCCTGATGCTGCCTGGCTTGCTGTGTTTTCCAACCTCCTGATGCTGCCTGGCTTGCTGTGTTCTTCCACCCTTGTGCTCCTGCCTGGCTTGTTGTGTTCCCCCAGCCTCCTGATGCTGCCTGGCTTGCTGTGTTCTCCCACCCTCCTGATACTGCCTAGCTTGCTGTGTTCCCCCATGCTCCTGATGCTACCTGGCTTGCTGTGTTCCCCTAGCCTCCTGATGCTGCCTGGCTTGCTGTGTTCCTCCAACCTCCTGATGCTACCTGGCTTGCTGTGTTCCCCTAGCCTCCTGATGCTGCCTGGCCTGCTGTGTTCCTCCAACCTCCTGATGCTACCTGGCTTGCTGTGTTCTCCCAGCCTCCTGACGCTGCCTGGCTTGCTGTGTTTTCCCAGCCTCCTGATACTGCCTGGCTTGCTGTGTTCCTCCAACCTCCTGACGCTGCCTGTCTTTGCTGTGTTTTCCCAGCCACCTGACGCTGCCTGGCTTGCTGTGTTCTTCCAGCCTCTTGCCTGTCCACTAAGGAACAAGGGCAGGTCATTTGGTCTTTTGAGCCTGCTCTGCCATTAGATAAAATCCTGGCTGATCTGATTTTAACCACAACTCTACATTCCTGCATGTCAGCAATAATCTTTCATCCCCTTAGTAATCAAGAATCTCTCTGCCTCTTCTTTTAGATTTATTTCAAGACTCAGCACCCTCTGCCTTTTGAAGAGGGGATTTCCAAGGACTCTCAGCCCTCCGAGAATAAAACATGACTCCTCATCTCTGTTTTACGTGAGCACCTAAACTATGAAATATTTTCAGGAGGTTTCACAGTACAGCATAAAAGTAGATCGACTAAAGGTGCCGTCGTTACTACAGTCAAAAACTCAACTCCCAATCTTTCAAAACACAATTTGTCAATAGACAGAAGATTAATATAGTGCCAGTTGCGGGCAATGGGGAGAAAATGCTTTTGTTGGAGCTATCACAAACCCAGCAACCCCAAGGATTCACTAAATGACAACTGTCCCATTACTTCATAGGTCACAATACAAAGTAAAAAATACTGTTTTAGTTACCAAGGTGACTAATTAACACCCTACCCATATGAAGAATTTAAATTTAATGTCTCTTAATTAACATATCTATGGCTTTAGTTTAAAACAAAAGTTAATCAATAAAGATATAAAAATTGGTCAACATACCAGTCTTGGATGAGTATAGACTTAAGGCTTTACTACACAGAAAACTACCAAGAAAAATTTGCAGTGACAAGGTATCAATATTGAGGCCTTTAAAAACCAAACTGCACAGATGACAAAACAGTTTATTCAACAACTTTCCTGAGACCAACTCAGTGTGCAAGAACACAAAGGTATTTACCCAATGTATAGATTATCTTATAACTCTACATATGAGCAAATTAATGCAGATGCTGGAATCTGTACTGAAATCAACAAATGCAGGAGATTACAGTGGATCAGGTAGCTTCCATGGAGAGAGAGGAAGCTAACATTCCAAGTACAAATGACTCTTCATCAGAGCTGAAGAGTCATCTAGACTCAGAATATTAGCTTGCTCTCTCTCCATGGATGCTGCCTGACCGCTGTGATCCCCAGCATTTGTTGTCTTTATTATTAATCTACAGGTTCCTCTTCAAATCTACTCTGGAAAGGTGAGTGCTCCATGGTTGACAAGCTATCGCAAAAAGGTCAACAACCAAACACTCATGCTAAACATTCTTGCCAGAACAATGATCTTTCAAAGAAAGAGGACCCCTCGATTAATTTGAACTGTACTAAACTGTGGTCAAGAGAGAGATTCGATATGCCAGATCTAAAATGAAATGGAACTTGCCAGAACATAAAATGCCAGAAATGCTAGAGCTATATTAAAACACAAAGAAAGGACAGTACTCGAATAGTGAAGATCCATATGCACCTTGATGAGCCACAAAACAATTGAAGATAAACAAAAATGGCCATTAGTGGTGTACAAAAACCCATTCACTCTTAAAGCAGTTTTGAGGACTGGTTTTAAATTAATCACAATGGCTACAGAAATATTTACAAGTTAATTACTAACTTTAGGCTCACAGAAAACCCTCAGGATACCAACCACAGAGGAAAAATCTACATCTGAATGACAAATCAGGATAAATGATCCAATATGAAAGGATATTGAAAAGAATAAAAAGGAAGGTCACTTTTGTTCGAAGGAGTTGCAGATCATTTGTGGCATAGAAGAAGACAATTTCACAACCAACCTCTCCAATAAAATAATAGGAAGGTGATTGATTTATATTTTATTTGGAACTGTCATTTCTTAACCATTGTTCATGTAAATACTTTGACAGAAGACTTTGCACTGCAAAGTGTTGAGGTCTTCGAATGGTTAGTTATGGAGATATGCAATTGCTTGCCCTGTACTCACAGATCCAAAATCCTCCTCCTCTCAATCACATTTTCAGCACGGTGGCTCAGTGGTTAGCACTGCTGCCTCACAGCGCGGGAGACTCGGGTTCAATTCCTGACTCAGGCGACTGACTGTGTGGAGTTTGCACATTCTCCCCGTGTCTGCGTGGATTTCCTCCGGGTGCTCCGGTTTCCTCCCACAGTCCAAAGATGTGCAGGTTAGGTGAATTGGCCATGCTAAATTGCCCGTAGTGTTAGGTAAGGGGTAAATGTAGGGGTATGGGTGGGTTGCGCTTCGGCGGGTCGGTGTGGACTTGTTGGGCCGAAGGGCCTGTTTCCACACTGTAATGTAATCTAATCTAATCAACTATGCAAAAAAATAGAAAAATCTAAATGTTCAAGGTCAATTCTCACTAACAGCAAATTATGTTAAATTCTGCTACAGCAAAATCTGTCTTGGAATTCTTTTTAAGTTATACAATAAAAGGTGTTCTCCGATCATTTCTGCAAAGGTTTATATCTTACTTTGACTAAGTTTTCTTTAATTCAGGGGATGTGGGCTTCACTGGCTGGACTGGCATTTCTTGCTCAGCCTAAATTTCCTGCTTTCTTGAAAGTCCATTTGGTGTCAGTGTACTTATAATGCTGTTAGAACACAAGAAATAGGAACAGAATAGGCTATTCGACCAGACAAGCCTGCCCCGCCATTCAAGATGATCATGGTTGATCTGCCCAAGGCCTCAACTCCTCTTTCATGTTGAGTCCTGAGAACTCTCTGCTCAATGATATTTCAAAAATCTACCTATCTCCTCTTTAAATATGTTCAATGATCTATTTGCCACAATTCTCTGGGGTTGAGGATTCCAGACATTCACTACCCTCTAAAAGAAGAAATTCCTTTGGCTCTCAGTTTTAAAGTGTCACCTTATTCTGTAAATTTTTCTGTTGGTTTAAGATTTCCGCACTTGTAACATCATCTCAACATCTGCCCTGTCAAGACCCTCAGAATCTTTTATGTTTCAAAAAGATCACCCCTCAATCTTCTAAACTCCCATGAATAAGATGCCAACCTGTTCAGCCATTCTTGATAAGTCACTCTCTTCATCTTAGGATGTGGCCTAGTGAATTACTTTTGAACTGCCTTCAATATCAGTACATCCTTTCTTTTGTTTTTGTACAAGAAATCTTTATTATGTATTCACATTAGAATTCATTAAAGTGCTTTTCCTAGTTATGTCTTACCTGAACTGAGCTTGCAAAAGATTTTTGTTTTATTCATTCATGAGATCTAGGCATGACTATCTAACCCAACCTGTGTTGCCCATCCCTAATTACCAGAGGGCATTTAAGAGCCAACCACATTGCTGTGGGTCTGGTGTCAGATGTAGGCCAGACCAGGTAAGGATGGCAGATTTCTTTGCAAACAGGATGTTAGTGAAACAGTGGGATTTCACAACAATGACACTATTTTTCTTACTTCACAACTCCATTCTATTTCTATTTCTAATTCAAATTTCATTTCTTCACTTTCAGGGATGATAAAAGAAAGACTTGTTTTGAAATAGTGCTTTTCGTAACCACCAGATGTCCCAAAGCACATTCTAGCCAGAGAAACATTTTTTAGTCACTGTTGAAATGCAAAAGTCACAGTGGCTGATTTGCACACTACAAACTCTTATAAATAGCAATGTGATAATTACTAAAGGATCTGTTGCAGTGATGTTAATCAAGGGATAAATATTAATCTGGATCCCAGAAAAGTATGCATTTTCAATGGCCACCTGTTATCTCAAATGCACTTTAGAAGCAGGAACTATAATCATCTTCACCCCCCTGAAAGGACAGATGAGGCCTTGGTTTGTTAAGTCATCTGCTCCATTTTTGCAGCAGCAGGGGGAGCAGTGAGAATGAGGACCAGGGGCTGCTGGGAAGATAAATTAATTCTTTAATAACTTATCTCGTGAACACACTGAGCAGGAGTAGACACAGGACTGCTGAGTAAGTGAGGTAACATATTGGGCGGTTGCTTTATCCGGAACATTACTTAGGCAATGTCTCCCAACCATCCTCCTCCTCTAACCGAGAGAAAAAGGCTCTGTGCGCTGACGCAGTAAGGTTACTAGTTTTCTTTTCAATAGTCTCTTTGGGAATTCAGAACATTGGGAATGGATGTTGGTCAGTTGCATGCTCCTCCTGTAGAATGTCTGTGCTGGGGCGGGGGGAGTAAGGGTCACCATTAGTGTCCCCACTGACTTCATCCGTGGGAAGCGTATCCAACTTCAGTTCCTCAGAAAATGAATCAGGGAACTGGAGCTAGAACTGGATAAACTTCAGATCATTTGGGAGGCTGAGGAGGTAAGTGAGAGGAGTTAGAGGTAGGCAGTCACACTTCAGGTACAGGAAAAAGGCAGATGGGTTCCAGTCAGAGGACAGAAAGGGAACCGGCAGAAAGTGCAGGGATCCCGTGGCTGTTCCCCTCAATAATAAGTATACCCTTTTGGATACCGTTGGGGAGTGAGGGGGTGTCACCTACCATGGGAAAGCCATAGTGGCCAGGTCTCTGGCATTGAGCCTGATTCTGTGGCTCAGAAGAGAAGAAGGAAGAACAGAAAAGCATTAGTGGTAGGAGACTCAATAATTAGAGGAACAGATAGGAGATTCTGTGGTTGCTAACAGGACTCCCGGAAGGTATGTTGCCTCCCAGGTGCCAGTGTCTGGGATGTCTATGATCGAGGTTATTTAGGAGGGCTTGTCTACTGAGTCAGTATGGGTCGAGGTCAATAACAGGAGAAGACCACTCACTTTTTTGGGTGTTTTCTATAGACCCCCAATAGCAGCAGAGAGATAGAAGAACAGATTGGACAGCAGATCTTGGAAAGGTGCATGTGTAACAAATTTGTTGTCATGGGTGACTTCATCAATATTGATTGGAACCTCCTTAGTGCAGATAGTCTGGAGGGAGCCGCGTTTGTCAGATGTGTCCAGGGAGGATTCCTGACTCAATATGTAGATAAGCTAACTGGGGGGGGGGGGAGGCCATATTGGATTTGGTGCTTAGTATTGAGCCAGGCCAGGTGTCAGATCTCTCGGTGGGAGAGTATTTTGGTGATAGTGACCACAACTGCCTCACCTATACCATAGGCAAAAGTGAGGACTGCAGATGCTGGAGATCAGAGTCAAGGTTAGAGTGGTGCTAGAAAAGCACAGCAGGTCAGGCAACATCTGACGAACAGAAAAATCGACATTTCAGGCAAAAGCCCTTCATCAGGAATGAGCCTATACCATGGCCATGGAGAGGGATAGGAACAGACAGTATAGAAAGGTATTTAATTGGGGGAAGGGAAATTATACTGCTATTAGACAGGAGCTGCAAAGTAGGCTGTTTAAGGAGCACTTGTGTGAGTGTTGGACGCCTTTGTTCCACTCAGACAGGCAAGGAATGGTAAGGTAAAGGAGCCTTGGATGGCAAGAGCAGAAGGAGGAAGCCCACTTGAGGTTGAGGAAGCAAGCATCTGGCGCAGCTTTAGCGGATTACAGGGTAGTTAGGAAAGAACTCAAAAAATGGACTGAGGAGAGCTAGGAGAGGGCATGAAAAAGCCTTGGCAGGAAGGATTAGGGAAAACCCAAAGGCGTTCTATATGTACATGAGGAATAAGAGAATGATCAGAGAGAGGATAGGAGTGATCATGGATAGTGGAGGGACCTTGTGCCTGGAGTCTGAAGAGGTAGGGGAGGCCCTAAATGAGTTTTTTTATTTCAGTATTCACTCAAGAGAGGGACCTTGTTGATAGTGAGAACACCGTAGACCAGGTTAATAGGCTTGAACAAATTGCTATTCAGGAAGTGGATTTGCTGGAAATTCTGGGAAGCATCAAGGTAGAGAAGTCCCCAGGGCCGGACCAGATATAACCAAGGTTACTACAGGAAGTGAGGAATGAGATTTTTGTGCCTCTGGCAATGATCTTTCCATCCTCACTCTCCAGGGGAGTAGTACCAGCTGATTGGAGGTAGGTGAATGTTGTTCCTCTGTTCAAGAAAGGGAATAGAGAAATCCCTGAGAATTACAGACCAGTCTTACATCTGTAGTAAACAAGGTACTGGAAAGGATTCTGAGATAGGATTTATGACTATTTGGAAAAACATAGTTTGATCAAATATAGCATGGCTTTGAGGGGCAGGCCATGCCTCATAAGCCTTACTGAATTCTTTGAGGATGTGAGGAGACAAGTTGACAAAGGTCGAGCAGTGGATGTGGTGCATATGGATTTCAGTGAGGCATTTGATAAGGTTCCCCACAGTAGGCTCATTCAGAAAGTTAGAAGGTATGGGATACAAGGAAATTTGGCTGTCTAGATACAGAATTGGCTGGCTGAAAGAAGACAGCGAGTAGTAATGGATGGAAAGTATTCTGCCTGGAGTTCGGTGACCCGTGGTGTCCCTCAGGGATCTGTTCTTGGGCCTGTACTCTTTGCAGTTTTTATAAATGACTTAGATGAAGAAGTGGAAGGATGGTTTAGTAAGTCTGCTGATGACACAAAGGTCAGTGGGGTTGTCGATAATGTCAAGGACTGTTGCAGGCGACATATCATCGACAGGCTGCAGAGCTGGGTTGAGAAGTGGCAGATGGAGTTCAACGTGGACAAATGAGAAGTAATTCACTTTAGAATGATTCGGAGATGCTGGTGTTGGACTGGGGTGTACAAAGTTAAAAATCACACAACACCAGGTTATAGTCCAACAGGTTTAGTTGGAAGCACACTAGCTTTCGGAGCGACGCTCCTTCATCAGGTGATTGTCACCTGATGAAGGAGCGTCGCTCCAAAAGCTAGTGTGCTTCCAATTAAACCTGTTGGACTATAACCTGGTGTTGTGTGATTTTTAACTTTTCACTTTGGAAGGTCGAATTTGAATGCTGAATACATGGTTAAAGATAGAATTCTTGGCAGTGGGAAGGAACAGTAGGATCTTGGGGTCCATATACATAGATCACTCAAAGTTGCCACCCAAGTGGATAGGGTTGTTAAGAAGGCAAATAGGGTTTTGGCTTTCATTAACAGGGGGATTGAGTTTAAGAGCCACAAGGTTTTGCTGCAGCCTTATAAAAGCCTGGTTAGACCATACTTGGAATATTGAGTCCAGTTCTGGCTGCCTCATAATAGGAAGGATGTAAATGCTTTAGAGAGTATGCAGAGGAGATTTACCAGGATGCTGTCTGGATTGGAGGCTTGTCTTATGAAGAGAGGTTGAGTGAGCTAGGGCTTTTCACACTGAGGAGAAGGAGGAAGTGAGATGACTTGATAGAGGTGTACGAGATAATGAGGGGCACAGATAGAGTAGATAGCCAGAAACTTTACCCCAGGGCACAAATGGTTTGTCACATGGGGTTATAATTTTAAGGTGATTGGAGGAAGGTTTAGGGGAGATGTCAGAGATAGGTTCGTTATGCAGGGTATGTGGGTGCGTGGAATGCACTGCCAGTGGTGCTAGTAGAGTCAGAGATATTAGGGTGGTCCTGGTAAAGCACAGCAGGCCAGGCAGCATCCAAGAAGCAGGAAAATCGATGTTTCAGACAGGAGCTTCATCATGCTTCCTGACCTGCTGTGCTTTTCAAGCACCATTCTAATCTTGACTCTAATCTCCAGCATCTGCAATACTCATTTTTGCTCTCAGAGATATTAGGGACATTTAAGTGACTGCTGGACAAGCACACAGACTGCATTAAATTGAGGTGTGTGTAGGTTAGGTTGATCTTAGATTAAGATAAATGCTCAGCACATCATCATGGGCTGAAGGGCCTGTCCTGTGCTGTACTGTTCTATGAAAGATGGTATGTGGACAGTGCAGCAGTTCCTCAGTTCTTCGGATCTTCTTGCTTGAACACTGTAATGAGACTTGAACCCAGAATTTTATACCAGCTGCCTCCCGATTTATTTGGAAAGAGCTAAAAACATTGCTGAGGCTGTTTTTTTAAACAAAAGGCAGCCAGATCAAATAAATAGTTTGAGTGCAATAAAGTAACAAAAAGAAATCAAGTTATTTGTTTTGATTCAAATATTCAAAATAGCACGTGAATAATTTGAGATCATTCAGCCTCCTCATTTCCATTGCCTCCTAACAAAGTTGGCCAGTTAATTTCATTTAGCAATAAATGGCCCATTGCATTTCTTATAAACATACTGATCAAGTGAAACTAAGTGCAAAATATAAATAGATGGAAGTGACCTTGGTAAAGTATGAAAGATATTTGGATATACTGAGAAATTGTACTTCAGTTTTGAGAAGGCACCATTTATTGAAGCTGAATGGTACCATGATGTAATTACCTAATTATGTAAAATTCACATTTGAGAAATACAACGATTAATGATTTCTGAACTGTCAGTTTATTCAATCGATGCAGTCGTCACTTAGCCCTTCCTGTTGTTGCCATTTCCAAGGAATTGAATGTATTATACTAGCATAAACCATGTTATTGTGACTATTACTAGTCTCCCAAGATGCCACATCTCTGAAATGAATCTGGACATTGTTAAAACAGAACCTTGAAGAGGGCTGGTTGTTTCATAATTCTAAAACTTGCTTTTACTAAAAATGGTAATAATTTAATAAATCAAAAACTTTGTATCACATAGTATAACAATGCAATTTCCATAACCTGAGCCACAAAACTGCAGGATTAGGTTATTTTCCAGTGACCTTCACCGTTGTCATAGTGGAAGTGCACCCTCAGCTATCACATTAGCTAAAGCATGAATCTGATACTTTGAATCTAGATGTTGTGAAACTTGAAAGTGTTCAGAAAAAATTTACAAGGATGTTGCCAGTGTTGGAGGATTTGAGCTATAGGGAGAGGCTGAACAGGCTGGGGCTGTTTTCCCTGGAGCGTCAGAGGCTGAGGGGTGACCTTATAGAGGTTTACAAAATTATGAGGGGCATGGATAGGGTAAATAGGCAAAGCCTTTTCCCTGGGGTCAGGGAGTCCAGAACTAGAGGGCATAGGTTTAGGGTGAGAGGGGAAATATATAAAAGATACTTAACGGGCAATGTTTTCACACAGAGGGTGGTACAGGTATGGAATGAGCTGCCAGAGGAAGTGTTGGAGGCTGGTACAATTGCAACATTTAAGAGGCATTTGGATGGGTATATGAATAGGAAGGGTTTGGAGGGATATGGGCCAGGTGCTGGCAGGTGGGACTAGATTGGGTTGGAATATCTGGTCGGCATGGATGGGTTGGACCGAAGGGTCTGTTTCCATGCTGTACATCTTTATGACTCTATAAATAATGAAATCATATATTTGGTAATGTTTTATCAAGTTACCTTTATTTATCTACAACAACAGTACAAAGTGATTCGGGCTTGCAAAATAGCAGTGATTCATATTTACAATAAGTACACAATATAACAAACAGAACTAATTTTAAATTGTTGACTGCATTTTTCTAATTTTTCTTTTTTGTTTGAACTGACATTGTAGGAACTCTATCCTTTTTGCTCCGATTCACTGGAAGTATCCCAGAGGTTCACTTCGAGAGAGGCAGAGAGTCAGATTTGGAGGTCAGAGATTAAAATGGAGTGATACACTGAAGCTACTGATGCTACAGAACACTGAAAAGACAAAACCATCAATGAAACAGTGAAATTCTATGGGTTCAGGCTTACATAGCATTATGCTTATCTTTTGCCACTGTATGGGATAATAAAGCTCTTCTGAAGTTGCCTTAGTTCTACTAATATTAAGAAATAAAGTTACACAAGATCGGTTTGTGTTGCACCAAATTTTCACATGTAACCCAGCATTTAATCACTCAAAGGTAACTTCACTATACTGTCTTTTTTACCTTGACAATCTTATGAAAAGAATTGTTTGGAATTATCCTGCCTAAATTTGTTTTAGATTTTTCTTTCTGATACTTGTGAAAAACTTTCCAATATTTTCTGTATTCTGTTATCCAATCATTTGTGAATATCTGTAAGGTAACTGAGATACCTCTGCTTGTACTTCAGTTAACATTACACCATCCTTTTTCAAATGATCCAAATGTCAATTTCACATCAATTTCTGACACACTGAATCAGCAAACTTGGAATCTGAATTCTTGAGCAAACTTTCTGCACAAAGCATCCTAAAGAATTACAAATGTTATCGTAAAGATCCTGCTGGATACTTAAAGAAATGTCAATCACCAATTTGTGATGAAGGATTCAAGTATAACTGGAGTTAAGACATGGATTGAATGGTAATAATGAATGCATGCTTGCTCAGTATGTGGTGGCTGAGAAGCAGCTTGACTGATTGTTTTTAATTGCAAGCTACTGTATCCCGGCTTCTCCATTACTGCTTAAATGAGGGCTGTGATTAAACCAGAATTTAACCAGAAACCAATGTACAGTTGAGTGCACCTACTCAACATGCTAATGCAGTACGATCCAATTTGTGACAAGGTCTTGACATTCACAGCTTGTTATCAGCTCCAAATTTCTAACCAAGCAACGATACAGCTGTCCTGTTTCATGCATATCTGAGTCTAAACATTTCTTTAATCCAATCAACCTATTGCATTCTATTGGATACAACCGTATATTTTTCTTTGTTACAGATTTCAGCAATGGTTTTGTCAATGCCTTACTTGGTAAATGCTCTAACTGGTGCTCTATTGAACTAAACACACAAATACGATCCTCTATTTAACCCCTAGTCAGTCCCAAATTAGCTAAACGCCTTCAGGACATTTGTATATTATTATGCCAGTTTCCATGGATTTGGGGTCCACTCTTGGTCACCATCTGATGATTATTGTTGGAAAGGGAATAGAAGTTGAACATTAGTTATGAATAGGGTGACCCCGTAATCAACAGGCGATCCAAAAGCCATAGTAAACCACTCATTATGAAAATTTGCCATTGTATTAAGAATTAAGAGGACTACCAGCACCCAAATATCGACAAACCAGATGTTAAAAGCACCTTTAGAACAGAACTAGTGATGGAAGAAAAATTCTTCATGAAAGAAGTTAAATTGCACAACTTAATAGGAAGAGTCACCAGTTCTGCAGCTGTGGGACCATAAATATTCTACTACATTTAAGTAGCAACATATTCACAAACTACAATAGAAAAAAATTCCTGTTTTTACATTTAGGAGCGGCATGTTTGTTCGTTTCTGGTCACACTTCTAAAACATAATTTCTAATTATTATTCCCCTTCAAACATAGGTGGTATCTTTTGTCCGATATACCCTGATTTATTTCACCTGCTAATCTGTGTAATATTGTGCAAGAGTTTGCAGCCTGATTTTAGCTGCATTAATGAATTGGTTTCAGGGTTTTCATCTCACCATTGATATCCAATTGAATCTCTATCAGTAAGTTTCATTTTACTTTTTGTCTTATCCTGTCAAAGAATTAAAAAAAAAACAGGATTGAAGCTAAGTGTGAAGGACTTGGGTGTTTGCAGGGGTGGATGCGATCCAGATTTGGGTGAGTAGGCACACCACAACAGAATCCCGATGAAGCCTCGGATAGTAAGCTGCTGTTTGCTTCAGAATTAAAAAGGCAACAACAGGAAAGTTACAAGTGAAATGGGCAAAATATATGCAGTTTTGACCAAGTTCTCACGTATGAAGTTGTTCAAAGTGGATGTGAGCAGATTGAAAGAGATCATGAGAAATGTTCCATGTAAGCCTTGTGACTGCACGAAAACTCAGAAGATCCCACATAGGCTGCGAAAGGTCAGCTCCTTTGCCCTTCCATTCACACCTGCACTGGTCATGACCCCCTCCTGGACTCTGCCACTGAGCAACAGAGATTCCATGAAGGTACAGTATTCTTTATTCTTCAAGGGAGTATCTCATTCTTACAACACGAAACCGCACAGTGAAATTCTGAACGACAGAGAGGAATAACATGAGGGTGTCCTTTTAACGTGACGACTTATAAAGCTTCTCAGTCTAACTTACGATGCATATTCCCTCCAAAGTGCTGCATTACATTGGGTTACGATGAATAGCAGAGATAGGAACAAATGAAGAGTACAATTTTTCAAATGAAATTGTTAGACATTAAGTGCCATCTATCCTCGATATTGATGATCATATTGTTTTGTTACTGCTCCACGCATTAGAAACATCAGATTGAACCATGTCAAAACACCATAGACATCTTCTCACAAAAGTGCAAATAACACTATCCACATCTTTGTATTACTAGAGGACCATGCACAACAGCAATAAAAATCTCTGGGTTTTTCATCCCACACCGAGGTAAGATCAATATTTACAACGTTTATACACTTTGTGGCACTAGGACATGCACTTTTAAAACCTTTGGTTTCTTCAACGCAAAATGGAAAAAGAAAACTGTTTTGGGAAGAACTTTTAAACAATTTCTGTAGATATTTGACGTCAAGTGACTGTGCCCATTTTGCACAGATTTGTAATTAAAAATATTTGAAATAAAATCTTTGGTAGCAAAGCACACAGGAGGCTTGCTTCACACCATCTAGGTTTTCCCTCAAAATAACATAGTTTGTGCTAGAACATTTGGCAGGTGAGTGTTCACTTTACACTTTTAAATATAAATGGGAAGCAAAGCATCTCAGGTGAGCTAGAAGCCAGTTCTTCCTCATTTTGTTTCCTAACTGGCATCTTCTGCTGGGCTGACCAATAAGTGGTACTCACGATGAGCATGTTGGAGAAGCCTAGGACATTTCTGTCCATTTTTCCAAAGATAAAGTGAGATAAGGATAATAAATGACCAAGGTAGGAGGACAGAAGACAGCAAAAATGAACTAATGGGTACACTGATAGCCTTTGATGGCCTACATGATCTCGCCAGTCATCTGGGGAGAATCAAAATCTCAAAAACTAAAGCATAATTACTTGAAGTGGCAGCTTCCAAATGTCACCATTACTGCTACAAATCCACCAGCGTATGTACATGGATGGCAACAATATTGATATTCAGCAAACAACATTGCTGACTTTCAAACAGACTTGAAATTATCAAGCCATTTGCCATATCTTGATAAATCTATGATGCTCTCACTGAAGATAACCGCACTGCTCACATGGATTGACAGCTGTTTCATTTTCACCTATTTATTTAGCAGCACCACCTAATTCAGATTTTACTGACATAGGTTTTTACAAGTAACTGATGTCTGGTGAGGGATGTTGCCTCTTGAGCTGGAGTTTGAACAATAATTTTGCTTTGTTAACTCCCTCGTGGTGATTTGATTTGATGAAAAGAATGAAAAAAAAGGCAAATCTCCAGCTAGGATGAGAAATTTCTCCAATTTCCTTTCCTTTATTTCACACCACAGTTTGGTAGAAAACCCATTAAACATGTAATGCCTTGTAAAGGTGAAATTACGCACTGTGGTAGGGATCACTCAATGACATGATTGTGATTTACAGGATGATGGAACGTGTGAAGATGACAGATCTTCCAGTACAATTTCTTTGAGTTTCCTACTGAGCCACGGTATTACATTCAGCAAGTTAGAATAAAGAAGAAAGCCCTGTATGAACCTCACATTGACTATTACTGACTGTTGTTACAATATGGAAGAGTTTGGCTAAATAGCAGCACTGATGAAACCTTGTTTCTTAAAACAAAAACAGAAATACACATTTTAAAATTAAAAAAAAAATTGACAAACCTTTGGGGTGACTGCTTGTCACCCATATGTGCATTTATGATTTGTATCAGTATTGTCAAGTTCATTAATGTCCTTAATACATTATGAGGCAGGGATGGCACTAATTTCAGAAAGGCAAGATTCTGGATTCCAAGAGATACATCTTGATGCATGAAGTCTGCTGTTCTTCCTTTCTAATTTGCACTGGAAACAACTGCTGCGTCTAACCAGTTTCATTTTGCTGGATGAGCTTTTGGTTATCCAATTATGCATGTTGCTGCTGTGATCGAAATTTACTTCTTACAGCGGGTAAGGTAGAATTCCGTAGCATGGTACTGATTTTGCGTGTCCTTTCTTGCTCATGGCCACATAAACCTGCCTGCATTGTTCATTTGCATCAGCTCCTGTTCAAACTGTCAGTAAACACACCACAAATATAGCTGTAGCTCCCAAAGTTTGTTCTTTGTAAACATAAACTATTGTACTCAAGGTCATCGCACCCAGGTTGCAAGTCATCTAAAGGTAGTATTCTGAACGCAGCCATACCAGAGATAAACAAAATGGAGAGGTATCCAAAACATTTCAAAAATAAATTGCCATGCTGGCCACTTGATATTGTGCAACTTTGGACATTGCAATTAACCACAAGATCCACGCTTTACTCTCCCTATCTTATGACTTTCTCCATTGAGTTCACTATTCAGCCACGAGTTCTTGACAATTTCACTCTCAACTCTCTAGCGACATGGCGACAATCAGTTGCTCAACCTTATACGCCAGACGCTGTCTCCGTGCTTGCTCATCTTGTTCCAAGGCAGCAGTTATCTAATAAAGGGTAGAGAAAAGTGAGATGGCAACATAATCATAACAGCGTTTTTTGCAAAAGATACCACATTAGCAGTACAATAAAACAAAAAAAAAGACAGCTCAGCATTGCTAATAACACTTGAGGCTATGTTTCTTTAAAAGGTGATTGGTTATGGTTGAACACAAGGAGAATTTGGGCTTAAAAGCAAATTACTGCGGATGCTGGAATCTGAACCCAAAAGAAAAAATGCTGGAAAATCTCAGCAGGTCTGGCAGCACCTGTAAGGAGAGAAAAGAGCTGACGTTTCGAGTCTAACTGACCCTTTGTCAAAGCTGTTTGACCCTTTGTCAAAATCTGCAGTAATTTGCTTTTATCCAGTGTTTAACCCACTGTCACCTCTCTCCCAGGAATGCCTACCCTGAAGAAGTACTGTTCGTCTCTCCGAGAATTTGGGCTTGTTCTCTGGGACCAATAATGTACTCTGAGAGGTACATGAGAAACAGCACTTCGATTCACTGATAGACCAACA
Organism: Chiloscyllium plagiosum; assembly: GCF_037043375.1. NCBI lineage: Eukaryota > Metazoa > Chordata > Chondrichthyes > Orectolobiformes > Hemiscylliidae > Chiloscyllium > Chiloscyllium plagiosum. The sequence goes on from NW_028270164.1 coordinate 23,054,296, forward strand.
ATGCGATCCAATGTTGTTGCTTGAGATTAATGCATGGTGGAACAATGAACCAGGTGAATTGAGAAATGCAAAGCAATGGAAGTTCAGAGCCACTTCAGGAACTCTATTTTTCATTTCTCAAGGGTGGATACATAAAAAGGTTCTCTGCTTCAACATTTCTCAATTTATAACAGTATTATTTGGGTTTATAGAAATACACAAGCTACAACACTAAAATAGCCTGTTCAATTTGTTCCAACTGAGGCTGAAGGAGTGCACCATCATATTCATCCTACAACTCCCTGAATCCCAACGTAACCAGGAAAAGTATTTTTATGAACATGTTCAGCTCAAGGGTCACTGGACTCAGCATGCCAACTGTTTTCTTCTCACAGATGCTGCGAGACCTGCTGAACTTCTCCATCAATTTACCTTTTTCTTTGTTTCAGACATCCAGCATCCACAGTTCTTTGTTTTAATATATGGCTTATCAGATCTGTGCGCTGACAATCTGTTCTGAACTTTTCACTTAGTCCCATCACCCTGCTTCCTTCCACCACAATACCCTTAAATGCTTGCCCACTTCTAAACTCTCAGGGATTTTGTTTCCACTGATATTTCAGACGGAACATTTGATGTCTGAACAGCTGGTTGGTAAAACATATATCTTTTCATCTGTTCTTTTGTTAAGTTTATAACCTGTACATACTGCCATCCTGTTGCTGGAAATAAACTTCCTCCTCCAGTTACATCAACATCTCTCAATATTTGAATACCTCCAGCAGATCTCCTCTTAAAATTGCCTGGTACTTTGGTTTCTCCATGAAATTTAAATGCCCATGTTGCTGGTTTTCTTCTGTATCTTCTCCACAGATTCAATTCAGGTCTCCCAAAGTAATGTCTTTCATGAAAGGAGCACTTGAGGACCTGGCCAAGAACTACCAACTGAGGGAGAAACTGGTGTCTTTCTCTATTGCAGTATGAAGAGAACTAGGTGATGGGAAGTATAAAATGTTCTTGACAGTGACAATCAGATTGTACATGTGTGAAAAAATAGTATTTAGTTGGGTGAATGTGAAACTAGAAGTGAGAACACAAAGGAAGCTAGTTGTTGAGAAGGTTGAAGGCAGAGAATGGAAATGTGGGAAATGAGTTAAGTCCATTTCTGAAAACCCTCATTTAAAATGAGTTCATCTCAGAATTTCTGACATGAAAAGTCATCTTTATCAGAACAGGGATCGTGAACAGGTACAGAATAAAATCAAAAGGGTCGATAGAATGCTGAATTTAGAGAATTAGAGAACAAGGGGGTGGAAATCATGCTTCAATGATACAAAACCCTAGCTAGAGCACACTTGGAGCCCTGTAAGCAGTTCTAGCCACTGAGCCTTAAGAAAAATATATAGACTTTGGAGGAGCCAGGTTTACTTTAATAGAGTTGTGTTTCCTGGAAATTATTAAATTAATGGATTATCCAATTGAAGTTTCCAACACTTCACATTTAACAAATAGGTGTAAAGCGTTGCAGTACAATAACCTTATAACAAAGAAATTTATTAACTACTGAAAAGGAAAGTTTCCAACATAGTTTGCAGCCTTTAAAATGTAGGACAAGATTGTTATCGCTGCCAAGGTTGTGTCTCTGGCACAGACAATTCTGATAAGAAACAAAAGCAGAAATTGTTAGAAAAGCTCAGCAGGTCTGGCAGCATCTGTGGAAAGAAATCAGAGTTAATGTTTTGATCCCAGTGACCCTTCTGAACCCGAAACATTAACTCTGATTTCTCTCCACAGATGTTGCCAGACCTGCTGAGCTTTTTCAGCAATTTTTGCTTTTGTTTCTGATTTCCAGCTTCTGCAGTTCTTTTCATTTTTGCTTCTGATAAGACCGGATCTCAGGAACATATATAAACCAATTGTCTGAGCATTAATAGACAGGCTCGCAAGAGAAAGAAATCACTTCAGACAGGCACGTGTTTTGCAAAGTAATACTTGCAAACTACAGTCCTTGTTTGCAGAAGCAGCCAGGAAGGGGCTTCCCAACCCCTTCGCTAGTCAGTTCAAAAGGATGGATTAAAAGGAAGATAATGCTGCAAGCAAAGCACATAAGAGACTGCAACCAAAACCACTCCCACATTTCATTGGTTGCAGGCATTCCCTGTCTCTTTTGTTGATGCATCACATTCAAAACGTTGCTTTTAGTGGTCTATTTAACAAACTATTCTAAAATTACTTGACCTTTTCTGGATAAACTATGACTCCCAAACCTCAAAACCAACCCAGTGTAGGCAGAGAAAATTTGTTTTTGCTATTTGGGAGCTGAGGACCAGACAGCGTGGCCTAAAATTAGAGTCAGATTTTGCAGGAATGACATTAGGAAAAGGAAGGTTGAAGTTAGGAGCTCTCTTCTGCAAATGGTAATTTATGTCAACTCAATTGTGATTTCAAAACTGGGATTAATAGACCTTTGAATGCTAAATTTATTAACAGCTATCATGCAAAAGTGGATATATGGAGTTAGGTTAAATATCAACTGTGATGTCAATGAATGGCAGGACAGGGTTGAGGGGCTTTTTAAAAATTAATTCATGGGATGTGGGCATCACTGGCTCGGCCAGCATATATTTCCCAAAATGGCAGTTAAGATTCAATCACATTGCTATGGGTCTGGAGTTACAAATAAGGACAGCAGAGCACATAAGGTTGGCAGATTTCCTTCCTAAAAAGATATTGGTGAACCAGATTTGTTTTTAAACCAGTAGCCAATCCCTGTTGTGATATTCATAGGTAACTCAACAATTGCTATGGTCTTCTGGGAGTAGAAACAGAGTCTTGTACTTAGTAAGCCAATCAGGAACAGTGATGGGTATATTAATCCAATTTTCTTCATGGGAGTGCTCAGATAATTGGAATTGCCTTTCTAAACTCTCACGCATATCCATTGTGCTATTGAAACTAAATTACTTTAAAGCCTAAAGATAATTCTCCAGATCAAATAAGTCATTCTCAACTTGTTTTCACCTTTGAAATAAAACCCTACTTTTAGTTTACTTGTGGCCTGAGCATTCCAATTTTGGCAAATTATTAACAACACACTCACACTTTGCATCCGTACAGAGAATATTGCAAACTATGTGCAACATGTGTCTCTCACAATGACTTTATGTAAGTTGGACGTTTACAAGCACATGTGACAATTGCATGTGAGGGAGTGTGTGTTCCCAGAGTTTTAATTGGTATACCACCTTCATATGCAAGTCAAAATTCACCCATAATAATATATGCCCTGAGAGAAAGATAGTCTGAACATTCCTAATGATATTATCCATCAGATTACAAAGCACGTAGTGCTGGTCTTTATCTGCAGCAGACACCAGATGAAGTAAAATATAATTTTGCTTTGTTCTGGTGCAAATGATACTCAAAAGCTTAATATGCTACTAAAGAATAGCTAATGCAAAACCAACACTCCAGATAACGAGCATAAAATGTTGAGATCTGTGATAATTTGTAATAATGAGATTTTTCTATATTACTACCTGTTTGTGCGGTGAAATTACAGTTTGAGTCAGTGGATAGAATATTAAATAATGTTCATTAACACTGCTAATGAAGTACCACAAGGACCATCATTTACTTGTGCACAGAAATAATGATTATATCTTTCTGTTGGTTTCTTCACCAATGCATAGTTAAAGGCCCAATAGAAGCCCCATGAGAACTACTTCAGAAATGATTCAGAAGCCAGATACTCTAATTTCTCCTCCAGTCAAGAAGATGGCTGCATTCAAATTAGCAGAATACAAAAAGAATAATCCTTGAATTATTAAGTTTTCGATTATGTTCTCGAAGCATAAACAGTCTGGTAAGTAAAGACTCCCAAGGTTTAATCGAGCTGCTATGGTACAGCAGTCAGGGGGATAATGACAGGGCCAGTGCCCCAGGTCCCAAGGTGGTTTACGATTGTAAGTAAAAATGACTTTGTGATGAAATCAGAAAATGAAAATGTAATAGAAATAAGCTGAAATATTAAAATATGGTCTTTTAAGTTGAGAAAAGGCAGATTATATTAACATTTCCATGGTGTAAAATCAGACTTCAATTATAATCAAGAACAAACAATCCTGTACAAGCAAAAATAATGTTAAATGTATTTTAAAATTCATAGATCTTTATATGACAAAGTGTGCAGGCATTTTCAAAATTCAACGGAATAAGATTTGGGTGTGATGGTTGTGTTGTGGGGGGTGGAGAGGCAGTGGGTGGGAGGTGCATGCTGGAGTTGAAGACACCATTGATTGATGATTGGCAAACTATTAAATATACACTAGGGCATACTTTCTCAAGCCAGTATACTAGTCAGAGAATTTTGAACACTAACCTCTTCACTGTATTTGGTAACGTAAGAGTAGATTTCATTCAATGCACTCAGCATGTTAAACTCATTGACATGCAAACGGGATTGTTCTGCCAGGTAAGCATTCATGTCTTGATCGCTAATTGCAGACATTTTGGCAATATCAGCGTAATACCTTTAAAAAGAAAAATGTGTTTCACTGGCAGCCTGTTCACAATAATATAAGCAGTAACACTCGATTAGTTATTTATTCACCATATGGAAATGCTACAGATAAATGAACGAAAGGAATTGTATGAAAATTAACTTCACTTTGGCAGAGACATATTGGTCAATATCTACAAATCACATACCAATGGGATTCTGCAGCCAAATTCAGCCACATGAATCTGAGCATAGAGTTTTTTCACTAACAAAAAGCTAGTAAGGTGCAGTGTTTAAAAAAAAGTTTGAAAAATCTACACAGACCGTGATACATTGAGTTTCTACCCAGAGTCAGATCTATTGCTGCACTAGGAAACTTTTATATTCAGAAATGGTCACACAAAGATAATACTTGGTCTGTTGACAGCACTGAGTCAAAGAATCAATTGTGGACAAACAGACCATTGACGTAAACCTCAGAATAATTATATTTTATGGCATGTGCACTGACGAATAGGGAAAGAGAATCCAAGCAGACACTGCCCTTGGCCACATTTGCATACAAATGGGAAAAAAATTGTGCAGCCGCAGAATACAACTGTGATTAATGACAACAATGAAAAGTGCCCCCAGACATCTGGAGTGCCCTAACTCCACCAAGTGAAATCACATTGTCAGCAGCTTTCAGAGCTCTGCCTTCCAGTTATTTGAATGGGGAATACGGAGCTACATTCATTCATTAATTAATCCCCATTTCTGAATCTTTCATGTCCCTTATGAATTTTGAAATGTGGATTAATTGATCACAGGCAACCCAAAGCTTTTGAAGTTAATGTTAATGTGTTTGATGAGTGGGTGAGACACATTTATAGCAAACCAAGACAAATGAAGCAGCAATTTTTTTTTCTTGAAGCCAAAAGCCCACCTACATACGTTTTCCCACACACAGTCAGGAAGTGCTTTGCAACATTCCCGTGTAAGTCATCTCCATTTAGAAACAGAGAAATGCAATTTAAACTATTGAAAATTTTGGTTAAAACCAACAATGACAAGCCCAAATCTTCATAAGTCGCAAGTCTGTAGTACTTGTATCTGATTAATGAGGACTGCAATGAAATAAAAAATAAATTTCTACTAAGTATGCTCTCCTCTAGAAATGGTCGCCATGATTTGGAAGTGCTGGTGCTGGATTGGAGTAGACAACGTTAAAAATCACTCAACGCCAGGTTATAGTCCAACAGGTTTATTTGGAAGCACTAGCTTTAGGAGTGCTGCTCCTTCATCAGGTGATTGCCCAACCTGTTCAACTGTAACCTGGTGTTGTGTGATTTTTAATCTTCTCTGGAAAGTTATTAGTCCTTCACAAACAAACAAGCAATGAGAATCTAAATAATGTTAACCTCATTTTATGTTGAGAACAGTATACATATAGGCACCAATAAAAGACAGAAAATGTTGGAAAAAGATGAGTCATAATTAACCCGAAATATTAACTTTGTCACTTTCTCCATAGATGCGAAGAGACCTGCTGATTATTTAGCATTTTCACTCGTCATTGCAGACTTCCAGTAACCATAGCATTTTGCTTTTCCATTGTTGCCTAGGGACTGAATTCTATAAAGTGGGACTGAATCAGAAATCATTCTGGTTACAATAGAACATGACGCTGTGAATTAGTTAAAAGAATTGATTTTGAATTTTCATAATTTTGTTGAATGGAATATTCACAGTGAAAATGTCAGAATTCCCATTAACTTAAATGGCAGAACACTAGTGTACAAATGCGTTGAGAGAAAACACTGAATCTCGGGACATTATAGCACCATGTGACACATAAAATGATAGCTTTGCATTACATACTGATCCAGAAGTCAACTTAATTTAAACAGTTAAACCTGGTTACGACAAACTACCAGGGACTGTCAAAGCACTTTGTTTAAAAAAAAATTGCATTAATGGGTTCATCACAGCAAGTTCTGAAACTGTTCTAATAAATATAATGGAACTTCAATCGAGATCAGTAAAATTCACTTTGCTCTGGTGAAAAGCTTGCAACAACAGGGTTTAATGGCAAAGCTCCATTTCTCACTGCAGTATGTCAGTTTCAATCTGTTAATGGCACCAGCTAACAAACATTTTCCATTAAGCAGCACTCAATCCCTATGTTATCAGTTATAACTCCTGCCATGTTCTTTAGACATGAATGAAGTCTGATAAATACTGACCCAGCATTGATGCCAGTATACACTAACCTTTCAACCCAGCTCTTATAGTTGGGAATATCCTTGGCATATAGCAATTTGTTCGATGGAGAGTCCTTGCCGAGTCGATGTTCAGATGTTGAACAAGAGTCCATGAAGGTCTGTGCCACAACAGATAGACACGCATCTGTAATACTGCTCTTGTGAATGTCAAACACGAATTGTGGATTCTTAATCACGTTCACCCAAAATCGTAATGGTAAACTGCAAAACAGAGGAATATTAGGATTTGAAGGTACTCTAATCACAAGGAAACCACAATATAGAAATGTAGCAATGCAATATCTGACAACATCTATACAGAGTAGTTGAATTTTGATCATGTAAGCACATATAATGCTGGATGATCCCCTGTAGCGTTGCACACGAGGAGTTAAAGCTAAGTACAGCATTGAGGCAAAGCTGAGTGTATAATTGAACTCTGGCACAGCAACAGATTAGAGGAGGAGGAACATGAAGGAATTAAGTACAGCAGCAAAAGGTGAAACTATCTAAAAGCTTGGTGGGAGGAATCTGGGGAGACAATCTCTCTGGGGCCAGCACATGATCCAATTGACTCCATAATACTCGGGCAGTGACAGAGGCTAAAGTACAACTGGGGACAAAGGAGGGTGGTGGGAGCAGTTTACCAGTGACAGACTTCAAATTTGAACTAATTCAGTTCTGTGTTTATTGAATTCCAAGTTTAGATTCTACAAAATAATATCTCAAAGCTGCTCATGGTAACATGCATTCAGCAAAAAAGGATCTGTAAATAAACCACCACCTGCAAGCTCTCCTCCAAGCCACTCATTATCCTGACTTGGAAATGTATTGCTGTTCCTTTTATTTCACTGGGTCAAAATCTTGGAATTCCCTCCCTCAGGGCATTGTGGGAAAACCGACAACACATGGACTGCCATGGTTCAAGGTAGCAGCTCACCACCACCTTCTCAAGGGCAACTAGGGACAGGCAACAAGTTGTGGCCAGCCAGTGACACCCATATTTCATGAGACAATAAAGAAACGAGAATGAAACAGAGTAGGGATTTAGGGGATGAGCCTCTAGAGGACAGGAGCGTGATGGCTAGGAGAGCAGTCACAAACATCAATGAAAACTAAACAAAAAATAAAATTGTGAATGCTGGAAATCAAACAAAAACAACTTTCTGGAAGCATTCGTGGAGTGAAAGTAGAGTGAATGCTTCTCTTTCTCTCCACAGACGCTGCTAGACCTGCTGAGTTTCTCCAGCAATTTCCTGCTTGTGAACGAAACTAGCTGTCGGTTTTGCAAAGCTAATGGGCTAAAATTGCCCATGGTGTTTTGGAAACCGGCTTCAGCCGGCCAACTTCTAGATTTGACTTGAGCTATTAGGCTGATATATACCTGCTTGACAGAGGCAAGTTGCCTATATAATGTACAGGATTGGTCAACTGGAAGTACCTTGAGACAGTTTGATGCAGCATCCACACATCTTTCACACTGGCTAGGTGAGTGGAGCATTACATGCACTGCATCAACTAGTGTAAAGCTTTGCTTCTTCTGTTGATCTCCCACCATTGTCCAAACACATAGCAACCAGAGGAAGGAACATCTCTCTCCAGCTCCTCACATTCCCCCAAGCGCTACCTCAAAGAATGTTTCTGTATAGCCAGGTGCAACTTGTATATGGCTGGGATCATTACTGTAATTGCCTCATCTCGTTCCCAATTCCAAACTCCTCAAAATTCCATCTTGGGATTGAACTGGTTAATAATGGAGTTGAAATTGCATCGCACGGGTCCTCACATGGTTGCTACCATGTAAACGATGCCAAAAACTCAGAAAGAAACTGATCAAATCAAACAGAAACCAAGAACTGGAAGAAGGCTTCTGAAGAAAGGCCACTGGACCCAAAATGTTAACTCTGCTCGAGCTTTTCCAGCAAACTGATCATGTTGACCAGTGTTGGAAACAAACTGCAAGGAACACTGTGCTTCCAAAAAAAAATTGGAGCCATTCATGTTACAACTGGAACCATACACTCAACAAACAATTGGATTGTTGCTTCAATAACACTGCATTGAAAAAACTAGGAAGTAAGTCATTAGAACAACAGCTCTTATAAATTTTATTATCACACATGCATCAACAGGAAACAAGATCAAGATTAGGACAAATCGCTTTGCTTTAAATTGTTATGGATTGTCGAGTCAGTCAGCCAATCAATCACAGAATGGTGAAGAAAGGCAATGTAATCAGAAAATGGATGTTATAATAGAAGATAATATTCATAATCTAATTACTATCACAATAACAGTTTTTTTAATGTGACATCATGTAACTGGTAGGAATTTAATGAAAGCCCATATTAGGCACAGAATTTGAAAAAAAAATTGCTCTTAGGATTAAAGATTTTGAGGTTGCAGAAATTTTTTTTAACTAAAGTACTCCCCTTTTTAAATGAATAAATGTTAGTTTCATGAGAATTTTAATTGAATTTTAAAGAGACATGTTCATTTTTTTTCCTTTAACTAGCAGGCAGCATCCCACTTCACTGGGCTG